>NW_027361847.1:1222500-1822500 GCF_039654945.1 Dendrobates tinctorius
GTCACATATTGGTGGCAGCGCGGTGGGATAATCCTAGAGCATTAGTGATTTGGTTTGAGCAATCATTCCTCTCACTAAAAACCTGCACGGTTCCTGCGGGAATCCTGCATCATAGGTTTTGGAGAACAGACTCAGTGGTTACTAGTCCTGAGACATTAGTGTGTACTTGCAAGTATCCCCCTCCCGTTTCTTCGTTTTTCTTTTTCTATCTTTTATTTGGCAACCATGGCGGCAAAAGGAGAACCTTGGTACACCCGGCAGACAAAGGAAGTTCTTGCTGCGTTATGCACGTACCAAGGCCTTGACGCCACGAACAAAAACAGAGCTCAAATGATCGCGGCTCTAGTGCAGCTGGACAACGACCAGAATCCAGCGAGCGCAGAAGTTGGCCCAAGTTGCAATGGGGCTGCAGCAGAGGCTCCACTCCTGAGCGCTGGCCCCACATTCAACCAGAACGGGGTGGACCCCTATCTGCAAATGGCCTTGGACGAACTCCCCGCCGAAGACAGTGATGGGCGGGTGAGGCTGATCCAGCAAGCTCGAGAGAGAGCAGAGCAGCGAGCCGAGCGCCAGGCGGAGAGAGCTGAGCGCCAAGCTGAGGCTGAGAGAGCCGAGCGCCAGGCGCAGAGGGCCCATGAACTGGAGGTACTCCAGCGGGGTGGGAATGCCCTCACAGCCCGAAGCCGTGAGCCCAGCAGCGTCCAGACTCCTAAACCCCGGCCAGAGCATTTTCCCGTGATGGAAAAGGACGGGGACTTGGACACATTTCTGCGAGCCTTTGAGAAAGCCTGCAGACAGTACCAGCTGCCTAGAGACCAATGGGCAAGGTACTTGACCCCAGGGCTAAAAGGCAAAGCCCTGGAGGCATTTGCTTCTCTTCCGCCAGAAGCCGATGATGACTATGACGCCATAAAGCAGGCGCTGATCGCCAAATACCGGCTGACACCTGAGGTATACCGAAAGAAGTTCCGACACCTCCAACGTGGCCCACACGATAGCTACAGTGATGTGGTGCAAGGACTCAGGACCCACTTTGACCAGTGGATCCATGGACTGTCCGTTGAAACCTTTGAGCAGCTACGGGACCTGATGATCAAAGACCAGTTCCTGCATCTCTGCCCAGCTGAGGTCCGACAGTTCATCCTGGACCGCGAACCAACGAACGCGGACAAAGCGGCGCAGATCGCCGACAACCACGAGGCCAACCGGAAGCCCGAGACGCGGAGGCCAGTCGCCACCAGCTGGAAAGGGGGTAAGCCAGCAACCAACCCCAATGCCCCAGCTAGCCGTCCCTCCGGAGGCCCTGTCCCTGTTGCCAACAACAGGCCGGCTACTGACAGTCGCCTGTGTCACCACTGCCAGCGGCCTGGTCACTTCTTTTACACCTGTCCGAACAGGCCGAAGAACCCCCCAGCCAAGGCCCCCGGGCCCAATGCCTCTGTTCTTTTGGTGGGAGGTGTGGTTGGGAGGGCTGACGACAACGTTCAACCTGTTCAGGTGGGGGCCCGTCTTGCTACAGGCCTCAAGGACACCGGGGCTGAACGAACCCTCATCCGTCCTGGACTGGCGGCCCCTGAAGAGTTTGTTGAGGGGAAAACCCTGACTGTCACCGGGATTGGAGGCACCCGTTGTCCCTTGCCAGTGGCACGAGTTTTTCTTGACTGGGGTGCCGGGAGCGGGTTGAGGGAGGTGGGAGTGTCTGAAAATTTGCCCACTGATGTTTTATTGGGGACTGACTTGGGGAGGATGGTTGCATACTATGTCCCTGACACCCTTCCCCAAACTGATAATAAGGGTAACGTTAACCCTGATGATGTTGATGATGGGAAACTGAATGTGTTACCTGCTAATGCCTTGATGAGTAATGATGCAACTAACAACCATTCTTTCCCCAGGTACGATGCTGATGCTGATGTGAATGTACCAAAGCAAACTGATAACCATTCTTCTCCTAGGAAGGATGATGATGATGTTGATGTATCTGTGCCGACTGAACCCGTTAACCCTTTCTTTGAAGCGGTAGATGTGTCCACAGGTACCGAAGTGCTCAGCCCCGTCACTCTGCGGAGTGAGACGGCTGAGGAACCCCTGGCAGGAGTAAGCAACGGTGCTCAAGGAAATGGGGAGGTGCATGGGGACCATGAGGAAGGTAATGCCATGCAGCTGACCAGTGCCACCGAGGAAGGTAACTGGCCCATAAGTAGCACTGCTCCTGAAGTGTTGGGGGTGGATGGGGAGGTAGAGCCCAGGGCAGCACCAGCTGGTGGGTCTGCAGAAATCCCCAGGGAGACAGCATACATAGCAGCTGTCACACGCAGTCAGAGTGCCCAGATCGCAGGTAACGCACTGTCTTCTGGACCCTCTGCTGCTACAGGAGAGACTGAACCAGAGGTGAACCCAGAGCCGGTTCCAGAGGGTCCCAGTAAAGAGGGGACCCTGACGTCACTTCTGGCAGCCTCCAGCATGGAGTTCCAGGCTGCTCTGCACTCAGATGCCAGCCTGGAGAAATTGAGAGGTCTCGCCGAGACGCCCACCTCCAAGTCTGATAAGGAGAGGGTGTTCTGGGAATGAGGAAGGTTGTACCGGGAGACAGTACCCGGAGATCCTAAAAAGGAGTGGTTGAGGGAAAGACAGCTGGTCCTCCCCTATCAGTTCAGAACTGAGTTGTTGCGGATTGCCCATGAGATTCCACTCGCTGGACACTTGGGGATCAGCAAAACAAAGGCACGGCTGTCTCAACACTTCTATTGGCCCAAGATGGGGACAGATGTAACACACTACTGCCGCTCCTGTGCCACCTGTCAAAAAGTGGGTAAGGCGGGGCCTGCTCTTAAGGCTCCCCTTATTCCTTTGCCGGTGATAGAGGAGCCTTTCCAGAGAATCGCGGTGGACATTGTAGGACCGCTGTCCGTCCCCAGCAGCTCCGGAAAGCGATACATTCTCACCGTGGTAGACTACGCTACCCGGTACCCAGAGGCAGTAGCTCTGTCTTCAACCAGGGCAGATAAGGTGGCTGACGCACTGGTGACCATCTTTTCAAGAGTAGGATTTCCCAGGGAGATGCTTACCGATCAGGGGCCCCAATTCATGTCTCGCCTAATGGAGGCTCTCTGTGAGAAAATGCAGGTGACTCAGCTGGTATCGAGTCCGTATCACCCACAGACTAATGGTTTGTGTGAACGTTTCAACGGTACCCTCAAACAGATGCTCCGCATACTGGTTGAGACCCAAGGGCGCGACTGGGAGCGGTACCTACCACACCTGCTGTTCGCTTACAGAGAAGTTCCGCAGGCCTCGACCGGGTTCTCCCCCTTCGAGCTCCTGTATGGCAGGCGAGTCCGGGGATCCCTTGGGTTGATAAGAGAATCCTGGGAAGATGAGCCAAACCCCACAGAAGTGTCCATCGTGGATTATGTCATGCGCTTCCGTGACAAGATGAAGACCTTGACGCAGTTGGTGCATGACAACATGACGCAGGCTCAGGCTGACCAGAAGCACTGGTACGACCAGAACGCCCGGGAGCGGACCTACCAGGTGGGCCAAAAGGTGTGGGCGCTGGTCCCTGTACCAACGGATAAGCTTCAGGCAGCCTGGGAAGGCCCGTACGTCGTCCACCAACAGCTCAACCCGGTCACCTACGTGGTCACGCTTGACCATGCTCGGGGTAGGCGCAAGGCCTTTCACGTCAACATGCTGAAGGCGCACTACGAACGTGAAGCTTGCGTCCTACCGGTCTGCAATCTGCCAGAGGATGGGGAGGAAGATTCCCTCCTGGACATGCTGGCCCAGGCCAAGGCCAATGGGTCCATTGAGGACATGGAGATAAGTGGTTCGCTCACCGTGTCCCAGCGGTTGCAGTTGATGGCCACCCTGGAACTCTTCCGGCCCGTGTTCACCAACCGTCCTGGGAGGACGGAGTTAGCGGTTCATGAGGTGGACACCGGGAATCATGCCCCATTACGGCGAACACCTTATCGGATCTCTGAAACGGTGCAACAAGTCATGCGCCAAGAGGTCGATGAGATGTTAAGGCTGGGAGTGATTCGACGGTCAAAAGGTGCGTGGGCTTCACCTGTAGTCCTCGTGCCTAAAAAGGATCGAACCACCCGGTTCTGCGTGGACTACAGGGGGCTCAACGCCATCACAACCTCTGATGCCCACCCGATGCCGCGCATCGAGGATCTGCTCGAGCGGTTGACAAACGCCAACTACATATCCATCATGGATTTGAGTCGGGGATACTGGCAGATTCCCCTGAGCCCTGAGGCGCAGGAGAAATCCGCCTTTATCACCCCCTTTGGACTGTACGAGTCCACGGTCATGCCCTTCGGCATGAAGAATGCCCCTGCCACTTTCCAGCGGATGGTCAACCACCTGCTTCGGGGACTGGAGGAGTACGCGGTGGCGTACTTAGACGATATTGCCGTCTTCAGTTCCACCTGGGAGGAACACCTTCAGCACCTCCAGGAGGTGCTCAAGCGTCTTCACCAGGCAGGCCTGACCATCAAGCCGGGGAAGTGCCAGATAGGCATGCGCAAGGTCCACTACCTGGGGCACCGGGTAGGCGGGGGTTCCATGAGTCCGGAGCCAGGAAAAGTGGACGCAATCGTGTCCTGGCCCACCCCCAGGACCAAGAAACAGGTGAAGTCCTTCTTGGGCACTGCAGGGTACTATAGGCGGTTCGTACAGGACTATAGCGCCCTTGCCAAACCCTTGACTGACCTCACCAAGCAGAGGCTACCCCAAACAGTCAACTGGACAGATGACTGTGAGGCGGCTTTCCAAGCTTTGAAAGCAGCCCTGTGCAACTCTCCAGTGTTGAGAGCAGTCGACAGCAGTCGCCCGTTTCTGGTACAGACCGACGCCAGCGAGTTTGGCCTCGGTGCTGTGCTTAGCCAGGTCGACTCGGGGAACCAAGAGCACCCCGTGTTGTACCTGAGCCGGAAACTTCTGCCGAGGGAAGTGGCATACTCGACCATCGAGAAGGAGTGTCTGGCCATGGTGTGGGCACTGCAACGTTTGCAGCCCTACCTGTACGGGCGCGCCTTCACGGTGGTAACCGACCACAACCCTCTGAGCTGGTTGCACACAGTGTCCGGAACCAATGGAAGATTGCTCCGCTGGAGCCTTGCCCTTCAACAGTACGATTTTACTGTAAAACACAGGAAGGGCAGTGAAAACGGCAATGCCGATGGGTTGTCCCGCCGGGGCGAACCCGCTGAGGTGCGCATGGCAGATTACCGAGAGGTAATGCCTCCTTAGCGCCCTCTTAAGGGGGGAGGTGTGATGTACAATGCCCGAAGATATGTTTTCTGTTGCAATGTGCTAACAAATCCTCCATCCTAGGACATTGTAAACTGTCAGTAGTAGGAATTCTTTCCCCCCAGGTTTTATCAACCCTGCCACTTCCTCTGGAAGAGCAGGAATGTTAATTAGCTAGACCATCTTCCTCACACCATTTGGCTTCTCTCAGCTGAAAGAGAAAAAAAGTGCGGGAACTAAACTCTTTGTTTGAAACCAGGAGTTTGAATAAAACAATAAGGGATTGTCCCGCGAAAACCATACCCAGCAGAAATATAAAAATCATATTTCTGCGATCCGAGCAGACCCAGCTTCGCTGTGGTGCCTGTTGCAAAACTCTCGGATGTCCAGAACCTGAGATATGATTTGCGCCCAAATGGACGGTCATATCGCATAGATGTTTGATGTTTTCTTGATGGGCTCATTACGCTGGGAAACATGATACCACTGATGAGTCCATACCAGCTTCTCCCATAAAGTTATAGCTAATCTAAGTTTTGTAGCCAAAACATAACTTGGATAAGAGAGGTGGGATCAACCCAGAATGCACCTCTCTGTGATGTCACATAGGAAAGTCTATAAGGCATTCCCTGGCAGAACCAGCTCAGAACAGCTCAAGTCGTCGTGCTCGAAGGACCCCAATGAGCGGAGAAGTGCAGCTCCGCCTCCACCCACCTTAGCCGCATGGTCTGCCTAAGGAACAATATGGAACTGTGAGTGTAATCTCTTTGTTTTCTCCACTTTTATTTTATACCTGTACTGTACATATTTTATGTCTCAATTTTATAGCAACTTTTATCTGTAATCACTGTCCTCTTTCGGAAAATAAATGAAATTATTTAGATCTGTCTCCATGCTCTAAGAATCGAACTATACGCCTTTGATAGATAATCGCTACTAATTCAAGGGGTTTGCCACGGACCCTCTTAATTTAACACTGTGAATTAAGTAACCGTGACTGGTGGCAGCGCATTGTGTACGGCTATTACGGCTTGCTGGCAGTCTAGAAGGGTCTTATATTGCTGAGTAAGGGGCTTCAGCCACAGCATTGATAATTCCCTTACTGCAGAAGCCTAATTGCCGGTTCACAACAGGCAGCCCGTCCGGCGACTAATTATCCTAGGTGCAGTTCCCTGACTGACCTGAGGGTAAGGGGGGCGCCGGAGAGCTGCGAGTTCCAAAGTGGAACTGAGAAAGTGGGATATACATAAATCCCCGCAGTACTTGGAAGATTGATAGCAGTGGTGGGGAATCCAAATTAAACTCCCCCTGCGGCAAATTGTAGAGCGAGATTAGCTTGCTGGATATTTTTGGTCACATGGTGCCAGTGGTGGGATAACTAAGATAAGCCCCACTGCGCCTGTGATAGCCGTGTGCCGGCATTGTGTCATGTCCCTCCGTCCGCTGATACACCGGTGTCAGTGGTGGGATCGTGACATAGTGGTGACACAGGGTCCGCTGTCCGTCGCGTTTTGGTGGCAGCGGGACCCCCGTTAGTCGTCGCCCGTAAGTAGACGAACGGCGGTGGGCTGTTCGTCACAATACCGACCAGGTTCTAAGAATACTAAGGCGGACACCTTGTCCAGATATTTTCCAGGTGGAGAGCCACGTGAGGATCCGGTGCCTATCCTCCAAAAGGGAGTCGTGGTCTCGGCTCTCACGACAGATGTTGAGGCAGAGATTGCTGAGGCTCAGGAGGAGGTACCGCCGGATCTGCCTTCTAATAAATCGTTTGTGCCACTACATCTACGCTTAAAGGTGTTAGGGGAACATCACGATACTGTCCTGGCGGGCCACCCAAGGGTTAAGGGCACTCTGGAACTTGTATCGCGTTGTTTTTGGTGGCCCAAAATCCGGCAGGACGTGGCCTCATACGTGTCAGCCTGTACCATGTGCGCACGGGCCAAGACACCACGCTCCCGTCCTGCTGGCACGTTGCATCCTCTCTGTGTGCCCAGTAAGCCATGGACTGAGATTTCCATGGATTTCATTACGGATTTGCCCTCCTCGGCTGGGAACACGGTCATTCAGGTAATAGTTGATCGGTTCTCTAAAATGTCGCATTTCGTTGCTTTGCCATCTTTGCCCAATGCGAAGACCCTTGCTCAGGTATTTATTCGCGAGGTGGTCAGACTTCATGGTGTCCCGTCTGACATTGTATCTGATAGAGGTACACAGTTTGTGGCAAAATTTTGGAGAGCTTTTTGTTCACGCCTAGGGATTAAATTGTCTCGTTCATCAGCTTTCCATCCGCAGTCGAATGGGCAGACTGAGCGTATGAACCAAATCCTGGAAAAATACTTACGCTGTTTTGTGTCTGACAATCACGAAGAGTGGTCGGTGTTTCTTCCTCTGGCTGAATTTGCGATAAACAATCATTGTCAGGAATCGTCTGGGGAATCTCCTTTCTTTTGCGTTTATGGTCAACATCCCCAAATCTGTACCTTGCGCCAAGGGTGCTCTGCGGGCATCCCTGAGGAGGACCAGTTGGTAGCACAATTGTCATCCGTTTGGAGGAGAGTAAAGCAGCGCTTGCTGAATGTAGGTTCTAGGTACAAACGTGTGGCTGACAGCAGATGTGTGCCAGGTCCGGACCTGTGTGTGGGTGTCTACAAGGAACATCAAACTCAAAATACCATCGCTTAAGTTGGGTCCCAGGTTCATTGGTCCATTTAGGATCTCCGCATTTATCAACCCTGTGGCATTTCATTTGGAGTTACCTGCCGTATACAAGATACATGTTTCACAAGGCGTTACTTAAGAAAGTCGTGGGTGCTGTTGATGTTTCTCCCGTGCCACCACCTCCGGTCTTGGTGGATGGCACGTTGGGAGTTTGAGGAGTCCAAGGTAGTTGACTCTTGGGTATGCGTCGCACTCTACAGTACCTGGTCCACTGGCGTGGCTATGGTCCTGAGAAGACTTGGGTGCCAGCTTCGGACATACATGCTGACCGACTGATTAGTGTTTCATCGCCGCCATCCGGATAAGCCGGGTCCACGACATTGTGAGCTTCCTGGGGTCCCTCGTAGAAGGCGGGGTACTGTCATGTCGGACACTGTTCGCACAGGGTGTCTGGAAGACAGCGGTAATACCCCATCCCACCACTTGGTTCTCAGCGGCGCTGGTTGGTCTTCTGATCCGGCTTGGACTGGGTTAACCAGGTTGTCATTCTGGCTGAGGGCTTAGCCACGCCCTCTGTCTTTAAATTGTCCTGCTTGACTATGGGCGTCGCCGACTATAGCTCTTGCCTTGTGCTAGCGATACCGGTCTGGAGTGGTGGTCTAAGGAGCATACGGTTTCTGGTGTAGTATATTCCGTTGTTGCCATTTTGCCTCCCTGTGTTGTATTTTTTGGTTGCCTTGCACATTATTGTATTCTCCTGTGTGTACGTGGTGTGGTGTGTTTCCTTTATCCCTGTCCATACTTATTTGTGGGGTCTGGTGTTTGGTCTCCTCACTGGGTGGAGGGTGGTGGGTTCAGCTTAGGGCTGGACAGGAGACAAGGACAGGTTGGAGGCCAGGCAGGCACACCTTCAGTGTAAACCCTGGGTTGAGGGACAGACAGGGTTTCCCCTAGTCTGAGGGACACCGCAGGGGCCCCGGGGTTTCAGCCTAAAGTTACCTAGGCTTCCCGTGACAATAACAGCCTGAGAGAGCCTTATACCTTTTCTTTGCTGACGTCACTGGTGGGGGGGAGCTAGGGAGTGTACTCCCCTTTTTAAAGTTACTAAAAACTTATAAGTGCCATAACTCTGGCTGCGAGGCTCACAAAGTGATAACAGGGGTATCCTTTTTCTTGTTACGACATTATCTTTCTTTTGATACCAAACATCGTATATATATGTATTATTGGGAAGCATACACACTTTACTCGGCTTCTGGTGGGCGCAGAAGTCGACAAACGTTGCTGTGTGTAGCTTCCATTATGCAGATTCCGGAAATATATTTGTCCCGTCCCTATACTATTTTGTATTATTAGAGTTTTACTAGACAAAGTAAATCTCAAAGCCATGTGCTACAGGAAAACCGGATTTACCTGGTCAAAAGCCACATTCCCGAGGGAAGGGGGAATGGCTAGGATAGAAATACACATAGGCAGGGGAACTGCAGCTATGTGAGGGGGATGAGAGTGAGCTGTGCCAGCACTGCACAAAAGCAATGGGGGAGGGGGCAGCACGAGCTCTGGAAGTGGACATAAAGGTCTGGGACTTAGGCCGGGGTCACACTAACCGATGCAAAATACGGTCCGTAGTTTACATGCGTAATACGGATGAATGACCCCTAAATAGTGCTCCGTATGTCATCCGTAAGCAAGGTGTGGTTGCATGTTTTGCGCATGTCTGCATCCGTATGGCAAGATTTTCTCGCAGCCTTGCAAAATGGACATTTAACGGTTTTGAGGCCTGCTATTTAAATCATTAGCCTGCACCCTATTTATTGCCTCAGGAACAGGTTGCTGCCTCCATTCTGGCCATTTGTGTCCTTGCCTTCACTAGGTGTGTTGCTGTTGTATGTGCAACATGGCAAACAGTCTGAGTTTCAACACAACTGAGCAGGTTCTCTTCAACTGGCTTTTGTCACGCCGCTTTGGCCAACCATACCAAGTGATAGTGGATCCGTGGAGGAGGAGACGCATGTGGGTCCATCCACTTTTGAGGCAACGACTCACAAGAGGTCATTTTCACCGCCTCTATTCTTCTATGCGGCAGCATCCTGTAAAATTCTACCAATACTGTCGCATGAGCCTTGCAACATTTGATCGACTCTTGGAGACAGTGCGCCCTGAGCAAACCTATATCTGCAGAGGAGCGACTTCTACTCACAATACGATATGTACTACACAACCACATTCTCTATGTTCATAACGTGTTGGCCAAAGTATGTATTTTTGGCTTATTGGAGTAAGTTTAATGCCCTCATCTTAGTCCACATATTTCAACTTACAGACCAGAATGTTATGTGTAATATGTACTGAATATCACTTAGCAATTGTGCAACCAAATATGTGTGTGTTAGTCGCTCTGAATTCCTAACAAGTTTGGTATGTATGTACCTGCTTTTTTGGAATTTGTGCATTCTAAAATCTTCCTATACTGTTGTTCTTCAGCTTCCTGTCCAATGGCCTGTCTTATGCCGCCCTCCACCATGAGTTTCTCATTGGAAGATCTACCATTTCTGGCATAGTCAGGTCAACATGTATTGAAATCTGGACAAGACTACATCAAGTCATCATGCCCGAGCCCAGGATGGAAGACTGGTTGAGGATATCAAGGGACTTTGAGGAGGAATGCCAGTTTCCAAATTGTATTGGGGCCCTTGATGGCAAACATATCCGGGTGCGTAAGCCGCCGAACTCTGGCTCCCAATTCTTCAATTATAAACAATACTTTTCTGTTGTATTGTTGGCTCTGGCCGACCCTCAATACAAGTTTATAATTGTTGACATTGGGGCCTATGGAAGGACGGGAGACTATCGAGTCTTCAATACTTCCATTATGGCTCGGCGGCTACGCACCAACCAGTTGGATCTACCACCACCACGCCAGCTACGAGGCTCCACTCAAGAATCTGTCCCTTATGTCCTTGTGGCAGATGAGGCGTTTCAGTTAACATGCAATGTCATGAGGCCATATCCCCAGCGCAACCTTGACCACAGGCGCAGAATTTTTAACTTGCGCCTATCACATGCTTGGCGACTAGTGGAGTGTTCCTTTGGCATTCTTTGTGCCAAATGGCGGGTACTCCAGTCTGCCATTCAGCTGAGTGAACAAAATGTTGATGAAGTAGTTAAAGCCTGTGTGGTTCTTCATAACTTCACCAGGATACATGATTGTTCCTCCTCTGCTGGTGTTGTGCGTGGGTCGGACAATGTGCATAGGGTGAGACCACCTATCAACCCTCAACGTAGACCGCTCTCTGGGCTCAAAGTGCGTGATATTTTCACTAATTACTTTATGTCACCTGAGGGGAAAACTTCTTGGCAAGAGCATGCTGTATCTATGTTATAATTTTTGGTTTTATATGTGTCTAAATATATATATTTATACCCCTTCTGATTCTATGACTGTTTAATTGCATTGGTAAGAGTATGTTAGTATGCTGACACAGTTTTTGAGAATAGAGACAGAGACGTAAACTGGAGTAGACAAATTTTTACTTTTGCCTTTTTTTTTTTAAATGACAAACATATTATTGCCATATGATAACTGGGGCAATGGGCCAATTGGCCTTTTTGCAGATGTGAACATTTTAGAAAAATACAATTTTCACACATATCCAAAAAAAAACAGAATGCAAGAACAAAATTGCTACATTAGACATTTTGAATCCAAAGGAAAAAAGAGGTGGTCTCCATCATCAAAATTATATAAAAAAGATAAAACTCACATTTATTAGGAAGGTTTTCAAATCATATTAATAAGCCAAAGCCACCATGACAGGCAAGGCTACCTTACGCGTTTGACACATATTACATGTCTGTAAAAAAGACAATATTTCACCGCGCTATACTGGGAAAGTCAAAGGATCAAAATAGACTACTCACTTGATAAAGCATAGAAAAGGCGTGCTGCCCTTATTCAATTAGTCACTTTTTTGGCAACTATATTCCCAAATCAAGGCGAACAGCCTCAAGAACATCACGCTTTCTCTATGTATTATCAAGTGAGTAGTCTATTTTGATCCTTTGACTTTCCCAGTATAGCGCGGTGAAATAGTCTTTTTTACAGACATTTAATATGTGTCAGAAAAGCGTAAGTAGCCTTGCCTGTCATGGTGGCTTATTAATATGATTTGAAAAACCTTCCTAATAAATGTGAGTTTTATCTTTTTAATATAATTTTGATGATGGAGACCACCTCTTTTTCTTTGTATTGGGATTTAGAGCACCAGTTGAACCACACTGGACATCTCCTGGCATCAGACCGCTTATGGACACTGATGTACGGAATGCGTAAAGAATTTGCATGTTTTTATGCTCTTATAAATTGTGGAAAGTTGGGGAAGGAGAAGGAGGAAGAGCAGCCTGTGGTTGCTGCTGGCTACTTTGCCCAACATTGCCCTGTGTGGGGGCATACTGTTGCCCATGATGTGGGTAGTGTCCTTCCTCTTGGGATTGTTGGGGGTACTGGCCAGAGTAATAATGAAGAGGGGCATCTTGTTGTCTCGGGTAGGCCTGTGTATCATACCCACCAATATAGCCATGTCGTTCCCAACCAGGTTGGGACCAGCCTCCAACACTGGGTGGGAAAAAGTGGCCATATTGTTGGGGTTGGCTAGAGGCAGACATATGTTGCTGGTGTTGTAAAGGTTGGGTAGGGGGAGGAAGGGGGTGAGGTGTAGGCCCACATGTGTGAGGATCCTCAGAGCCTGCTTGAGCAAGCATCTGTGTGGGTGGTTTCATGCGCATTAGATTTCGGAGGGAAAGCTGCCACCTCTCCAGATATTCAAACAGCTCATATGGGGTATTGGGGGGTGTGCTTGCATCAAGCAGGATTTGAAAACATCCTCGAATACGGAGCCTCACCTCACAGGAAAGGGCACGAAGATAAAGGGGCAGGCTACGTGAGTATGCCTCCTCCCCATCACCTGTATTCACTCTAGCCAGATAGTTGAGGACCCCTGTGTCCACATTGGTCCGGGTATCTTGGGCTGGGATTTGGCGCCTTCTTCATCCTCGCCAGGATGTTACAGCAGGCTGTGGGGAGCCCCGGATCTGGGCAGTTGGGCTGTTGCTCATGTTGCCTTGCTCCTCCAGTATGGCTGATGGTGCAGCAGCAGATGGTCCTGGTCGTGGGGTTTGTGTTCTCCTGAGAGGATTCTCCACCCATGCTTCTTGTAGGGGGAGAAGATGGGCCAGCCACCTCATCCCCTATAGGATCAATGATGGGCTCTGTATCTGAGCCAGATCCTCTATCCGTAAGGTTTGACTGAGTTCTGTTATGTACACTAGTACAATGAGCATCTCCATATTGAGGAAATATGGCGCCATGACGCTGCTGTACTCCGTGGAGGCGTACTTCCTGGATGTCTGGAGCGCTTTTTGAGCTCATTTGTATATCTAGGCTTCCTGATGATGGATTGGCCCATTTCCTGTCACCAGCCAAAAGACTTGCGTATTTCTCACAAGTCACACGTGTGGTCCGTGTGTAATCCGTATTTTTTGCGCACCCATAGACTTGCATTGGCGTACTACGCTGACAATCGCAGCATGCTGCGATTGGCACGGACCGTAGAATACGGACGAGAAATATACGGCTGTTGGGAGCAAACCCATAGAGAATCATTGGTCCGTGTGTAATGTGTGCTTTTAACGCCTCTCACTCGTCCGTAATCCTCTCTAGTGTGACTCCGGTCTAACCCATATTTCCAGAGAGAGCTCATGAGGTCACCATGAGGACACGGCCTCTCTCGTGGGCAGGATCCTCTAGGATCACTAAGAGGAGAGAACCTGCCGTCCTCCTATTAAAAGATGAGTTACTGCGTATTTATTCTTTTTTATATAGCGATAAATCTCAACATTCGCCTCGATATAAACACTAAAACAGGCAGAAAGTGTGCGGAAAGTTCTTTGTATCTGAAGGAGGAAAGTGCCCATGTACGGCTGACGGTGACAGCGCTCGGGAGGACGGTGTTGTGGGAGCCCCCGGTACACAGCGGTTAGTGCCTATCGATGTGTAATATAAGAGGACACTAGAGAGCAGGCACCGGGGTCATGGGCGCTGACTGAGGGACACGGGGAGCCAGGGAGAGATTGTCTGGTCAGATTCCACAGAAAAGCCCCATAATACATATTCTACTGAACGAACAACCCTTTACTGGAGACTTACACTGATTATTACCATCATTGTGCGGCCCGTTGTCCCTGCAGGGCCAACACCTGCGTCACCATCCCACTTATATCGTTATACTCAGACCTCATGAAGCGGAGGAGCGGACCCCGATATTTTGCTGTCGTTGAGCCCTTGAGCCTAGAACACCCCGTCCCGTGCATTCTGACATCTCTTTAACCCCTTCCTGATATCTAGTGCTCATACATGAAGGATGCCAGGTGCGCGTCTGTGGAGTGAGCTCAGACTGCTGACGTTTAAGCACTTCAATGCTGCCGACAGCCTGACAGTGCCATTTAAAGGGAACCTGTCATATAATAATGGTAATAGCCTGTAGATACAGGGTTAATCTGCAAGTTAACACCTGCCCAGTGTCAGTGAGCCCCGCTGCGAGGAGGAACTGAACCTTATTCCACCTGGCAGTGTTGAGCTTCCAGTCATAGAGTTTCAGCCAGCGCAGCTACAGTCACCTCTCAGTGTATAGAGAGCGGCAGTTACCGCACCCCCGACACTGACTGACAGCCAGCTCAGCAATAGGGCTCAACATTAGAGCTGGCTGTCAGTTAGTGCCGGGGAACAGATTCAGCCACTTCTCACTGTATACTGAGAGGTCATTGAAGCCGCACCGGCTGCACCTCTATGGCTGGAAGCCGATCGCTGCTGGGGGAATAAAGTAAATTTCCTCCTGGCAGAGGGGCTCTCAGTGCAGGAGCCGGGCAAGTTCAAACCATTATTAACCTGCAGGTTAACCCCATGTCTGAAGGTTGATAATGTTATTATACACGACAGGTTCCCTTTATGTGGTTGGGTGCCCTAAGTCCCCTGCGCGGTGATACGATCTTCTCCTCCAGTACGGAAAGTTCTGTGCTTCTACGCCTGGAGAGCGAGTGGTGAATAGACGCAGGGCCGGAGAACTGCTGGAAAGCCTCCATGTCAGACTGACGGGTGATCGGCTCCACCACGTTCCATCTTTATGTCAGGACAGTGACTCGTGTCCCGAGGTTTGAGGGGCGGTCCTGTGCCGATATTTATCCAGGACTTTGTGCACAGAACGGAGAAAGTGATTTGTCACAAAGAAGACAGAGAATGAAGGAGAGTCCAAAGAAGGTGACACAAGTGTCAGCCAAGAGGGAGGAGCCGGACGTCGACCACGACTGATGAAGACATTGAGCCTGCACCGATTCTGAGGGACGGACGAGAGACAGCGGATTAGGGGGAAAATAATCAGTAAATTAACCCCGACTTTGCTGAGTAAAAATCCACAACAGATATAGGGACTGAAAGAACTCACAGGAGAGAACGGACAGAAGGACGGGACATCTGCAGACAAAATGTGACCGATGCTCTAAGGAAGGAGAAAGATTCTGAAAGAAGCCGACGAGAACGAAGACTCAAGACTGATGAAGACGAGACGACAGCGGAGAAACCGCGACTCACAGATCAGAAGAAAATAATCAGGGAAATGAAAGCTGTTGTCAGACGGAGAAAATGTAGAGAAAACCAGAGCAAGTCTGGAGAAAACTCATCTATTATAGGAGGACGCCGGAGAGACGTCATCACATCCACCGGAGCCAACAAGGAGCCTCGCTGCTCACCTCGTGGTGTAAGAGGCCGGCGCTCCTCCATCATCACGGCCTGGTACCGATCCTGGTGTCCTTCTAGATACTCCCACTCCTCCATGGAGAGATAGACAGCGACGTCCTGACACCTTATAGGAACCTGACAACAACGACACCGTCATCACCCAGAATCCTCCAGTCCTGTATAATATCCCAGCAGTCTCCTCTCCGCTCATCACCCAGAATCCTCCAGTGCTGTCCTGTATAATGTCCCAGCAGTCACCTCTCCGCTCATCACTCAAAATCCTCCAGTGCAGTCCTGTATAATGTCCCAGCAGTCACCTCTCCGCTCATCACCCAGAATCCTCCAGTCCTGTATAATATCCCAGCAGTCTCCTCTCATCACCCAGAATCCTCCAGTGCTGTCCTGTATAATGTCCCAGCAGTCACCTCTCCGCTCATCACCCAGAATCCTCCAGTCCTGTATAATATCCCAGCAGTCTCCTCTCCGCTCATCACCCAGAATCCTCCAGTGCCGTCCTGTATAATGTCCCAGCAGTCACCTCTCCGCTCATCACCCAGAATCCTCCAGTGCAGTCCTGTATAATGTCCCAGCATTCACCTCTCCGCTCATCACCCAGAATCCTCCAGGCCTGTATAATGTCCCAGCAGTCACCTCTCCACTCATCACCCAGAATCCTCCAGTGCCGTCCTGTATAATGTCCCAGCAGTCACCTCTCCGCTCATCACCCAGAATCCTCCAGTGCCGTCCTGTGTAATGTCCCAGCAGTCACCTCTCCGCTCATCACCCAGAATCCTCCAGTGCCATCCTGTATAATGTCCCAGCAGTCACCTCTCCGCTCATCACCCAGAATCCTCCAGTGCCCTCCTGTATAATGTCCCAGCAGTCACCTCTCCGCTCAGCAGCTCGATCATCTTGTTGCTGAGCTCCAGGATCTTCTTGTTCCTCTCATGTATCGGGGAGTGCGGGGGAGGCTCTGTGATGGGGCCCGGGCTCCGCCCTCCTGACTCCTGGAGATGGATGATGGGAGTCACACAGTCCCCCGGTGTCTTCCTCACTAGTGTGTAATCCTGTGTATGGAGAGAGACACTTAGGCCCCTCTACAGCTCTTATAGGGAATCCCCATGACAACTCCTCCGGACAGAGAGCTCCACAGAATCCCTGCTCTTACAGTAGAGAATCCTTCTCTCCTATTCTGGATTTCCTCCTCCCGGTGTCGGACTCGTCACATCACACAATAAAGCTGATAGAAATGTAGAGGAGTTACCTCTCCGCTCAGCAGGGAGATGATCTCCAGGGCGCAGTGGAATAATCTCCTGGTGGTCTCATTCCTGTCCTCGTCCATCCTCGGGGGTCATTCAGGAGGAGGAGGGATGAGCACTGGATCAGCTGGAGGGATCTCGTCCTGCCGGCGTCTTCATGATGAAGGAGAAGATGGAAATCACAGGGGACGAGAGAACGACAATCACTAAAATCTGCCCAAATATCAACATTTATCAGGAAGAATCTGGAGGAAAAGCCACAAAACTCCACCGCGGCCTCCTCCGCCGATCTGACCGCTCATCATCAGCCTCGTAGGAGGACGGTCACCGTGGCAACTCCACCGCCAGCGGGGGACGGTCACCGTGGCAACTCCACCGCCAGCGGGGGACGGTCACCGTGGCAACTCCACCGCCAGCGGGGGACGGTCACCGTGGCAACTCCACCGCCAGCGGGGGACGGTCACCGTGGCAACTCCACCGCCAGCGGGGGACGGTCACCGTGGCAACTCCACCGCCAGCGGGGGACGGTCACCGTGGCAACTCCACCGCCAGCGGGGGACGGTCACCGTGGCAACTCCACCGCCAGCGGGGGACGGACACCGTGGCAACTCCACCGCCAGCGGGGAACGGACACCGTGGCAACTACACCTCCAGCGGGGGACGGACACCGTGGTAACTACACCTCCAGCGGGGGACGGACACCGTGGTAACTACAGCTCCAGCGGGGGACGGTCACCGTGGCAACTCCACCGCCAGCGGGGGACGGTCACCGTGGCAACTACACCTCCAGCGGGGGACGGACACCGTGGTAACTACACCTCCAGCGGGGGGACGGTCACCGTTGCAACTACACCTCCAGCGGGGGACGGTCACCGTGGCAACTACACCTCCAGCGGGGAACGGTCACCGTGGCAACTACACCTCCAGCGGGGGACGGTCACTGTGGTAACTACAACGCCAGTGGGGGGACGGTCACCGTGGTAACTACACCGCCAGTGGGGGGACGGTCACCGTGGTAACTACACCTCCAGCGGGAGACGGTCTCCGTGGTAACTACACCGCCAGTGGGGGGACGGTCACCGTGGTAACTACACCACCAGCGGGGGACGGTCTCCGTGGTAACTACACCACCAGCGGGGGACGGTCTCCGTGGTAACTACACCGCCAGCGGGGGACGGTCTCCGTGGTAACTACACCGCCAGCGGGGGACGGTCTCCGTGGTAACTACACCGCCAGCGGGGGACGGTCACCGTGGCAACTACACCACCAGCGGGGGACGGTCACCGTGGCAACTACACCTCCAGCGGGGGACGGACACCGTGGCAACTACACCTCCAGCGGGGGACGGTCACCGTGGTAACTACACCTCCAGCGGGGGGACGGTCACCGTGGTAACTACACCTCCAGCGAGGCACGGTCACCGTGGTAACTACACCGCCAGCGGGGGCCGTGAGGTGAGGAGGAGACGCTGCACATCCCCCATACAATGCTGCCCGTCCCCAACACTGAGGAGCCGCAGTCACATGGAGCAGGAGCCTCCACAGGAACAGCTCTGATCTCCCCCACACTCTCCTCTCACAGATTCACCACAAACCCTCCTGTCATCTCACCGGAATGGCGGGAACCGGAAATCTGCTGCTGGCTGACCCCAGAGAACACGAGCTGCGCACACCCGGGACGGAGCGGCTGCACTGAGCGCGGGAGGACCTGTGGTGACGTCACAGTCACGTGACCAAGGGCGGGGCTGAGGAGAGAAGGGGGTGAAGGACCTGTGGTGACGTCACCGTCATGTGACCAGGGGGCGGGGCTCAGGAGAGAAGTGGGGAAGGAACTTTAGTTACCATGCAGTCATATGACCATAATGAGGTCACCGCAGCCGACTCTGACTCCACAGCCTCCAGGTAATAACCCTGTATCCGCCCCACAGCCTCCAGGTAATAACCCTGTATCCGCCCCACAGCCTCCAGGTAATAACCCTGTATCTGCCCCACAGCCTCCAGGTAATAACCCTGTATCCGTCCCACAGCCTCCAGGTAATAACCCTGTATCTGTCCCACAGCCTCCAGGTAATAACCCTGTATCCGCCCCACAGCCTCCAGGTAATAACCCTGTATCCGCCCCACAGCCTCCCGGTAATAACCCTGTATCCGCCCCACAGCCTCCCGGTAATAACCCTGTATCTGCCCCACAGCCTCCCGGTAATAACCCTGTATCTGCCCCACAGCCTCCAGGTAATAACCCTGTATCTGCCCCACAGCCTCCAGGTAATAACCCTGTATCCGCCCCACAGCCTCCAGGTAATAACACTGTATCCGCCCCACAGCCTCCAGGTAATAACACTGTATCTGCCCCACAGCCTCCAGGTAATAACCCTGTATCTGCCCCACAGCCTCCAGGTAATAACACTGTATCTGCCCCACAGCCTCCAGGTAATAACACTGTATCTGCCCCACAGCCTCCAGGTAATAACCCTGTATCTGCCCCACAGCCTCCAGGTAATAACCCTGTATCTGCCCCACAGCCTCCAGGTAATAACCCTGTATCTGCTCCACAGCCTGCAGGTAATAACCCTGTATCTGCCCCGCAGCCTCCAGGTAATAACCCTGTATCTGCCCCGCAGCCTCCAGGTAATAACCCTGTATCTGCCCCACAGCCTCCAGGTAATAACCCTGTATCTGCTCCGCAGCCTGCAGGTAATAACACTGTATCTGCCCCGCAGCCTCCAGGTAATAACCCTGTATCTGCTCCACAGCCTCCAGGTAATAACCCTGTATCTGCCCCACAGCCTGCAGGTAATAACCCTGTATCTGCCCCGCAGCCTGCAGGTAATAACCCTGTATCTGCCCCGCAGCCTCCAGGTAATAACCCTGTATCTGCCCCGCAGCCTCCAGGTAATAACCCTGTATCTGCCCCGCAGCCTGCAGGTAATAACACTGTATCTGCTCCACAGCCTCCAGGTAATAACCCTGTATCTGCCTCACAGCCTCCAGGTAATAACCCTGTATCTGCCTCACAGCCTCCAGGTAATAACCCTGTATCCGCCCCACAGCCTCCAGGTAATAACGCTGTATCCGCCCCACAGCCTCCAGGTAATAACGCTGTATCCGCCCCACAGCCTCCAGGTAATAACGCTGTATCCGCCCCACAGCCTCCAGGTAATAACGCTGTATCCGCCCCACAGCCTCCAGGTAATAACCCTGTATCCGCCCCACAGCCTCCAGGTAATAACGCTGTATCCGCCCCACAGCCTCCAGGTAATAACCCTGTATCCGCCCCACAGCCTCCAGGTAATAACCCTGTATCCGCCCCACAGCCTCCAGGTAATAACGCTGTATCTGCCCCACAGCGTCCAGGTAATAACCCTGTATCTGCCCCACAGCGTCCAGGTAATAACCCTGTATCTGCTCCACAGTCTCCAGGTAATAACCCTGTATCTGCTCCACAGCCTCCAGGTAATAACCCTGTATCTGCCCCACAGCCTCCAGGTAATAACCCTGTATCTGCCCCACAGCCTCCAGGTAATAACCCTGTATCTTCCCCACACCCTCCAGGTAATGACCCTGTGCCATCCCCGGCGCTCTCCTCACTCCTCCATCTCGCAGTTCTCTCCTGCTGTATTCGGCTCCTCACATATTCTCTCCCTGCAGTCAGTGACTCTATAGCCGCCATTTTTTGGCTCTTCTCTTTCCTGAGCTCCTGTCTCAGTGCGGACGGTTTCGCCTTTGGAATTCCTGCTTCTCACTGAGCCAGGTGGAGCGAACCTCTCCAGTCACCAATTCTATTTAACCCTTCATGGACGGTGCCTCGTGTCACTGTGTGTATCCGGCATTTTACTTTCCATCATGTGACGGAGACTTGGGGTTTTATGTTTTTCTTTATGTCTATTCTACTTTACGTTAAAAGAAAGATGAGCCCCGCCCCCTGATCACATGACGGTGACGTCACCACAGGTCCTTCCTCTCTCAGTGCAGCCGCTCCATCCCAGTTGGGATGAGCCTAGACTGTATGGGCTCATTCCAGGTCCTAACTGCAGCCCATACAGTCTAGCCAGCTCACTACTGAAGATGCCAGACTGTATGGCTCCTGTCAGGTATATACAGTCATATGTAAAAGTTTGGGCACCCCTATTAATGTTAACCTTTTTTCTTTATAACAGTTTTGGTTTTGGCAACAGGTATTTCAGTTTCATATATTGCACTTAGTTGTACATATATTGCAGAGTACAAGTCTGCATAGACTTCATTCTGCATTGTGATTGCTATAAGTGTGTGCTAGAAGTGTGAAGATTAATTTAAGAATTAAAACCAGAATTGAACCAGAAGGGAACTGAAGGGAACTGGACACAGTCACTGTAAACAATGTTTCTGTTTGTTTTCACTTTCACCCCAATAATCCTTCACTTTCTGCTAATTCCCCTAATCCCTACTCCTAGTAAGGAACTGTTCATCTCTTCTTCAATCCTCCCCATCCACCTCACCTCCGCCTCAAAACTGTTCCTTAACATACAATCCTCTGTCTCCAAACACAGACAGCCCCCTCATGCCCTCTCCTGCTCCCACCTGCTAACACTTTCTCTGCTCCTTCTCACTGCTGGTGATATCTCTCCAAATCCTGGTCCTCCTCACCACATTCCCACAGTCATTTCTACCTCCCATCCACACTCTATCACAACCTTCCGTAACCTCTCCAACCTTATACCCATTCACCCAGCCCCCGCTTCCCCAGTCCCACTAACAGGAGCTCTGTGGAACGCTCGCTCTGTCTGCAACAAGCTTTCCTACATCCATGATCTTTTTGTTACTACCAAACTCTCCTTCCTCGCCATCACCGAAACCTGGCTCACCCCTTCTGACACAGCCTCTCCTGCTGCACTTTCGTATGGCGGCTTCCACCTTTCTCACACCCCCCGCCCCAGCAGCAAACATGGTGGAGGAGTTGGTTTTCTCCTGTCAGATACCTGCTCCTTCACCCCAATCCCACTGCCACCCTCTGTTACCCTCCCTTCCTTTGAGGTGCACTCTGTGCGCATCTACTCCCCCTCCAACCTCCAACTGGCTGTCATCTACCGCCCCCCAGGGCCAGCCACCACCTTCTTTGACCACTTCACCACCTGGTTACTTCATTTCCTTTCCACGGACATCCCTACTATCATCATGGGCGACTTCAACATCCCCATTGACACTTCCCTCTCAGCTGCCACTAAACTTCTATCTCTCACTTCCTCCTTCGGCCTCACTCAATGGTCTTCTACAGCCACCCACAAAGATGGCCACACACTGGACCTCATCTTCACCCGCCTCTGCTCCCTATCTAACCTCTCTAACTCACCTCTTCCTCTCTCTGACCACAACCTGCTCACATTCTCTTCCCTCTTCACTCCATGTCTACAATCCCCACCCCACAAACTTTCACACCCTCGCAGGAATCTTAAACACCTTGACCTACACTCATTCTCCGAATCCCTCCTCCCTCTTACAGATATATGTTCCTTACACAATGCGGATGACGCTGCCACTCTATATAACACCACAATAGCTGTAGCTTTGGAATCCGCTGCCCCACTTACACATACCAAAACTCGCAAAATCAACAGACAGCCCTGGCACACCAGCCTGACCAAAGAGCTGAGGCGAGCTTCCAGGGCTGCTGAGCGCAGATGGAAAAGATCCCACTCCAACGAGCATTTCATCGCATTCAAACAGTCCCTCACTACTTTCAAGACCACACTCGCCACAGCTAAACAAACCTACTTCTCATCTCTCATATCCTCCCTGTCTCACAACCCTAAACAGTTATTCAACACCTTCAATTCTCTCCTCCGCCCCCCAGCACCTCCTCCCTCCCCACTCATCTCAGCTGAAGACTTTGCCTCATTTTTCAAGCAGAAAATTGATAACATCAGGGACAGTTTTGGTCAACAACCCCCAGAGCCCTTCCTCCCGACTTCCCAGCCCTCCACCTTCAAAACCAACTTCTCCACCATTACAGAAGATCGACTCTCCACTCTACTCTCAAGATCACATCTCACCACCTGTGCACTCGACCCGATCCCATCCCACTTCATCCCAAACCTCACCACAGTCTTCATCCCAACCCTAACCCATCTCTTCAACCTATCACTAACAACTGGTGTTTTCCCCTCAAGCTTTAAACATGCCTCCATCACACCTATCCTCAAAAAGCCCTCTCTTGACCCATCCTCTGTATCTAGCTATCGCCCTATATCACTTCTCCCATACGCCTCCAAGCTACTGGAACAACACGTCTACCTTGAACTGTCCTCCCATCTCTCTTCTTGCTCCCTCTTCGACCGCTTACAATCTGGCTTCCGGTCACACCACTCCACTGAAACTGCCCTTACTAAGGTCACCAATGACCTCTTAACTGCCAAGAGCAAGCGACACTACTCTGTCCTCCTCCTCCTGGACCTGTCGGCTGCCTTTGACACAGTGGACCATTCCCTATTATTACAGACCCTCTCATCCCTCGGCATCACAGACTTGGCCCTCTCCTGGATCTCATCATACCTAACAGACCGGACATTCAGCGTCTCCCACTCACACACCACCTCCTCACCTCGCCCCCTATCTGTCGGAGTCCCACAAGGTTCAGTCCTAGGGCCCCTGCTGTTCTCTATTTACACCTTTGGCCTGGGACAGCTCATAGAATCTCATGGCTTTCAGTATCATCTTTATGCTGATGACACACAGATCTACATCTCTGGACCAGATATCACCTCCCTACTAACCAGAATCCCTCAATGTCTGTCCACTATTTCATCCTTCTTCTCCACTAGATATCTGAAACTCAACATGGACAAAACAGAATTCATCATCTTTCCCCCATCTCACGTGACCCCCCCTACGAACCTATCAATTACAGTAAATGACTGCCCACTCTCCCCAGTCCCACAAGCTCGCTGCCTCGGAGTAATCCTTGATGCTGATCTCTCCTTCAAACCACATATCCAAACCCTTTCCACTTCCTGCCGACTTCAACTCAAAAATATTTCACGCATCCGTTCATTCCTCACCCAAGAATCTGCAAAAACCCTAGTCCATGCCCTCATCATCTCTCGCCTTGACTACTGCAACCTCATGCTCTGCGGCCTCCCCTCAAACACTCTCGCACCCCTCCAATCTATTCTAAACTCTGCTGCCCGACTAATCCACCTGTCCCCCCGCTATTCCCCAGCTTCTCCCCTCTGTCAATCCCTTCACTGGCTCCCAATTGCCCAGAGACTCCATTACAAAACCCTAACCATGACATACAAAGCCATCCACAACTTGTCTCCTCCATACATCTGTGACCTCGTCTCCCGATACTTTCCTGCACGCAACCTCCGATCCTCACAAGATCTCCTTCTCTACTCCCCTCTTATCTCCTCTTCCCACAATCGCATACAAGATTTCTCTCGCGCATCACCCCTACTCTGGAACTCTCTACCACAACATATCAGACTCTCACCTACCATCGAAACCTTCAAAAAGAGCCTGAAGACCCACCTCTTCCGACAAGCCTATAACCTGCAGTAACCACCGATCGACCAAACCGCTGCACGACCAGCTCTACCCTCGCCTACTGTATTATCACCCATCCCTTGAAGATTGTGAGCCCTCGCGGGCAGGGTCCTCTCTCCTCCTGTACCAGTTATGACTTGTATTGTTTAAGATTATTGTACTTGTTTTTATGTATACCCCCCTCACATGTAAAGCGCCATGGAATAAATGGCGCTATAACAATAAATAATAATAATAATAATAATATATCTAATAACTGATGGACTCAGTTATATTTCTGGATTCAAATGAGGTTTATTGTACTAACAGAAAATGTGCAATCTGCATTTAAACAAAATTTGACCGGTGCAAAAGTATGGGCACCCTTATCATTTTCTTGATTTGAACACTCCTAACTACTTTTTACTGACTTCCTGAAGCACTAAATTGGTTTTGTAACCTCATTGAGCTTTGAACTTCATAGCCAGGTGTATCAAATCATGAGAAAAGGTATTTAAGGTGGCCACTTGCAAGTAGTTCTCCTATTTGATTCTCCTATGAAGAGTGGCATCATGGGCTCCTCAAAACAACTCTCAAATGATCTGAAAACAAAGATTATTCAACATAGCTTTTCAGGGGAAGGATACAAAAAGTTGTCTCAGAGATTTAACCAGTCAGTTTCCACTGTGAGGAACATAGTAAGGAAATGGAAGAACACAGGTACAGTTCTTGTTAAGCCCAGAAGTGGCAGGCCAAGAAAAATATCAGAAAGGCAGAGAAGAAGAATGGTGAGAACAGTCAAGGACAATCCACAGACCACCTCCAAAGACCGGCAGCATCATCTTGCTGCAGATGGTGTCACTGTGCATCGGTCAACAATACAGCGCACTTTGCACAAGGAGAAGCTGTATGGGAGAGTGATGCGAAAGAAGCCGTTTCTGCAAGCACGCCACAAACAGAGTCGCCTGAGGTCTGCAAAAGCACATTTGGACAAGCCAGTTACATTTTGGAAGAAGGTCCTGTGGACTGATGAAACAAAGATTGAGTTGTTTGGTCATACAAAAAGGTGTTATGCATGCGCTGTATTGTTGACCGATGCACAGTGACACCATCTGCAGCAAGATGATGCTGCCGGTCTTTGGAGGTGGTCTGTGGATTGTCCTTGACTGTTCTCACCATTCTTCTTCTCTGCCTTTCTGATATTTTTCTTGGCCTGCCACTTCTGGGCTTAACAAGAACTGTACCTGTGTTCTTCCATTTCCTTACTATGTTCCTCACAGTGGAAACTGACAGGTTAAATCTCTGAGACAACTTTTTGTATCCTTCCCCTGAAAAGCTATGTTGAATAATCTTTGTTTTCAGATCATTTGAGAGTTATTTTGAGGAGCCCATGATGCCACTCTTCATAGGAGAATCAACTAGGAGAACTACTTGCAAGTGGCCACCTTAAATACCTTTTCTCATGATTTGATACACCTGGCTATGAAGTTCAAAGCTCAATGAGGTTACAAAACCAATTTAGTGCTTCAGGAAGTCAGTAAAAAGTAGTTAGGAGTGTTCAAATCAAGAAAATGATAAGGGTGCCCATACTTTTGCACCTGTCAAATTTTGTTTAAATGCAGATTGCACATTTTCTGTTAGTACAATAACCCTCATTTGAATCCAGAAATATAACTGAGTCCATCAGTTATTAGATATATGAAACTGAAATACCTGTTGCAAAAACCAAAATTGTTATAAAGAAAAAAGGTTAACATTAATAGGGGTGCCCAAACTTTTAAATATGACTGTATTATTGTAGATACAGACTGTATGGGCTCCTGTCAGGTATATATTATTGTAGATATAGACTGTATGGGCTCCTGTCAGGTATATATTATTGTAGATATAGACTGTACGGACTCCTGTCAGGTATATATTATTGTAGATACAGACTGTATGGGCTCCTGTCAGGTATATATTATTGTAGATACAGACTGTATGGGCTCCTGTCAGGTATATATTATTGTAGATACGGACTGTACGGGCTCCTGTCAGGTATATATTATTGTAGATATAGACTGTACGGGCTCCTGTCAGGTATATATTATTGTAGATACAGACTGTATGGGCTCCTGTCAGGTATATATTATTGTAGATACAGACTGTATGGGCTCCTGTCAGGTATATATTATTGTAGATACAGACTGTATGGGCTCCTGTCAGGTATATATTATTGTAGATACAGACTGTATGGGCTCCTGTCAGGTATATATTATTGTAGATACAGACTGTATGGGCTCCTGTCAGGTATATATTATTGTAGATACAGACTGTACGGGCTCCTGTCAGGTATATATTATTGTAGATATAGACTGTATGGGCTCCTGTCAGGTATATATTATTGTAGATATAGACTGTACGGGCTCCTGTCAGGTATATATTATTGTAGATATAGACTGTACGGGCTCCTGTCAGGTATATATTATTGTAGATACAGACTGTATGGGCTCCTTTCAGGTATATATTATTGTAGATATAGACTGTACGGGCTCCTGTCAGGTATATATTATTGTAGATATAGACTGTACGGGTTCCTGTCAGGTATATATTATTGTAGATACAGACTGTACGGGCTCCTGTCAGGTATATATTATTATAGATATAGGCTGTACGGGCTCCTGTCAGGTATATATTATTCTAGATACAGACTGTATGGGCTCCTTTCAGGTATATATTATTGTAGATATAGACTGTACGGGCTCCTGTCAGGTATATATTATTGTAGATATAGACTGTACGGGTTCCTGTCAGGTATATATTATTGTAGATACAGACTGTACCGGCTCCTGTCAGGTATATATTATTATAGATATAGGCTGTACGGGCTCCTGTCAGGTATATATTATTGTAGATACAGACTGTATGGGCTCCTTTCAGGTATATATTATTGTAGATATAGACTGTACGGGCTCCTGTCAGGTATATATTATTGTAGATATAGACTGTACGGGTTCCTGTCAGGTATATATTATTGTAGATATAGACTGTACGGGCTCCTGTCAGGTATATATTATTGTAGATATAGACTGTAAGGGCTCCTGTCAGGTATATATTATTGTAGATATAGACTGTACGGGCTCCTGTCAGGTGTATATTATTGTAGATATAGACTGTATGGGCTCCTGTCAGGTATATATTATTGTAGATATAGACTGTACGGGCTCCTGTCAGGTATATATTATTGTAGATATAGACTGTACGGGCTCCTGTCAGGTATATATTATTGTAGATACAGACTGTACCGGCTCCTGTCAGGTGTATATTATTGTAGTTACAGACTGTGTGGGCTCCTGTCAGGTATATATTATTGTAGATATAGACTGTACGGGCTCCTGTCAGGTATATATTATTGTAGATATAGACTGTATGGGCTCCTGTCAGGTATATATAATTGTAGATACAGACAATACGGGCTCCTGTCAGGTATATATTGTAGATATAGACTGTATGGGCTCCTGTCAGGTATATATTATTTTAGATATAGACTGTACGGGCTCCTGTCAGGTATATATTATTTTAGATATAGACTGTACAGGCTCCTGTCAGGTATATATTATTACACAAAGAGAAGGCACAGAATAACAAATGTGCAGAAATACCTTGCAGTAAGACATATGACAGCAGTCAGCAAGTGCTGATAAAAAGATGACAACAAATACAGGGTATTTAGTCGATACGGTTTTTTGCAAAAAAATGTATACCAAGCTGCTCCACCTCGTCCAGGTAACCCTTATTGAAGCAGTCCCTATCTAATGTATTTAAAACCTGAACATATGAACAGTGTCTAAATTAACAGGTTTAAGACAGGCGCTTTCTAGTATGGGCACGTGGTTTAAGACAGCTCTTTATGTGCATGTCACACAAAAGAAGGGTGGGTTCTCTCAAATCATGCATAAGCACGAAAAAAAAAACTGGATTAAAAACACATGTGACATGCACAAATGTGAACAAGTCGGTCTGACACTGTTCACACCACTCACTAGCTGAAACACAAACAGAAGGCATAGAATAACAAATGTGCAGAAATACCTTGTAGTAAGACATATGACAGTAGTCAGCAAGTGCTGATAAAAAGATGACAACAAATACAGGGTATTTAGTCGATACGTTTTTTTGCAAAAAAATGTATACCAAGTTGCTCCACCTCATCAAGGTAACCCTTATTGAAGCAGTCCCTATCTAATATATTTGAAACCTGAACATATGAACAGTGTCTAAATGAACAGGATTAAGACAGTCATATGTCTTACTGCAAGGTATTTCTGCACATTTGTTATTCTGTGCCTGTATATACAGTAATGACCCCCTACAAGCAATTAAAGAAAAAAGTGGAGTAACCATAAACCACAATAGAATGTAGAAAAGATAAAAAATGGATCTTTATTATCACATATTAAAACAATATCAGACATTTATGAACACATAATAGAGGTAGATATAAAAGAAATAATCCCAGTGTAGCGCAAAGTAAGCTTCCCTACATATAAGGTGACAGCAAGCAGAGGAACCATATGCTACAAATATAATTAGGGCTTAGTCTAGACACCAAAGTGTGCTGTGCAACTTATCCAGAGACAGTGTCTCTATATTTATACCTAAAACATCCGGGTGCTATCTATAACTTAATGCCAAGATAATGTAAGCAATTTCTGGCTCAAGAAAATATATCCATCAGTTCTGGGATCATACCCAATATCCATAACGCTCAGGCCACTTACCCATAAAGGAATAATAATGCAGGGAGGATACCGCGCTCAACCCCGACGCCCGTTTCGCCTCGGCTTTCTCAAGGGGAGGTGCCTATCCTCAAGCACCCATATATAAATGCAGCGTTCCAGGTGTTGCTGATCAAAAGCGGTGCATGCCCGGTGTAGCCGCATGGTAACCGCGCGATGACCCGCCGCCATCAGTGAGCAGCACGCGTGTGTGGTGAAAGACACCACTAGACGTCATCAACACGCGCGCAGCCCACAGTATGATGACCGGAGCATCGCGAGCCAGTGACGGGCACACCGCGCATGCGCACAAGATCAGCGCCATTTTCTCAGAGACACGCTGCAGGCGGCCATAATGGTGGGGTCTGAACGAATCATCAAGCTGCTCACAAGCAGGATGAAAGGGGGAGGGAGGGGAAGGTCATATGGGGGTAACAATCCATAATTACTAAGACGAGAGGGTCCAAAAAGGCCCCCAATATATAATTATAATACTATACATCCCATCAAAGAAATTTTAAAGTACCATAATATGATGCCATATGGAAAGGGACAACAGTCTGAATTCAGACTGTTGTCCCTTTCCATATGGCGTCATATTATGGTACTTTAAAATTTCTTTGATGGGATGTATAGTATTATAATTATATATTGGGGGCCTTTTTGGACCCTCTCGTCTTAGTAATTATGGATTGTTACGCGGTGTGCTTGCCACTGGCTCGCGATGCTCCGGTCATCATACTGTGGGCTGCGCGCGTGTTGATGACGTCTAGTGGTGTCTTTCACCACATACGCGTGCTGCTCACTGATGGCGGCGGGTCATTGCGCGGTTACCATGCGGCTACACCGGGCATGCGCCGCTTTTGATCAGCAACACCTGGAACGCTGCATTTATATATGGGTGCTTGAGGATAGATAGGCACCTCCCCTTGAGAAAGCCGAGGCGAAACGGGCGTCGGGGTTGAGCGCGGTATCCTCCCTGCATTATTATTCCTTTATGGGTAAGTGGCCTGAGCGTTATGGATATTGGGTATGATCCCAGAACTGATGGATATATTTTCTTGAGCCAGAAATTGCTTACATTATCTTGGCATTAAGTTATAGATAGCACCCGGATGTTTTAGGTATAAATATAGAGACACTGTCTCTGGATAAGTTGCACAGCACATTTTGGTGTCTAGACTAAGCCCTAATTATATTTGTAGCATATGGTTCCTCTGCTTGCTGTCACCTTATATGTAGGGAAGCTTACTTTGCGCTACACTGGGATTATTTCTTTTATATCTACCTCTATTATGTGTTCATAAATGTCTGATATTGTTTTAATATGTGATAATAAAGATCCATTTTTTATCTTTTCTACATTCTATTGTGGTTTATGGTTACTCCACTTTTTTCTTTAATTGCATGATATTGGGAGTACTCCACTATTACTTAATTAGTCCTCATTTTTGGTGGGGGAACTATGACTGTTGCTTAACTGGTTCCTGACCACGTTTGATAGCTATGAAGGTTTTGATCTTGTTTTCAATGACCCCCTACAAGTAGTGACTTAACCCCTTCCTGACCAGTGGCAGCGTATGCGTCATGAAAGTCGGTGCCAATCCGACCAATGACGCATATGCTGTGTCATGGATTTAAAGCCCCCCTGCGGGTCGGGTGACCGGGGTCAATGAAAGGTCTCCCAACCCGCAGATACAGGGGGCTTTGTACTTCACCACAGGGCGGTGGCTTCGCCCCCACGTGGCTACGATCGCTCTGATTGGTTGTTAAAAGTAAAACAATCAGAGCGATAGTAATATTTCAATGAAATTTGATGAAATATTACAAACCAGCCATGGCCGATGCTGCAGTAGCATCGATCATGGCTGGAGACACCGATCTTCCCCCCCCACACGGTTAACGGGGGCGATCTGCCCCCCGCCGCTGAATGACAGCGGCGATCGGCTGCCGCTGTCATCATCTGCTCCCCCCGCCTTCCGATCACCTCCCCTCCCACCCCTCCCCTGGTACCTTTCCGAGTGCCGCTCCCGGTGTCCCGCGGTCCTGGATCATGGGCACCGCCATCTTAGAAAATGGCGGGCGCATGCGCAGTGCACCCGCCAGAATCTGCGGCTGCAGATTTCATTCATTCATTTTGATCACTGTGATAAACTTTAACAGCGATCAAAGTAAAATAAAAAGTAAATACCCCCCCTTTATCACCCCCATAGGTAGGCACATATAATGAAATAAAGAAAATATTTTTATTTTTCCATTAGGATTAGGTTTGGAAATAGGGTTGGAATTAGGGTTAGGGTGCAACTAGGGTTTGGGTTGGAATTAGGGTTGGAATTAGGGTTAGGGGTGTGTAGGGGTTAGGGTTAGGCTTGTGGTTAGGGTTGGGATTAGGGGTGTGTTGGGGTTAGGGGTGTATTGGGATTAGGGTTGGAGTTAGAATTGAGGGGTTTCCACTGTTTAGGCACATCAGGGGGTCTCCAAACGCGATATGGTGCCACCATTGATTCCAGCCAATTTTGCCTTCAAAAAGTCAAATGGTGCTCACCCCCTTCCAAGTCCCAACGTGTGCCCAAACAGTGGTTTACCCCAGCATATGCGGTATCAGCGTACTCAGGAAAAATTGCACAACAACTTTGGGGGGCTAATTTCTCCTATTACCCTTAGGAAAATAAAAAATAGCGTGCTAAAAATTCATTTTTGAGGAAAAAAAATTATTTTTTATTTTCACTGCTCTGTTATAAACTTTTGTAAAGCACTTGGGGTTTCAAAGTGCTCACCACACATCTAGATACGTTCTTTAAGGGGTCTAGTTTCCAAAATGGTGTCACTTGTGGGGGTTTTTCTCTGTTTAGGCACACAGGGGCTCACCAAACGTGACATGGCGTCCAATTACGATTGGAGCTAATTTTCCATTCAAAAAGTCAAATGGCGCTCCTTCCCTTCTGTGCACCGAAACAGTGGTTTATGACCACATATGAGGTATCCGTGTACTCAGGAGAAATTGCCCAACACATTTTTGGATCCATTTTATCCTGTTGCCCATGTGAAAATAAAAAAAAACTGAGGCTAAAAGAAAATTTTTGTGAAAAAAAAGTATTTTTTTTTTTTAAGGATCAATATGTGAAACACCTGGGGGTTCAAAGTGGTCACTATGCATCTAGATAAGTTCCTTGGAGGGTCTAGTTTCCAAAATGGGGTCAGTTGTGGGGGAGCTCCAATGTTTAGGCACACAGGGGCTCTCCAAACGTGACATGGCAACCGCTAAATATTCCAGCATATGTTCCATTCAAAAAGTCAAATGGCGCTCCTTCCCTTCTGAGCCCTGCTGTGCACCCAAACAGGTATCCATGTGCTCAGGAGAAATTGCCTAACAAATTTTAGGATCCATTTTATCCTGTTGCCCATGTGAAAATGAAAAAATTGATGCTAAAAAGAAAATTTTTTTCCACGTTGCTTTAAGTTCCTGTGAAGCACCTGAAGGGTTATTAATCTTCTTGAATGTAGTTTTGAGTAGCTTGAGGGGTGCAGTTTTTAGAATGGTGTCACTTTTGGGTGTTTTCTGCCGTATAGACCCCTCAAAGTGACTTCAAATGTGAGGTGGTCCCTAAAAAAATGGGGTTTTTTTTGTAAATTTTGTTGTAAAAATGAGAAATCGCTGGTCAACTTTTAACCCTTATAACTTCCTAACAAAAAAAATTTTGTTTCCAAAATTGTGCTGATGTAAAGTAGACATGTGGGAAATGTTATTTAGTAACTTTAGTGTCACATAGAATAAAAATTCAAAATTTGAAAATTGCAAAATTTTCACCAAATTTCTGATTTTATCACAAATAAACGCAAAAATTATCGACCTAAATTTACTACTAACATGAAGCCCAATATGTCACGAAAAAATAATCTCAGAATTGCTAGGATCTGTTGGAAGTGTTCCAGAGTTATTACCTCATAAAGGGACACTGGTCATAATTGCAAAAAATGGCCTGGTCATTAAGGTCAAAATAGGCTTGGTCATGAAGGGGTTAAGATACAATGACCAACTTTCTACTCTGCTTTCTGTGCCACTTTGAGGCATGGCAGGCACAACGTAGGAATGTTCTCCCATGTGGTCTGATGTCTGGCGGGTACAGTCTCGAAGCGTCCTCACGTGTGGCCTGAGGCACGGTCTGTCGAAGCGTCCTCACGTGTGGCCTGAGGCACGGTCTGTCGAAGCGTCCTCACGTGTGGCCTGAGGCACGGTCTGTCGAAGCGTCCTCACGTGTGGCCTGAGGCACGGTCTGTCGAAGCGTCCTCACGTGTGGCCTGAGGCACGGTCTGTCGAAGCGTCCTCACGTGTGGCCTGAGGCACGGTCTGTCGAAGCGTCCTCACGTGTGGCCTGAGGCACGGTCTGTCGAAACGTCCTCACGTGTGGCCTGAGGCACGGTCTGTCGAAACGTCCTCACGTGTGGCCTGAGGCACGGTCTGTCGAAACGTCCTCACGTGTGGTCTGAGGCAAATGTGAACAACATCTTATACTCACCTACGGGGCGGTCTGGTATTATGTTTGTCACTGCATCCTACATCATCCACACAACCTCCCCCATGACGCTTCTGTGCAGGAACACGTCTCTGCCCTGCCGATCACAAAGCAAAGTATTGCAAAGCGCAAAGAAAAGTGAGCCTGCACCGGAGCGCGATGGAAGACACTGTGTGGATGGACTTAGGAAGCGTCATCGACTCAAAGAAGGATAGGAGGAGGCACTTCTCATACTCACCTACGGGGCGGTCTGGTATTATGTTTGTCACTGTTCTTCTTCCAGTACAGTCCTCCTTCCCGTGGATGATGCGTCCTACATCATCCACACAACCTCCCTCATCACGGTTCTGTGCAGGAACACGTCTCTGCCCTGCCGATCACAAAGCAAAGTATTGCAGAGAAAAGTGAGCCTGCACCGGAGCGCGATGGAAGACAGTGTGTGGATGGACTTAGGACGCGTCGTCGACTCAAAGGATAGGAGGAGGCACCGAATTAAGACTAGCGAAGCCCATTGGATGGGACTGACCCGCAGGCAAATCTAATAAAAAAAAAAAAGTTATACAGATTGGCATTCTAGAATGTTGTGTATATATAAGGGCATTCAGATAGTGGTTGTGCTTTATAAAATGCTGTATATAGAGGGTATACAGGTAGTGGTCGTACTATATATACACAACATTCTAGAATGCTGTATATGGCGACATACAGGTAGTGGTAGTACTTTATATAGGGGGGGCCATAAACAATGATTGAATACCCCGTAGTAAAAAAACAGCAATAATGCATGAAAATACGAGGTACTTGGTTATCACGCTCGATTCAAAAAAAATAGCAAGAGCCATAAGCCATCTACCACTTCACAGTGACCCTAATTGGGACAGTGATAACTAATATTAAAACCCTTTATATATTGATGTGGTTTCCCATTCCTGTGTCCACTATTTGGGCCTAATCCTTCTCAGTCCTTATCCACATGCAAGTCACAGGACAAAGCGGTAAGGTTTTTAATATTAGTTAGGACTGTCCCAATTACGTCCCGTGAAGTGGTGGGACGACTTTGGCTTTCTTTTTAATAAAGAACATGTTAACTAAATCCCCTATATCATTGTCATGCACTATGCCATTTACTGCGGGGTATTCAGTCATGTTTGTGTTTTTTTTCTGCTCAGTGGCCAGTGTGAACGTGCGCTTACACGCTACTTGCACACCAGTTTGTATCGTTCTTTATGGGGAATCCTGGTGACAGGTTCCCTTTAGGCAGGCTTACATCTATGCAGCTTGTACAAGTGAACTTCACTGTCTCAAAAGTGGTTTACCTGTCTAAGGCTAGTTTCACACTAGCGTATCTACACGCAGCGCCGCTAAGCCCCGCCCCCTCCAGTCATCTCCTCCTACTATCGCACATAGCGCTGCATGCGATCTGCGCACCCTATCTTTAGCATAGGGTGCGCAGACCGTGCGTCAGTAGGATTTTGCGTGCGCTGCGCCCTTTTGACAGTGTGCCGAACGCACCATGTTGCATTTCGGGGCACTGGGCACACCGTCAAAAGAACGCAGCGCACGCAAAATCCTACTAGTGCACGGTCTGCACACCCTATTCTAAAGATAGGGTGCGCAGATTGCATGCAGCGATGTGCGATAGTAGGAGATGACCGGAAGGGGCGCCGTGCGCTGCGTGTAGATTCGCTAGTGTGAAACTAGTCTAACCCAGTTATTACAGCACCTTCCATGTGTCACACAGATGCATCATGGGCTTGTCCATGCATGAAATAAAAGGCTAAATTACAACATGGAGACTTATAAATCAGAGCATTGTTTTATTTACATTCAGAACATTACATTACATTACATTAAGAGGAACAAATTAAGATTTCCCACAGAAATCTCAGACTTTTACTTACAGAAATATTGGCTAAATAACATTCTTACATATATAGAAACCTTTCTAATTTTATAAAAGTGCATTTTTTGCATAGAAAACTTTTGCTTGTTTCCTGTAATGCATTTCTTATGTATTGTACAACTGTAATATGCTGTTGGTGCATGCGGGCAGGACTGATGGGTCTGTGGCTCGGCCCCCCGGGGCCTGCTTCCAGTGTCTAGGACCAGATATCATACCAGCCTTAAATAGTGAAGGAGACGGCAGCCAACCCAGAGAGACATCCAAGGTGGGAACGCCCCATCATGCCAAAGGGAGTCTGCTAGATCCAGGCCTAGTAGACAGGCGCTGATGGGTTTGTGGACGCCAGGAGGGGGCAGGCCTGAAGGAAAGTTTATTTTCCTAGCGGGTAGGAGAGTTGTCCTGTTGGTGGCTTTTTCGGACTGAACATTTCCAAAACAACCACAATTGGACTGTGCACCTCTTGGGAAGCAGGATTTTAGTCTTCTGTTGCAGAAGAAAAGTACTCTTACCCTGATAGGTAGAGGGCAGGAAGCACTAGAAAGTTGGCGTGCATGATTGTTCAGGGTGCTGGCGGTGTGGCCCGGCCACCAGAGGCTAAACGAGAGCCTGGATTTTTTTTTTTTTTGAGTAGGGTTGCAGGAGCCTCTGTCAAACGTGGAGGCCGCATAAATAGGAAGGTTTCCCCAGGAGATAGCTAGGACATATTTGTCTTGTCCCTTCATTTTTTTTAATCGAACCCCCTCATTGCCTGGTAAGATATACCTGTCCTGAAGATTTCAAATCCTAACCTTTACACAGACTTTCGGGCGACTGGCAGGTAACGGATTTGTCTTCCCTCCCTACTCAATCTGGCTCTGGGGGGGCGAGAGGGGAGGGGATTAGTGGCAAGGACCGTCCACTGGAAAACCGCAAACACTCTTGATGTGTTAGGGCCCTGCCTCGTAGACCACAGATGATATGGTAGTGATAATTCTAGGTGGGCGATCAGAGTGATAACTCCACTGTGTCGCCCTATCTGAAAGAAAAAGGGAAATAGTTAATAAAAAAAAACCAAGACCTAAGGCAGAAACCAGCCTGGGTGGTCTGGACCCATGTCTGCCTCCTTCTGACACTAAGCTAAAACGGATTAGCTTCATGCCAGTTGGTGGTGGACCCTCCTAGCATAAGCAGCATACAACCATAGTTTTTTCTGTGCCCCAATGAAGCATTAACCACCCCGCACACCAACCAGAGGGCCACACAGGGTAACCCCCCCTGTCCCATCATAAACCTCCACCTCACACTAATCAGTGGACCCCACAGGATAAACCCATCAAAGCCCAAATGCCCCCTTCCCCCAAGCGTAAATCCCCATTAGATGCCCGCTCAAGCATAAATCCCCATCATGCACCCTCCACCCCCAAGCATAAGCCCCCATCGGACGTCCACACGCCCTCAAGCATAAGCCCCCATCGGACGTCCACACGCCCCCAAGCATAAGCCCCCATCGAACGTCCACACGCCCCCAAGCATAAGCCCCCATCGGACGTCCACACTTCCCCATGCATAAGCCCCCATCGGACGTCCACACGCCCCCAAGCATAAGCCCCCATCGGACGTCCACACGCCCCCAAGCATAAAACCCTATCAGACGTCCACCCCCCAGAATGAACCCCCATCGGACATCCACCTCGGCATAAACCCCCATTGGACGTCTCCCCCCCCCCCCAGCATAATCCCTCATCGGACGTCCACCCCCCTTAAGCCTAAGCCCCTATTGGATGCCATTCCCAGCATAAAACCGTCATTGGACATTCACCCCCCCGCATAAAACCTCATCGGACGTCCACCCCTGACCCCTCCCCAGCATAAACCTCATCGGTCGTCCACCCCCTCCCAGCATAAGTCCTATCGGATGTCCAGCTTCCCCATCATAAACCCCCGTCGGATGTCCACGCCCCGTCGGACACCCCCCCCCCCCCCCCCCCAAGTATAAACCCCCACCAGATGGCACCTCTTCCCCAAACAAAAAGCCCTACCAGTCGAGCGCCTACCCCAAAATCAATCCACTCCTTTCAAGTCACAACAGATGCAGACAGGCCCCATTGTCCCAGCATCAAGTCCCCAAGACATTCAGACACCACAATTGTGCATTAAATCCCCCCCCTGTCCCAAGATCCCAACCAGACCAGGAGGAGTTAATGCACGCTTGTGGGGTATGTTTGGCCCTGGGGGGCCCTACTGGGGATAATGCATGCTCGTGGGGTCTGGTTGGGCTTCTGGGGGTCGATTAACGCATGCTTGTGGGGTCTGGTAGGGCCCCGGGGCAGGGTTAATGCACGCTTGAGAGGTCTGGTTGGCCCCTGCATTTGACCCCCAAGGAGCCCACCAGACCACAAAAGCATGCATTAACCCCCTCCCCGTGAGCCCAACCAGACAAGCGTGCATTAAACCCTCCATGCTTGTGGGATCTGTTGGGCTTCTGGGGTGGGTTAATGCAGGGTCCACCCAGACCCAGCAAACGTGCATTAACCCCCCGGGGCCCAACTAGACCCCAAAAGCATGCATTAACCCCCCCTGGAGCCCAACCAAACCACAAAAATGTGCACTAATCCCCCCCACAGTAAGGAGCCCACCCAGACCCCACAAGCATGCATTAATCCCGCCGGAAACCCAAACAGAACCCACAAGTGTATATTAACCACCCCTGAGATCCAACCAGAACCCATAAGCATTCAATAATCCCCCAGGAGCCCAACCAGACCTCACAAACATGAATTAAGCCCCCCGGGATCCAAACAGAACCCACATGCATGCATTAACCCCCCCCCCCCGGGACTACCCAACCCTGCAAGCGTGCATTAACTCCCCCGGGACCAAACCAGAAACGGCAAGCGTGCATTAACCCCCCCCGGGACCCAACCAGACACGGCAAGTGTGCATTAACCCTCCTGGGAGCCCAAGCGGACCCCACAAGCATGCATTAGTACTCCCCCGAAGTACAACCAGAGCCCACAAGCGTGCATTAACCCCCAACCAGACCCCACAAGCATGCATCATTAACCCCCCCTCTCCCGGGACTACCAGACACCACAAGCGTGCATTAACCCCCCTCTCCCGGGACTACCAGACACCACAAGCATGCATTAACCCCCCTCTCCCGGGACTACCAGACACCACAAGCGTGCATTAACCCCCCTCTCCCGGGACTACCAGACACCACAAGCGTGCATTAACCCCCCTCTCCCGGGACTACCAGACACCACAAGCGTGCATTAACCCCCCTCTCCCGGGACTACCAGACACCACAAGCGTGCATTAACCCCTCTCTCCCGGGACTACCAGATACCACAAGCGTGCATTAACCCCTCTCTCCCGGGACTACCAGACACCACAAGCGTGCATTAACCCCCCCAGTACCCAGCCAGACCCCGGGAGCGTGCATTAACACCCCCCCCCCGGAGACCCAACCAGACCCCTCAGATGTGCATTAACCCCCCCAGGACCCAACCAGACCCCACAAGCGTGCATTAACCCCCCCGACCCAAACAGACCCCACAAACCAGCCTTAACCCTGGGAGCCCAAGCAGACCCGACAAGTGTGCAATAACCCCCCCCCCCCCGACAAAACAGACCCTGCAAGCGTGCATTAACCCCCCTGGGAGCCCAAAGCAGACCTCACATGCATGCATTAGTACCCCCCGAAGTACAACCAGACCCCACAAGCGTGCATTAACCCCCACCCTCCTCTGTCTCAGCTGTCTCTCTGGTGCCGGCGGCTGTGAGCAGTGTGGAGTGAGGTCGGCGGCGTCAGTGACAGGCAGGAGGATTTAGTAAGTAACAGGTTGGTGTCTTCTTAGATGTTTGGGTGATGGGGGCTGATACTTGGGGCTAACTAGTGGGATTTGGGGGCTTATCTGGGAGCTGTTGGGCTCCTGTAGGGGGGATTAATGCACGCTGGTGGGGTCTGGTTGGGTCCGGGGTGGTTAATGCATGCTTACGGGGTCTATTTGGGGTCGGGGGGGGGTTAATGCACGCTTTTGGGTTCTTTGGGTAGGGGTTAATGCACGCTTACGGGGTCTGTTTAGGGTCTGGAGGGGGTTCATGCTTGCTTGTGGGGTCTGCTTGGGCTCCCAGGGGTGTTAATGCATGCTTGCAAGGTCTATTTGGGGTCAGGGGGGTTATTGCATGCTTGTGAGGTCTGTTTGGGGCAGGGAGATTGGGGTATAATGCACGCTTGTGGGGTCTGGATGTACTTCAGGGGGTACTAATGCATGCTTGTGGGGTCTGGTTGGGGCCGGGGGGTGGGGGGTTAATGCACGCTTACGGGTCTGGTGGGGACCGGGGGGGTTAATGCATGCTTGTGGGGTCTGGTTGGGGTTGGGGGGGTTAATGCACGCTTGTGGGGTCTGGTTGTACTTCAGGGGAGGGTACTAATGCATGCTTGTGGGGTCTGTTTAGGGCAGGAGGTTGGGGTTAATGCACGCTTACGGGTCTGGTGGGGTCCGGGGGGGTTAATGCATGCTTCTGGGGTCTGGTTGGGGCACGGGGGTGGGGGGGTTAATGCACGCTTGTGGGGTCTGGTTGTACTTCGGGGGGGTACTAGTGCATGCTTCTGGGGTCTGTTTGGGGCAGGGGGTGGGGGTTAATGCACACTTTGGGGGTCTGTTTGGGGCAAGGGTGGGGGTTAATGCACGCATGTGGGGTCTGTTTGGGGCAGGGGGTGGGGGTTAATGCACACTTGTGGGGGTCTGGTTGTACTGGGGGGGTTACTAATGCATGCTTGTGGGGTCTGGTTGGGGCAGGGGGTTAATGCACGCTTGTGGGGTCTGGTTGGGGCTGGGGGGTGGGGGTTAATGCACGCTTGTGGGGTCTGGTTGTACTTCGGGGGGGTACTAATGCATGCAATACAAGCGTGTATTAACCCCCCCGACCCAAACAGACCCCACAAGCCAGCCTTAACCCTGGGAGCCCAAGCAGACCCCACAAGTGTGCAATAACCCCCCCCCCCCCCGACAAAACAGACCCTGCAAGCGTGCATTAACCCCCCCCTGGGAGCCCAAAGCAGACCTCACATGCATGCATTAGTACCCCCCGAAGTACAACCAGACCCCACAAGCGTGCATTAACCCCCACCCCCCTCTGTCTCAGCTGTTTCTCTGGTGCCGGCGGCTGTGAGCAGTGTGGAGTGAGGTCGGCGGCGTCAGTGACAGGCAGGAGGGTTTAGTAAGTAACAGGTTGGTGTCTTCTTAGATGTTTGGGTGATGGGGGCTGATACTTGGGGCTAACTAGTGGGATTTGGGGGCTTATCTGGGAGCTGTTGGGCTCCTGTAGGGGGATTAATGCACGCTGGTGGGGTCTGGTTGGGTCCGGGGTGGTTAATGCATGCTTACGGGGTCTATTTGGGGTCGGGGGGGTTATTGCACGCTTTTGGGTTCTTTGGGTAGGGGTTAATGCACGCTTACGGGGTCTGTTTAGGGTCTGGAGGGGTTCATGCTTGCTTGTGGGGTCTGCTTGGGCTCCCAGGGGGGTTAATGCATGCTTGCAAGGTCTATTTGGGGTCAGGGGGGTTAATGCATGCTTGTGAGGTCTGTTTGGGGCAGGGAGATTGGGGTATAATGCACGCTTGTGGGGTCTGGATGTACTTCAGGGGGTACTAATGCATGCTTGTGGGGTCTGGTTGGGGCCGGGGGGTGGGGGGTTAATGCATGCTTATGGGTCTGGTTGGGACCGGGGGGGTTAATGCATGCTTGTGGGGTCTGGTTGGGGGTGGGGGGTTAATGCACGCTTGTGGGGTCTGGTTGTACTTCAGGGGAGGGTACTAATGCATGCTTGTGGGGTCTGTTTAGGGCAGGAGATTGGTCTCCAAGAATCACTGCGTTGAGAAACACGTGATGGTGTCTCCGCAGTGTCGGATGTTGATCTCCATGAGTTCATTCATCCTCCTCTTCATAGTCTTTTTACTAGGCATTGCTCCTACCAGCCAGTTTCCTACTCCACACTGATGAGGGGCAATACCCCGAAACAGCTGTATGTGGATGGATACCATGTTTTGGCATAGGTGGTTTCCTTTATTGGAGACTGCCCTTCCCGTGGTTGTTCCTTCCCGGGCAAAGACCTGGCTAGTCATTGCTTGCGTTGAGAAACACGTGATGGTGTCTCCGCGGCTACTGTTTTGCACCCTATGCTAAAGATAGGGTGCGCAGATCGCATGCAGCGATGTGTGATAGTAGGATGAGACGACCGGAGGGGGCAGGGCTTAGCGGCGCCGTGCGCTGTGTGTAGATACACTAGTGTGAAACTAGCCTTAGACAGGTAAACCACTTTTGAGACAGTGAAGTTCACTTGTACAAGCTGCATAGATGTAAGCCTGCATAAAGGGAACCTGTCACCAGGATTCCCCATAAAGAACGATACAAACTGGTGTGCATGGAGCATGTAAGCGCACGATCAAACTGGCCACTGAGCAGAAAAAAAACACAAACATGACTGAATACCCCGCAGTAAATGGCATAGTGCATGACAATGATATAGGAGATTTAGTTAACATGTTCTTTATTAAAAAGAAAGCCAAAGTCGTCCCACCACTTCACGGGATGTAATTGGGACAGTCCTAACTAATATTAAAAACCTTACCGCTTTGTCCTGTGACTTGCATGTGGATAAGGACTGAGAAGGATTAGGCCCAAATAGTGGACACAGGAATGGGAAACCACATCAATATATAAAGGGTTTTAATATTAGTTATCACTGTCCCAATTAGGGTCACTGTGAAGTGGTAGATGGCTTATGGCTTTTGCATTTTTTTTAAATCGAGCGTGATAACCAAGTACCTTATATTTTCATGCATTATTGCTGTTTACTACGGGGTATTCAATCATTGTTTATGTCCCCCCCCCCCCTATATAAAGTACTACCACTACCTGTATGTCGCCATAAACATGTCACGCGGGGCTTAGTTCAACTAAGGCTGAAATACCCGGGGCCCCTGTGATGTCCCTTTAACTAGGGAAAACCCTGTATGACCCTCAACCCAGGGTTTTTGCTGATGGTGCAAATGCCTGAGCCTCCAGCCTTTCCTTATCTCCTGCTCAGCCCTGCACTTAACCCTCCACCCAGTGAGGAGACACACCACCAAAGCCCCCACACAAATAACGACAGACAGGGAGAACTTAAACTGCACTGCGCCGCACGCACACAGGAATATACAGTAATGTGAACAGGGCACAACTAAACACAAATATGGGGAGGAGAAAGGATAACAACGGATCATACGCCACCAGATACGAATCACTCTCTCTTGAACACCTCCACTCCAGACCGGAACCACTTGGTATGAAACACAAGCTATAATCGGCGACGCCCATAGGCCAGTATGACTATTTAAAGACCGTGGGCGTGACTAAACATCCAACCTGGTCTCCAGCAAGATTAACTCCCGAGAGCCTGAAGATCAAGCCGGCGCCACTGAGGCTATAGTGGACGGAGGTGGAACTACCTCTGCCTGCCGGACGCTGTGGTGTGAATAGTGTCCAACATGACAGTACGGACCCCTATCAGATACTATGTCCGACGGAACTCCGTGGAGTCTGACCACCTCCTGCACAAATACCTGAACCAGCGTCTTTGCATTGGGCAATGAAGACAACGCCACAAAATGCGCCGTCTTTGAAAAACGGTCAACCACCACCAGGATGACCGTGTTCCCCGCCGAGGCTGGCAAGTCAGTGATGAAATCCATGGAGATTTCTGTCCATGGCCTATTGGGTACCCCCAGAGGCTGTAGCGTGCCAGCAGGAGGGGTTCGGGGTGACTTAGCCCTAGCGCACGTGATGCAAGCTGCCACGTATGAGACCACGTCCTGCCGGATTTTGGGCCACCAGAAACGACGCGATACCAGCTCTAAGGTGCCCTTCACCCCTGGATGACCAGCCAGTACCGAGTCGTGGTGTTCCTTCAACACCTTAAGCCGAAGATGCAGGGGTACAAATGATTTGTTGGCGGGCAGTCCTGGCGGTACCTCCTCTTGGGCCTCGGCAATCTCCGCCTCTACCTCAGTAGTGAGAGCCGAGACCACTACCCCTTCCTGGAGGATGGGTACCGGCTCTTCCCGAGGTTCTCCCCCCAGAAAACACCTAGACAAAGCATCCGCCTTGGTGTTTTTAGCCCCGGGACAGTAAGTCACAAGAAGATTGAAACGAGTAAAAAACAATGCCCAGCGGGCCTGCCTAGGAGACAGACGCTTGGCCGACTCCAGATAGAGCAGATTCTTATGGTCGGTGATGACTGTGACCTGGTGAGCCACCCCCTCCAAGAAGTGTCGCCATTCCTCAAAAGCCAATTTTATGGCCAACAACTCCCTGTTGCCGATATAATTCCGTTCGGCCGGCGACAGCTTCTTGGAGAAGTAGGCACATGGATGCATCTCGCTCAAGGACGAGCCTTGAGACAGTACTGCCCCCACTCCCACCTCCGACGCATCAACCTCCACCACAAAAGGTTTAGACACGTCTGGTTGCACCAGAATGGGGGCTGAAGCAAAACTATTCTTCAGACGCTCAAATGCACGTATAGCCACCTCAGGCCAGTTCGCCAGATCGGTACCTTTTTTTGTCATGTCCGTGAGCGGTTTGGCGATAGTCGAAAAGTGTTTTATAAATTTCCTATAATAATTCGCAAACCCAAGGAACCGCTGGAGTGCTTTCAGACTCTCCGGCCTTTCCCATTGCAGCACCGCTTGCACCTTAGCGGTGTCCATTTTAAACCCGGCTGCGGACACAATATTTCCCAAAAAGGGCAACTCCTGGACAAAAAATAAACATTTTTCCAGCTTAGCATAGAGCTGGTTCTCCCGGAGCAACTGTAACACCTGCCTGACATGCTCTAAATGAATGTCCCGATCGCTCGAATAAACGAGGATATCATCCAGGTATACAATCACAAATCTCCCCAGGACATGAGCAAATACATCATTAATAAAATGTTGGAAAGCGGCAGGCGCGGTTGTCAACCCAAACGGCATAACCAGACTCTCAAATATGGGGAGGAGAAAGGATAACAACGGATCATACGCCACCAGATACGAATCACTCTCTCTTGAACACCTCCACTCCAGACCGGAACCACTTGGTATGAAACACAAGCTATAATCGGCGACGCCCATAGGCCAGTATGACTATTTAAAGACCGTGGGCGTGACTAAACATCCAACCTGGTCTCCAGCAAGATTAACCCCCGAGAGCCTGAAGATCAAGCCGGCGCCACTGAGGCTATAGTGGACGGAGGTGGAACTACCTCTGCCTGCCGGACGCTGTGGTGTGAATAGCGTCCGACATGACAATACAGCATTCTAGAATGCTGTATAGTACGACCACTACCTGTATACCCTCTATATACAGCATTTTATAAAGCACGTCCACTATCTGAATGCCCTTATATATACACAACATTCTAGAATGCCAATCTGTATAACTTTGTTTTTTTTATTAGATTTGCCTGCGGGTCAGTCCCATCCAATGGGCTTCGCTAGTCTTAATTCGGTGCCTCCTCCTATCCTTTGAGTCGACGACGCGTCCTAAGTCCATCCACACACTGTCTTCCATCGCGCTCCGGTGCAGGCTCACTTTTCTCTGCAATACTTTGCTTTGTGATCGGCAGGGCAGAGACGTGTTCCTGCACAGAACCGTGATGGGGGAGGTTGTGTGGATGATGTAGGACGCATCATCCACGGGAAGGAGGACTGTACTGGAAGAAGAACAGTGACAAACATAATACCAGACCGCCCCGTAGGTGAGTATGAGATGTTATTCACATCTGCCTCAGAGCACACGTGAGGACGTTTTGAGACCGTGCCTCAGACCACACGTGAGGACGTTTTGAGACCGTGCCTCAGAGCACACGTGAGGACGTTTTGAGACCGTGCCTCAGACCACACGTGAGGACGTTATGAGACTGTACCCGCCAGACATCCGAGCACACGGGAGAACATTCCTACGTTGTGCCTGCCATGCCTCAAAGTGGCACAGAAAGCAGAGTAGAAAGTTGGTCATTGTAGTTTAACCCCTTCATGACCAAGCCTATTTTGACCTTAATGACCAGGCCATTTTTTGCAATTCTGACCAGTGTCCCTTTATGAGGTAATAACTCTGGAACGCTTCAACAGATCCTAGCGATTCTGAGGTTATTTTTTCGTGACATATTGGGCTTCATGTTAGTAGTAAATTTAGGTCGATAATTTTTGCGTTTATTTGTGATAAAATCAAGTTTTGCAACTTTCAAATTTTGAATTTTTATTCTGTTAAACCAGAGAGTTATGTGACACAAAATAGTTACTAAATGACATTTCCCACATGTTTACTTTACATCCGCACAATTTTGGAAACAAATTTTTTTTGTTAGGAAGTTATAAGGGTTAAAAGTTGACCAGCGATTTCTCATTTTTACAACAAAATGACAAACATTATTTTTAGGGACCACCTCACATTTGAAGTCACTTTGAGGGGTCTATACAGCAGAAAATACCCAAAAGTGACACCATTCTAAAAACTGCACCCCTCAAGCTACTCAAAACTACATTCAGGAAGATTATTAGGGTGTGTGCACACGCTGTGGATTTTGCTGCGGTGTACAGTACCATGATTCCCTATGGGAATCAAAAACCGCAATGCAGACGGTGCGGAATATCTGCGGTTTTCAATCCGCAGAAAGAATTGACATGTCAATTCTTTCTGCGGATTCCGCTGCGGTTTGCCATCTCCATTGAGATGAAAAACCGCTGGGCAAAACCGCAGAGCAATCCGCAGATAAAACCGCAGGTCTTTTGACCTGCGGATTTTACAAAATCCGCGCGGATTAATCCGCACCTAAATCCGCAGCGTGTGCACACAGCCTTAACCATTCAGGTGCTTCACAGGAACTAAAGCAACGTGGAAAGAAAAAATGGACATTTTAATTTTTCCAACAAAAATTTTCTTTTAGCATCAATTTTTTTTTTATTTTCACCTGGGCAACAGGATAAAATGGATCCTAAAATTTGTTGGGCAATTTCTCCTGAGTACATGGATACCTGTTTGGGCGCACGGCAGAGCTCAGAAGGGAAGGAGCGCCATTTGACTTTTTGAATGGAAAATGCGCTGGAATATTTAGCGTTTGCCATGTCGCGTTTGGAGAGCCCCTGTGTGCCTAAACATTGGAGCTCCCCCACAAGTGACCCCATTTTGGAAACTAGACCCTCCAAGGAACTTATCTAGATGCATAGTGACCACTTTGAACCCCCAGGTGCTTCACAAATTGACCCGTAAATAAAAACAAAACTTTTTTTTTTTTCACAAAAATTTTCTTTTAGCCTCAGTTTTTTCATTTTCACATGGGCAACAGGATAAAATGGATCCTAAAATTTGTTGGGCAATTTCTCCTGAGTGCACAGATACCTCATAAGTGGTCATAAACCACTGTATCGGTGCATGGAAGGGAAGGAGCGCCATTTGACTTTTTGAATGGGAAATTAGCTCCAATCGTTATTGGACGCCATGTCACGTTTGGAGAGCCCCTGTGTGCCTAAACAGTGAAAACCCCCCACAAGTGACACCATTTTGGAAACTAGACCCCTTAATTTTCCTAAGGGTAATAGGAGACATTAGCCCCCCCAAAGTTGTTGTGCAATTTTTCCTGAGTACGCTGATACCCCATATGCTGGGGTAAACCACTGTTTGGGCACATGTCGGGGCTTGGAAGGGAGGGAGCACCGTTTGACTTTTTGAACGCAAAATTGGCTGGAATCAATGGTGGCACCATGTTGCGTTTGGAGACCCCCTGATGTGCCTAAACAGTGGAAACCCCTCAATTCTAACTCCAACCCTAATCCCAATACACCCCTAACCTCAACACACCCCTAACCACAAACCTAATCCCAACCCTAACCCCAACACACCCCTACTCCCAACCCTAACCACAAGCCTAACCCCAACACACCCCTAACCCTAATTCCAACCCTAAGGCTGGGGTCACACTAACCGACGCAAAATACGGTCCGTAGTTTACATGCGTAATACGGATGAATGACCCCTAAACAGTGCTCCGCATGTCATCCGTAAGCAAGGTGTGGTCGCGTATTTTGCGCATGTCTGCATCCGTATGCTGAGATTTTCTCGCCGCCTTGCAAAATGGACATATAATGGAGACCTATGACAGGGTTTCTAACAGAAACGAAATAATAGATATAGACACATAGAATGCATATATATATATATATATACACACACACACACACACACACACACACACACACACACACACACACGTCATTGAGATATTTATATTTCACAGAGTTCTTCATAGCAGAATAGCCGCTAATTAAATTGTCGGCTTCTATCAAATCATTCCCCAACCCGACATGAAATGACACATGGTTTACATTCAGTAAAGCATTTCATTTCATGTTTATTTATATGTCCTTGACTGATAATTAGATGAGGGTTTGTGTGCAAAATTTGGGAGTTGTAGTTGTTATTTTAAGGGGTTAATTCATTGTTAAAAAATGCGTGGGCTTCCCATTGCCCTGTAGCGGTGGCGAATGGGTTAATCTTACAAAGGGTTAATGTTACCTTACAATCGAATGGTGAATTGGTGCACTGAATTGCCGGCTTTTCTAAAAGACACCTGGTGTGTATTTCTCGCAAGTCACATGTGTGGTCCGTGTGTAATGCATTTTTTTTGCGCACCCATAGACTTGCATTGGCGTACTACGGGCGTAGTACGCTGACAGTCCCAGCATGCTGCTATTGGCAAGGAGCGTAGAATACGGACGAGAAATATACGGCTGATGGGAGCTGCCCCATAGAGAATCATTGGTCTGTGTGTAATGCGTGCTTTTAACGCCTCTTACTCGTCCGTATTCCTCTCTAGTGTGACCCCGGCCTAATTCCAACCCTAATGGAAAAATAAAAATATTTTCTTTATTTCATTATATGTGCCTACCTATGGGGGTGATAAAGGGGGGGTTTATTTACTTTTTATTTTACTTTGATCACTGAAAAGTTGATCACAGTGATCAAAATGAATGAAATCTGCAGCCGCAGATTCCGGCAGGCGCACTGCGCATGCGCCCGCCATTTTCTAAGATGACCGCACCCATGATCCGGGACCGCGAGACACCGGGAGCGGCACTCGGAAAGGTACCAAGGGGTGGGAGGGAGGTGATCGGAAGGAGGGGGGAGCAGATGATGACAGCGGCAGCCAATCGCCACTGTCATTCAGCGACGGGGGGCAGATTGCCCCTGTTAACCGTGTGGGGGGGGGGGGTCAGATCGGTGTCTCCAGCCATGTCTGATGCTACTGCAGCATCGGCCATGGCTGGTTTGTAATGTTTCATCAAATTTCATTGATGAAATATTACTATTGCTCTGATTGGCTGTTAAAAGTGAAACAGCCAATCAGAGCGATCGTAGTCACGTGGGGGCGAATCCACCCCCCTGTGGTTAAGTACAAAGCCCCCTGTATCTGCGGGTCAGGTGACCTTTCATTGACCCTGGTCACCCGACCCGTAGGGGGGCTTTAAATCCATGACACAGCATATGTGTCAATGGTCGGATTGGCACCGACTTTCATGACGCATACGCTGTCACTGGTCGGGAAGGGGTTAAGTCACTACTTGTAGGGGGTCATTACTGTCTATACAGGAGATGTGGTGGGTACATACTTCATATAAAGATCTGTGTGGCCCGGTACTGTACAGTGATGTGAAATACTCTTTGCCCACCCCTGCTGATTTTTTACTCTCTTGCATGCTTCTCATACTTAAATGTTTCAGAGTAACAAATAAAATATTTGACAAAGATAGCACAAGTAAACACAAAAATCAATTTGTAATTGAAGGTCTTTATTATTAATTGGGAAGAAAATGCAGGGCCCTGTGTGAAAACTTTGTTTTAACTGTGGTTTGTCACATCTTTGAAAGTTTGAAGTTCAGTTTCCCCAGCCCTACCCAGGCCTGATTACTGCCACACCTATCCTCAGTCAAAAAATCACTTAAATAGGACCTAAAAAACAAACAATTATACACACTGGCGCTCCTTTTACAAGTGCACCTAGATGGAGAAGCTGCAGGTGAAAACAGGCACTGTGCAAGTCCTGCCAGATAAGCTACAAGTAAAAGATTCAGAAATACAATTCACTGCGCTTGCTCACTGAAAATTAGCAAGATTACATACTAAGAAAAAACAAGTACCAGAAAAAATCCTCCAGATAGACTATTCACTGCCTCTGCCAGATAGCAATGAGTTAAAGTAGCAGATAATAGCTGTGCCGAGTAAAGGTACCGTTACACTTAGCGATGCACCAGCGATCCCGACAACAATATGACGCGGTCAGGATCGCTGGTGCATCGCTAAGTGGGCGCTAGTGAGCTGCCACACAGGCAGATCTCACCAGCGACATCGCAGGGGTCGGGGGTCGCTACTTACCTGTCAGACGCGGCGATCCTGCGTCCTCCCGCCCATGTCCACACCTTACTCGTCGGCGCCACAGGAAGCGGCCGACGAGAAATGGTCGGAGGTAAGTATCACATTTAGCGGGAAAATCGCGGGAATTTAAAATGCGGTTTTCCCGCGGAATGGAATCCGGAATTCTCGCGGTAATTTCCGCGAGAGTTCCGGTACGTGTGCACTTAGCCTTAACGTGCTGCCAGCACTTGAAAAGTGCAGGCGGGGAGCTTGGAGAGGGCAGAGGCTGACGGCGGGCTCCGGCCGAAGTACCGCCGCCAACACACTGCAAAGCACAGAGAGCCGGGGGCGTGACGTCACGTGACCAGCCGCCGTGCTGAACGGGTGGTGCTCAGGGTCAATCCGAACGACGCGTTTCGAGACACGCGGTCCCTCTTCATCAAGGTTACCTTTCAACACTCTCTGCTGCAGGAAGTGAGAGGCTAATCTACATAGCACTTACTCGGCACAGCTATTATCTGCCATTTTAACTCATTGCTATCTGGCAGAGGCAGTGAATAGTCTATCTGGAGGATTTTTTCAGGTACACATGTTTTTTCTTCGTATGTAATCTTGCTAATTTTCAGTTAGCAAGCGCAGTGAATTTTATTTCTGAAACTTAAATAGGACCTGCCTGACAAAGTGAAGTAGACAAAAAGATCCTCAAAAGGTAGACATCATGCTGCGATCCGAAGAAATTCATGAACAAATGAGATGGAAATTAATTCAGATCCATCAGTCTGGAAAAGGTTATAAAGCCATTTATAAAGCGTTCATATTCCAGCGAACCACCGTGAGACCCATTATCCACAAATGGAGAAAACATGGTACAGTGGTGAAACTTCCCAGGAGTGGTCTGGTCATTAAAGTTCATAAATACTGGGGGGATGAAAAGGTTATTGAAATTGGCATTTTTTTAACTTTATTTTATAAGAAAAAAATATTTTCTTCAACTGTACGATATAGGATCATTGATACATTGTACACAGCACTGTATCTCTGTACATATATCCTCTGCTTCTGAACTCACAACCTGCAGTACAGCTCACTATTAACAAATGCTGCAATATTTTTTCAGTGTGGGCGGGAGATCACTAATAGAGCTGTCACCTGTGGGCGTTATTTTTATGATTTTAATGTTTTCAATAAAGTTTTTAGTTTGCATCACCATTAAATAATAGAAGTAGAGTTTTTTTTTCTCTCTTTAGATATACTCCATACCGAAGTCATCACTGATACAATTGTGCTCAAAAGTTTACATACCGCCATAGAACTTTTGCTTTCTTGGCCTTTTTTCAGAGAATATGAATGATAACATCAAAACTTTTTGGTGGTCAGCTTTACCATCTGAGAAAATAAAGAACCTTATCCATAACTACCACAAACGACTTCAAGTAGTCAATTGATATTAGAGGGGGCAATACATGGTGTTAAAAAAATGTGGTACGTAAACTATGATCAGGGTGATTTGGATATTTTGGGCTGTCATTATAATTAAAAAAGAGAAAACACAGTAGTATGACAATAAATGGCTTCACCCAACCACTAACCATGAGTGGAGAAAAGGTTTTGATGTTATCATTCATATTCTCTGAAAAAAGGCCGACAAAGCAATAATTCTGCCGGGGTATGTAAACTTTTGAGCACAACTGTATACCTGACAGGCCCATACATTCTGATATAATCACTAACATATACCTGACAGGGCTCATACATTCTGTATCTACAATAATATATACCTGACAGGAGCCCGTACAGTCTGTATCTACAATAATATATACCTGACAGGAGCCCGTACAGTCTGTATCTACAATAATATATACCTGACAGGAGCCCGTACAGTCTGTATCTACAATAATATATACCTGACAGGAGCCCATACAGTCTATATCTACAATAATATATACCTGACAGGAGCCCGTACAGTCTGTATCTACAATAATATATACCTGACAGGAGCCCATACAGTCTGTATCTACAATAATATATACCTGACAGGAGCCCATACAGTCTATATCTACAATAATATATACCTGACAGGAGCCCGTACAGTCTGTATCTACAATAATATATACCTGACAGGAGCCCATACAGTCTGTATCTACAATAATATATACCTGACAGGAGCCCATACAGTCTATATCTACAATAATATATACCTGACAGGAGCCCGTACAGTCTGTATCTACAATAATATATACCTGACAGGAGCCCATACAGTCTATATCTACAATAATATATACCTGACAGGAGCCCGTACAGTCTGTATCTACAATAATATATACCTGACAGGAGCCCATACAGTCTGTATCTACAATAATATATACCTGACAGGAGCCCATACAGTCTGTATCTACAATAATATATACCTGACAGGAGCCCGTACAGTCTGTATCTACAATAATATATACCTGACAGGAGCCCATACAGTCTATATCTACAATAATATATACCTGACAGGAGCCCGTACAGTCTATATCTACAATAATATATACCTGACAGGAGCCCATACAGTCTGTATCTACAATAATATATACCTGACAGGAGCCCATACAGTCTGTATCTACAATAATATATACCTGACAGGAGCCCATACAGTCTGTATCTACAATAATATATACCTGACAGGAGCCCGTACAGTCTATCTACAATAACATATACCTGACAGGAGCCCGTACAGTCTATATCTACAATAATATACACCTGACAGGAGCCCGTACAGTCTATATCTACAATAATATATACCTGACAGGAGCCCGTACAGTCTATATCTACAATAATATATACCTGACAGGAGCCCATACAGTCTATATCTACAATAATATATACCTGACAGGAGCCCGTACAGTCTATATCTACAATAATATATACCTGACAGGAGCCCGTACAGTCTATATCTACAATAATATATACCTGACAGGAGCCCATACAGTCTATATCTACAATAATATATACCTGACAGGAGCCCGTACAGTCTGTATCTACAATAATATACACCTGACAGGAGCCCGTACAGTCTGTATCTACAATAATATATACCTGACAGGAGCCCGTACAGTCTATATCGACAATACACAGAAGACAGCAAACAATCGCAGGAGATGCAGGAGGATCGCGCTGGCCACCAATGAATTCTCTCTCAGGTAACCAGCTTTTCCAATCTCTGCTCTGAATCCACTCCTGTGTCTCCATTCAATGTCAGCAAGCAGTTAATCCTGAATGCTATCTCTGTGTTTTCAACTCTGCAAGCCTATATATGGTAACCAGCTTTTCCAATCTCTGCTCTGAATCCACTCCTGTGTCTCCATTCAATGTCAGCAAGCAGTTAATCCTGAATGCTATCTCTGTGTTTTCAACTCTGCAAGCTTATATATGGTATATAGTTTTTTTCAACTTACTCTGCTTGTCCCCTTATGTTGTGAGGTCAAGAAACTTTTCAAAGTGCTTTATGATCCATGTAGTGCTGGACATGTGTTTATTTGACCACAACATTTTATTGGGTCCTGGTGTCTCAATTTAGTGTGATTGATTAACGAGAAGAGAGAGAGCCAAAAAAAAAAAAAAGTTCTAAGTCTTATCCTCCTATATATTCAGAGATAGCATTTATGCACACTTTATCCAAGTACAGTTTATCAAAGTACTGGCAGTTATAACATGGCAGTTAGACAGGGCAGGAAACAGGTAAGACATTTATATACATCTACTCCCTGTACATTTGGAGTACAACAAATATATACTATATACCATATGCATTTGTGTAATTTTAATCCTGGCCGCTGCATTCACACACATCCACCGCCCTGGCATTAACTCTCTACACTCCATCCACATTGGCCCCTCGCTTCTTTCCTCTCCTATGTATAGCACTCATGCTCTTTTCACGTTGTTAAACTGCACAGATCCAGTCAGTCCCACCATTCAACATCAGAGACGCTCTCACAAATCACTTAACCATCTGCTCACTCTTTCTATCCTCCTTCTCCTAGTTGCAGGAGACATTGCTCCCAACCCTGGTCCCCCATGTTATAGAAAGTCAAACCTCCCGACTGCTACACTCAGAAACCCCTCTAATCTTATTAATATTCCCTGCCTGTCATCTGTCTCTCTTAATTGTGCACTTTGGAATTCTCGCTCAGTGTGTAACAAACTCTCCTTCATTAATGACTTTTTCCTTTCTAATTCTCTTAACCTCCTGGCTCTTAAGGAAACCTGGATCCAGCAGTCAGACACTACCACTGCTGCTGCTCTTTCATACGGGGGGCTTCACTTCTCTCATACCCCAAGATCAGACAATAGAGCTGGTGGAGGCTTTGGTCTGCTCCTATCACCAAAATGTACCTTTCAGGTTATCCCTCAAGTACCCTCACTAGTCTTCCCTTCTTTTGAGGTCCATGCCGTCAGACTCTACACCCCCTTCTCCATGCGAGTGGCGGTGGTATCGTCCTCCCAGCCCCTCCCATCAGTTCCTGGATCATTTTGCCACTTGGCTTCCACATTTTCTCTCCTGTGACATCCCTACCCTCATCATGGGAGATTTCAACATCCCCATTGCTCTTCCCCTCTCACCATCTGCTACTCACCTTTTATCTCTAACCTCCTCATTTGGCCTTTCGCAGCTTACTACTTCTCCAACGCATGAAGACGGTAACTCCCTCGACTTGGTCTTCTCTCGGCTTTGTGCAGTGGATGATTTTGCAAACTCCCCTCTCCCGCTCTCTGACCACAATCTTCTTTCATTCTCTATCAAGAACTGCCAGGCTGCTCAGGTCACCCCCACTGTCCAGACTTATAGAAACATACAGGCCATTAACACCCAGAAACTTATGAAGAACTTGCAGTCTTCATTGGCCCCTATCTCCTCCCTCTCATGTCCTGATTCTGCATTGAAGCATTACAATGAAACACTTCAAACTGCCCTGGATGAATTTGCACCCCCTATAAATAGAACACCACAACGCAGACGGCGACAACCCTGGCACACGGTGCAAACACGTTTCCTGCAGCGGTGCTCCAGGTGCGCCGAACGTCTGTGGAGAAAATCCAAACTACCCGAAGATTTCATCCATTTTAAGTTTATGCTTAGAACATACAACACTGCCCTTCACCTCTCCAAACAAACCTATTTCAACACCCTCATCACCTCACTGTCCAATAACCCGAAACGTCTCTTTGACACTTTTCATTCTCTACTCAATCCAAGAGTACAGGCCCCAACCACGGAGCTCCGAGCTGACGATCTGGCCAATTACTTCAAAGAAAAAATTGACCAGATCCGACAGGAAATTATCTCCCAATCACCTCATACCATGCACTGTCCTCCCTCCCCCACTGCATCTAACTCACTCTCTGATTTTGAACCAGTCACAGAAGAAGAAGTAAGCAGGCTCCTTGCATCTTCTCGCCCAACTACTTGCACCAGTGACCCATTTCCGTCACAGCTCCTCCAGTCCCTTTCCCCTGCTGTCACCCCTCACCTAACTAAAATATTTAACCTCTCTCTTCTGGTATTTTTCCCTCCTCATTTAAGCATGCCATCATACTTCCACTACTTAAAAAACCATCCCTCGACCAAAACTGTGCCGCTAACTATAGACCTGTCTCTAATCTTCCCTTCATCTCTAAACTCCTGGAACGCCTGGTCCACTCCCGTCTTATCCGCTATCTCTCAGAAAACTCTCTTCTCGACCCTCTCCAATCCGGTTTCCGCTCTTTACACTCCACTGAAACTGCCCTCACTAAAGTCTCTAATGATCTGCTAACAGCTAAATCAAATGGTCATTACTCCATGCTAATTCTCTTGGATCTCTCTGCAGCATTCGACACTGTGGATCATCAGCTCCTCCTCACTATGCTCCGTTCCATTGGCCTCAAGGACACCGTTCTCTCCTGGTTCTCCTCCTATCTCTCCGACCGCTCCTTTACTGTATCTTTTGCCAGTTCCTCCTCCTCTCATCTTCCCCTTACTGTTGGGGTCCCCCAAGGATCGGTTCTAGGCCCCCTCCTCTTCTCCTTGTACACTGCCCCTATTGGACAAACAATCAGTAGATTTGGTTTCCAGTACCATCTCTATGCTGATGACACCCAATTATACGCTTCTTCTCCTGACATCACGCCAGCCTTTCTAGAAAACACCGGCGATTGTCTAAATGCTGTGTCTAATATCATGTCCTCACTATATCTGAAACTGAACCTGTCAAAGACTGAACTCCTGGTGTTTCCTCCCTCTACTAATGTACCTATACCCGACATTGCTATTTCTGTGTGTGGTTCCACTATTACTCCCCAGCAACAGGCCCGCTGTCTTGGGGTCATACTTGATTCCGAGCTTTCCTTTGCCCCCCACATTCGATCACTGGCTCGCTCTTGTCATCTGCACCTCAAAAACATTTCTAGAATTCGACCTTTTCTTACCTCTGACTCTGCAGAAAACTCTTACTGTTTCTCTTATTCATTCTCGTCTCGACTATTGTAACTCTCTTCTAATCGGTCTCCCTCTTACCAAACTCTCCCCTCTCCAATCTGTCTTGAATGCTGCTGCCAGGATCATATTCCTCACCAATCGTTACACCGATGCCTCTACCTTGTGCCAGTCATTACACTGGCTACCCATCCACTCCAGAATTCAGTATAAACTTATTACCCTCACTCACAAAGCCCTCCATGGGTCAGCACCACCCAACATCTCCTCCCTTGTTTCAGTATACCACCCTACCCGCGCCCTCCGTTCTGCTGATGACCTGAGGTTAGCATCCTCAATAGTCAGAGCCTCCCACTCCCGTCTCCAAGACTTTACACGTGCCGCGCCAATTCTTTGGAATGCACTTCCCAGGTCAATACGATTAGTCCCCAATCCCCACAATTTTAAGCGTGTCCTGAAAACGCATTTATTCAGACTGGCCTACCACCTCAACACATTAACCTAATCTATCCCTGTGTGGCACAGCCAAAAGTTTTACCGTAACCAGGTTCCCCGCATCATTCTCCCACATGCTTTATGCATCCATTAGCCCTCTGTGTCTGTACTGTCACACACCTAACATTATGGCTGGTCCATACAATCAGGGCAACTGTTACCACCCACCTTTCGTGTCTACCTCTTTCCTCATAGACTGTAAGCTTGCGAGCAGGGCCCTCTTTCCTCTTGGTATTTGTTATAATCTACTGTATGTGATTATTGTTATGCTGTAATGTCTATTGTCTGTACAAATCCCCTCTGAAATGTAAAGTGCTGCCGAATATGTCGGCGCTATAAAAATAAAATTTATTATTATATTATTATTACAATAATATATACCTGACAGGAGCCCATACAGTGTGTATCTACAATAATATATACCTGACAGGAGCCCATACAGTCTATATCTACAATAATATATACCTGACAGGAGCCCGTACAGTCTATATCTACAATAATATATACCTGACAGGAGCCCATACAGTCTGTATCTACAATAATATATACCTGACAGGAGCCCATACAGTGTGTATCTACAATAATATATACCTGACAGGAGCCCATACAGTCTATATCTACAATAATATATACCTGACAGGAGCCCGTACAGTCTATACAATAATATATACCTGACAGGAGCCCATACAGTCTGTATCTACAATAATATATACCTGACAGGAGCCCATACAGTGTGTATCTACAATAATATATACCTGACAGGAGCCCGTACAGTCTATATCTACAATAATATATACCTGACAGGAGCCCATACAGTCTGTATCTACAATAATATATACCTGACAGGAGCCCATACAGTGTGTATCTACAATAATATATACCTGACAGGAGCCCATACAGTCTATATCTACAATAATATATACCTGACAGGAGCCCATACAGTGTGTATCTACAATAATATATACCTGACAGGAGCCCATACAGTCTATATCTACAATAATATATACCTGACAGGAGCCCGTACAGTCTGTATCTACAATAATATATACCTGACAGGAGCCCGTACAGTCTGTATCTACAATAATATATACCTGACAGGAGCCCATACAGTCTGTATCTACAATAATATATACCTGACAGGAGCCCATACAGTCTATATCTACAATAATATATACCTGACAGGAGCCCATACAGTCTGTATCTACAATAATATATACCTGACAGGAGCCCGTACAGTCTGTATCTACAATAATATATACCTGACAGGAGCCCATACAGTCTGTATCTACAATAATATATACCTGACAGGAGCCCATACAGTCTGTATCTACAATAATATATACCTGACAGGAGCCCATACAGTCTATATCTACAATAATATATACCTGACAGGAGCCCGTACAGTCTGTATCTACAATAATATATACCTGACAGGAGCCCATACAGTCTGTATCTACAATAATATATACCTGACAGGAGCCCATACAGTCTATATCTACAATAATATATACCTGACAGGGGCCCGTACAGTCTGTATCTACAATAATATATACCTGACAGGAGCCCATACAGTCTGTATCTACAATAATATATACCTGACAGGAGCCCATACAGTCTGTATCTACAATAATATATACCTGACAGGAGCCCGTACAGTCTGTATCTACAATAATATATACCTGACAGGAGCCCGTACAGTCTGTATCTACAATAATATATACCTGACAGGAGCCCATACAGTCTGTATCTACAATAATAAATACCTGACAGGAGCCCATACAGTCTATATCTACAATAATATATACCTGACAGGAGCCCATACAGTCTATATCTACAATAATATATACCTGACAGGAGCCCATACAGTGTGTATCTACAATAATATATACCTGACAGGAGCCCGTACAGTCTATATCTACAATAATATATACCTGACAGAAGCCCGTACAGTCTATATCTACAATAATATATACCTGACAGGAGCACATACAGTCTATATCTACAATAGTATATACCTGACAGGCAGTGGCGGATTAAGTGGACTATGGGCCCGGGGCTGTTCATAAAACCTGGGCCCCTGTACCCCCCTTCCCACCTGAGCGCTGCGGTCCCCGTGCGGGAATTGACAGCCGTACGGACCGCAGCACTTGGTTTGCTGCGGGTCCATACGGAAAACCCGCCACCATTCCACCACGTGTGGACATGGCCTAAAAAGACGTTGCACATAAGCTGTAGGCCTACGGCCAATACGCACAAAATCGCCCAATGTGATCCTGGCCATAGGGGATCTACTTTAATGTCCCCACTTTTTAATTTGAAGTCCCCTTACTTCATCCATTGCAGTCCCCTATCACCCACTCACTTCATCTGCAGTGCCGCTTCATCATTTGCAGCCCCTTATCCCCCCTTCCATTTCATCATGTGCAGTCCCCTTCCCCCCAACTTCATGTGCAGCCCCACTCCCCCATCATCATGTGCAGTTAATTTTACCCCCACATCATGTGCAGTCCCACTTACCCCTTAATTCATCATGTGCAGTCCCACTTACCCCTTAATTCATCATGTGCAGTCCCACTTACCCCTTAATTCATCATGTGCAGTCCCACTTACCCCTTAATTCATCATGTGCAGTCCCACTTACCCCTTAATTCATCATGTGCAGTCCCACTTACCCCTTAATTCATCATGTGCTGTCCCACTTACCCCTTAATTCATCATGTGCTGTCCCACTTACCCCTTAATTCATCATGTGCTGTCCCACTTACCCCTTAATTCATCATGTGCAGTCCCACTTACCCCTTAATTCATCATGTGCAGTCCCCCTTATCCCCCACTTCATCATGTTCAGCCCCACTCACCCCCCTTCATCATGTGCAGCCCCACTCACCGCCCTTCATCATGTGAAGCCCCCACTCATCCCCCCTTCATCTTGTACAACCCCAGTCACCCCCCCTTCATCCTGTACAACCCCAGTCACCCCCCTTCATCCTGTGTAGCCCCACTCAACCCCCTTCATCATGTGAAGCCCCCACTCAACCCCCCTTCATCCTGTACAACCCCAGTCACCCCCCTTCATCATATACAGCCCCCAGTCACCCCCCCGTCATCATATACAGGCCCCAGTCACCCCCCCTTCATTGTGTACAGCCCCCACTCACCCCCTCCCCCATTTAATTCATTTTATAAATAAAAAAAAATAAAAAAAAGTTCCCCATACTTACCTCACAGCCGGCTCGCTTCCCAGCAGCGCCTCTGCTTTCAGCATCCTCCGGGACATGGCGGCGTGTGCACGATGACGTCATCGCGCACGCCCGACATCTGACCCGGAAGTACAGCCGGAGGGAGCCGGAGCTGAGCAGCCGTCAAGGTGACGGCCGTGCACAGCTCCCGGCCTCATAGAATGTGACGCGGGCGGCTGTCTGCTGCCGGTGGCGTCACAGCACAGGGCACGGCCGTCACTGTACAGGTGCTGGGGGAGCGGCACGGGGGGCATTTGCCTCTCTGACACCCGCCCCATCCGCCCCTATTAAGATCCGCCATTGCTGACAGGAGCCCATACAGTCTATATCTACAATAATATATACCTGACAGGAGCCCATACAGTCTATATCTACAATAATATATACCTGACAGGAGCCCGTACAGTTTATCTACAATAATATATACCTGACAGGAGCCATACAGTCTGTATCTACAATAATATATACCTGACAGGAGCCCATACAGTCTATATCTACAATAATATATACCTGACAGGAGCCCATACAGTCTATATCTACAATAATATATACCTGACAGGAGCCCATACAGTCTATATCTACAATAATATATACCTGACAGGAGCCCGTACAGTCTATATCTACAATAATATATACCTGACAGGAGCCCATACAGTCTGTATCTACAATAATATATACCTGACAGGAGCCCTTACAGTCTGTATCTACAATAATATATACCTGACAGGAGCCCATACAGTCTATATCTACAATAATATATACCTGACAGGAGCCCATACAGTCTATATCTACAATAATATATACCTGACAGGAGCCCGTACAGTCTATATCTACAATAATATATACCTGACAGGAGCCATACAGTCTATATCTACAATAATATATACCTGACAGGAGCCCATACAGTCTATATCTACAATAATATATACCTGACAGGAGCCCGTACAGTGTGTATCTACAATAATATATACCTGACAGGAGCTCATACAGTCTATATCTACAATAATATATACCTGACAGGAGCCCGAACAGTGTGTATCTACAATAATATATACCTGACAGGAGCTCATACAGTCTATATCTACAATAATATATACCTGACAGGAGCTCATACAGTCTGTATCTACAATAATATATACCTGACAGGAGCCGGTACAGTCTGTATCTACAATAATATATACCTGACAGGAGCCCGTACAGTCTGTATCTACAATAATATATACCTGACAGGAGCCCATACAGTCTGTATCTACAATAATATATACCTGACAGGAGCCGGTACAGTCTGTATCTACAATAATATATACCTGACAGGAGCCCATACAGTCTATATCTACAATAATATATACCTGACAGGAGCCATACAGTCTGTATCTACAATAATATATACCTGACAGGAGCCCGTACAGTCTGTATCTACAATAATATATACCTGACAGGAGCCCATACAGTCTATATCTACAATAATATAAACCTGACAGGAGCCCGTACAGTCTGTATCTACAATAATATATACCTGACAGGAGCCCGTACAGTCTATATCTACAATAATATATACCTGACAGGAGCCCGTACAGTCTATATCTACAATAATATATACCTGACAGGAGCCCGTACAGTCTATATCTACAATAATATATACCTGACAGGAGCCCATACAGTCTGTATCTACAATAATATAAACCTGACAGGAGCCCATACAGTCTGTATCTACAATAATATATACCTGACAGGAGCCCATACAGTCTGTATCTACAATAATATAAACCTGACAGGAGCCCATACAGTCTGTATCTACAATAATATATACCTGACAGGAGCCCATACAGTCTGTATCTACAATAATATATGCCTGACAGGAGCCCGTACAGTCTATATCTACAATAATATATACCTGACAGGAGCCCATACAGTCTGTATCTACAATAATATATACCTGACAGGAGCCCATACAGTCTGTATCTACAATAATATATGCCTGACAGGAGCCCGTACAGTCTGTATCTACAATAATATATAACTTTACAGATTGGAGGCTACAAGGAGATCGGCAAAAAATCCACTCCGATCTAGTCACCTCACCAGTGAATCAGCTACAGTGGAGTGGATAAAATGAGGTCCTCAAAAACATGTGACTACAGAGAGGCCTCAAAAATACAAAAATACAACTCCGATCTAGTCATCTCACTAGTGAACCGTCTACAGTGGAGTTGATAAAATGAGGCCTCAAAAAATCAACTCCGATCCAGACGGCTCACTAGTGAATCAGCTAGAATGGAGCTGATTTTTTGAGAACCACAAAAAGTAAACTCCAAACTAGACGCAACCCACCCGGGACGGAGCTGCAGCACTGACAGCGGAAGGGCCTGTGGTGACGTCACCGTGATGTGATCAGGGGGCGGGGCTCATCGTTGTTTCTTTTAACGGAAACTAGAATAGCCACAAAGAAAAACATAAAGAACCCAAATCCCCGTCACGTGATCCCTTGATGGAAAGTGAAATGCAGGATACACACAGTGACACTAGGAGCCGCCGATGAAGGGTTAAATAGAATTGGTGACTGGAGGAAGTGGCTCAGTGAGAAGCAGGAATTCCAGTTGTAAAACCGTCCTCACAGAGCGGGGAGCTGAGGAGAGAGAAGCGCCATAGAGTCTCCAGTGTAAGGTGAGTGACTGCAGGGGGAGGATATGTGAGGAGCCGGATACAGCAGGAGAGAACTGCAAGATGGAGGAGCCATGGAGAAGAAGAGCCAGAAGGCGGAGTGAGGAGAGCGCCGGGGATGGCACCTGGTGGAGCGAGCGCCTAGGGGAGGAGCCGGGAGCAGAGGGGCTGGCGCTAATAGAAGGATCCTCCCAGGAGGAACGGTGCGAGGAGCAATCACACAGCGGAGACCATGCTGCCGCCAGCCCGAGCTACAGGAAGAGCGACATCACAGGACAGAGAGTGGACCTGGAGGCGTCTTCACAGGGAGCGGCAATGATGGAACCGGAGGAGACGGAGAAACACTGCGCAAAGCGCCAAAATCACAGGATAAGCCAAGCAACGGCTAAAGAGCCCAAGTGACGCATGAACCCATTACAATGGCAGATACAGTGTTATTACCTGGAGGCTGTGGAGCAGATACAGGGTTATTACCTGGAGGCTGTGGGGCAGATACAGGGTTATTACCTGGACGCTGTGGGGCAGATACAGGGTTATTATCTGCAGGCTGTGGAGCAGATACAGGGTTATTACCTGGAGGCTGTGGGGCAGATACAGGGTTATTACCTGGACGCTGTGGGGCAGATACAGGGTTATTACCTGGAGACTGTGGGGCAGATACAGGGTTATTACCTGGACGCTGTGGGGCAGATACAGAGTTATTACCTGGACGCTGTGGGGCAGATACAGGGTTATTACCTGGAGGCTGTGGGGCAGATACAGAGTTATTACCTGGAGACTGTGGGGCAGATACAGGGTTATTACCTGGAGACTGTGGGGCAGATACAGGGTTATTACCTGGAGGCTGTGGGGCAGATACAGGGTTATTACCTGGACGCTGTGGGGCAGATACAGGGTTATTACCTGGAGACTGTGGGGCAGATACAGAGTTATTACCTGGAGACTGTGGGGCAGATACAGAGTTATTACCTGGAGACTGTGGAGCAGATACAGGGTTATTACCTGGAGGCTGTGGGGCAGATACAGGGTTATTACCTGGACGCTGTGGGGCAGATACAGGGTTATTACCTGGAGGCTGTGGGGCAGATACAGAGTTATTACCTGGAGACTGTGGGGCAGATACAGGGTTATTACCTGGAGGCTGTGGGGCAGATACAGGGTTATTACCTGGAGACTGTGGGGCAGATACAGGGTTATTACCTGGAGGCTGTGGGGCGGATACAGGGTCATTACCTGGAGGCTGTGGGGCGGATACAGGGTTATTACCTGGAGGCTGTGGAGCAGATACAGGGTTATTACCTGGAGGCTGTGGGACAGATACACGGTTATTACCTGGAGGCTGTGGAGCAGATACAGGGTTATTACCTGGAGGCTGTGGGGCGGATACAGGGTTATTACCTGGAGGCTGTGGGGCGGATACAGGGTCATTACCTGGAGGCTGTGGGGCGGATACAGGGTTATTACCTGGAGGCTGTGGAGCAGATACAGGGTTATTACCTGGAGGCTGTGGGACAGATACAGGGTTATTACCTGGAGGCTGTGGAGCAGATACAGGGTTATTACCTGGAGGCTGTGGAGCAGATACAGGGTTATTACCTGGAGGCTGTGGAGCAGATACAGGGTTATTACCTGGAGGCTGTGGAGCAGATACAGGGTTATTACCTGGAGGCTGTGGAGCAGATACAGGGTTATTACCTGGAGGCTGTGGAGCAGATACAGGGTTATTACTCTTCTCTTTCCTGAGCTCCTGTCTCAGTGCGGACGGTTTCGCCTTTGCAATTTCTGCTTCTCACTGAGCCAGGTGGAGCGAATCTCTCCAATCACCAATTCTATTTATCCCTTTACGGACGGTGCCTCGTGTCACTGTGTGTATCCGGCATTTTACTTCCCATCACGTGACGGGGTTTCATGTTTTTCTTTATGTCTATTCTACTTTCCGTTAAAAGAAAGAACTATGAGCCCCGCCCCCTGATCACATGACGGTGACGTCACCACAGGTCCTTCACCACTTCTCTCCTGAGCCCCGACCCCTGGTCACATGACGGTGACGTCACCACAGCTCCTTCACCACTTCTCTCCTGAGCCCCGCCCCCTGGTCACATGACGGTGACGCCACCACAGGTCCTCCCGCGCTCAGTGCAGCCGCTCCGTCCCGGGTGTGCGCAGCTCGTGTTCTCTGGGGTCAGCCAGCAGCAGATTTCCGGTTCCCGCCATTCCGGTGAGATGACAGGAGGGTTTGTGGTGAATCTGTGAGAGGAGAGTGTGGGGGGAGATCAGAGCTGTTCCTGTGGAGGCTCCTGCTCCATGTGACTGCGGCTCCTCAGTGTTGGGGACGGGCAGCATTGTATGGGGGATGTGCAGCGTCTCCTCCTCCCCTCACGGCCCCCGCTGGAGGTGGAGTTACCACGGTGACCGTCCCCCGCTGGAGGTGGAGTTACCACGGTGACCGTGCCCCGCTGGAGGCGTAGTTACCACGGTGACCGTCCTCTGCTGGAGGTGTAGTTACCACGGTGACCGTCCTCTGCTGGAGGTGTAGTTACCACGGTGACCGTCCTCTGCTGGAGGTGTAGTTACCACGGTGACCGTCCCCTGCTGGAGGTGTAGTTACCATGGTGACCGTCCCCCGCTGGCGGTGTAGTTACCACGGTGACCGTCCCCCGCTGGTGGTGTAGTTACCATGGTGACCGTCCCCCGCTGGCGGTGTAGTTACCACGGTGACCGTCCTCCGCTTACGAGGCTGATGATGAGCGGTCAGATCGGCGGAGGAGGCCTTGGTGAAGTTTTGTGGCTTTTCCTCCAGATTCTTCCTGATAAATGTTGATATTTGGGCAGAATTTAGTGATTGTCGTTCTCTCGTCCCCTGTGATTTCCATCTTCTCCTTCATCATGAAGACGCCGGCAGGACGAGATCCCTCCAGCTGATCCAGTGCTCATCCCTCCTCCTCCTGAATGACCCCCGAGGATGGACGAGGACAGGGATGAGACCACCAGGAGATTATTCCACTGCGCCCTGGAGATCATCTCCCTGCTGAGCGGAGAGGTAACTCCTCTACATTTCTATCAGCTTTATTGTGTGATGTGACGAGTCCGACACCGGGAAGAGGAAATCCAGAATAGGAGAGAAGGATTCTTTACTGTAAGAGCAGGGATTCTGTGGAGCTCTCTGCCCGGAGGAGTTGTCATGGGGATTCCCTATAAGAGCTGTAGAGGGGCCGGGATGTCTGTCCGGAGTGTAATAATATTCCCGGTTATGGCCCCAGATTACTGGAGACGGTTATTGATCCCGGGATTTCTACTGATTGTCAGATCTGGAGTCGGGAAGGAATTCTTCTCCCTAAGTGTCTCTCTCCATACACAGGATTACACAATAGTGAGGAAGACACCGGGGGACTGTGTGACTCCCATCATCCATCTCCAGGAGTCAGGAGGGCGGAGCCCGGGCCCCATCACAGAGCCTCCCCCGCACTCCCTGATACATGAGAGGAACAAGAGGATCCTGGAGCTCAGCAACAAGATGATCGAGCTGCTGAGCGGAGAGGTGACTGCTGGGACATTATACAGGACTGGGGGATTCTGGGTGATGAGCGGAGAGGTGACTGCTGGGACATTATACAGGAGGGCACTGGAGGATTCTGGGTGATGAGCGGAGAGGTGACTGCTGGGACATTATACAGGATGGCACTGGAGGATTCTGGGTGATGAGCGGAGAGGTGACTGCTGGGACATAATACAGGACGGCACTGGAGGATTCTGGGTGATGAGTGGAGAGGTGACTGCTGGGACATTATACAGGACGGCACTGGAGGATTCTGGGTGATGACCGGAGAGGTGACTGCTGGGACATTATACAGGACGGCACTGGAGGATTCTGGGTGATGAGCGGAGAGGTGACTGCTGGGACATTATACAGGACGGCACTGGAGGATTCTGGGTGATGAGTGGAGAGGTGACTGCTGGGACATTATACAGGACGGCACTGGAGGATTCTGGGTGATGAGTGGAGAGTTGACTGCTGGGACATTATACAGGACGGCACTGGAGGATTCTGGGTGATGACCGGAGAGGTGACTGCTGGGACATTATACAGGACGGCACTGGAGGATTCTGGGTGATGAGCGGAGAGGTGACTGCTGGGACATTATACAGGACGGCACTGGAGGATTCTGGGTGATGAGCGGAGAGGTGACTGCTGGGACATTATACAGGACGGCACTGGAGGATTCTGGGTGATGAGCGGTGAGGTGACTGCTGGGACATTATACAGTACGGCACTGGAGGATTCTGGGTGATGAGCGGAGAGGTGACTGCTGGGACATTATACAGGACGGCACTGGAGGATTCTGGGTGATGAGCGGAGAGGTGACTGCTGGGACATTATACAGGACGGCACTGGAGGATTCTGGGTGATGAGCGGAGAGGTGACTGCTGGGACATTATACAGGACGGCACTGGAGGATTCTGGGTGATGAGCGGAGAGGTGACTGCTGGGACATTATACAGCACTGGAGGATTCTGGGTGATGACGGTGTCGTTGTTGTCAGGTTCCTATAAGGTGTCAGGACGTCGCTGTCTATCTCTCCATGGAGGAGTGGGAGTATCTAGAAGGACACCAGGATCGGTACCAGGCCGTGATGATGGAGGAGCTCCGGCCTCTTACACCACGAGGTGAGCAGCGAGGCTCCTTGTTGGCTCCGGTGGATGTGATGACGTCTCTCCGGCGTCCTCCTATAATAGATGAGTTTTCTCCAGACTTGCTCTGGTTTTTTCTACATTTTCTCCGTCTGACAACAGCTTTCATTTCCCTGATTATTTTCTTCTGATCTGTGAGTCGCGGTTTCTCCGCTGTCGTCTCGTCTTCATCAGTCTTGAGTCTTCGTTCTCTTCTTTCAGAATCTTTCTCCTTCCTTAGAGCATCGGTCACATTTTCTCTGCAGATGTCTCGTCCTTCTGTCCGTTCTCTCCTGTGAGTTCTTTCTGTCCCTAAGTCTGTTGTGGATTGTTACTCAGCAGAGTCGGGGTTAATTTACTGATGATTTTCCCCCTAATCCTCTGTCGCTCGTCCGTCGCTTAGAATCGGTGTAGGCTCAATGTCGTCATCAGTCGTGGTCGGCGTCCGGCTCCTCCCTCTTGGCTGACACTTGTGTCACCTTCCTTGGACTCCTCCTTCATTCTCTCTTCTTCTTTGTGACAAATCACTTTCTCCGTTCTGTGCACAAAGTCCTGGATAAATATCGGCCCCGGACCGTCCCTCAGACCTCGAGACACGAGTCGCTGTCCTGACATAAAGATGGAGCGTGGTGGAGCCGATCACCCGTCAGTCTGACATGGAGGCTTTCCAGCCGTTCTCTGGCCCCGCGTCTATTCACCACTCGCTCTTCCGTAGTGGAGGAGAAGGTCAGATCACCGCTCAGGGGACTAGGGCACCCAACCACATAAAGGGAACCTGTCATTTAAAATAAAATTAACCTTCAGACATGGGGTTAACCTGTAGGTTAATAACAGTTTGATCTTGCCCGGCTCCTGCACTGAGAGCCCCTCTGCCAGGAGGAAATTACCTTTATTCCCCCGGAAGCGATCGACTTCCAGCCATAGAGGTGCGGCCAGTGCGGCTTCAGTTGTCGGGGTAGCTATTGAGGGCTAAATTAACCCTTCATGGTTGAGCCAGTGATGTCCAAATTATTCCACAGAGTGTTGCTAGCAACTGGGAATGACCACACGGAGACTGGGGTCTCTGTACGGGAGGATTGAGACATCACTAGCCCCCTTTTATTTTAGTCACTTCTTTTATAATCTTTTGCTTAATTATGCAAAGTTCTCAACTACCAATAGCATCATTTCACTTTATAAGCCAATAATATTGCAAGAAAACCGGAAACTACATATATGTCCGTATCCAAATAGAAAGTAGTATAATGGCATATTCTTCAGAGTTTTACACCCCCGCCTCCCTTATCTTGTACCTGATGGGAACAGTCTGGTTTCATGACAGCCTGAACTGTTTTTATCCCAATTACAAAAATTTATCTTACAGCAACAAAAATGGAGAAACGAAACCTTCAGAGAATGGATAAAACGAAACTTCAGCTTTGATTTTAGTTTTAACCGTTCACACAGTGACCTCTCCGTATACAGTGAGCGGTGGCTGATTCCATCCCTCGGCGCTGACAGCCGACTCTAATGCTCAGCTCTAATGCTGAGCCGGTTGTCAGTCAGTGCCGGGGGCGCGGTAACAGCTGCCGCTCTCTATACAATGAGCGGTGATTGTAGCTGCTTCGGCCAAATCTCTATGACTGGAAGCTGAACACTGCCAGGTGGAATAAGGTTCATTTCCTCTCTGCAGCGGGGCTCTCAGTGCTGACACCGGGCAGGTTCAAAATGCTATTAATTTGCAGATTAACCCCGTATCTGCAGGCTATTAGCATTATTATATGACAGGTTCAATTTAAATGGCACTGTCAGGCTGTCGGCAGCAGTGAAGTGGTTAAATATCAGCAATCTGAACTGACTGCACAGACGCGCACCTTGCATCCTCCATGTATGAACACTAGATATCAGGAAGGGGTTAAAGACACATCAGAATGCACGGGACAGGGTGTTCTAGCCTCAAGTGCTCAACAACCGCAAAATGTCAGGCGGTCCGCTCTTCCATTTCATGGGGTCTGAGCAGAACACTGTAAGTGGGATGGTGACGCAGGTGTTGGCCCTGCAGGGACATCGGGCCGCACAATGATGGTAATAATCAGTGTAAGTCTCCAGTAAAGGGTTGTTCGTTCTGTAGAATATGTATTATGGGACTTTTCTGTGGAATCTGACCAGACAATCTCTCCTTGGCTCCCCGTGTCCCTCAGTCAGCGCCCATGACCCCAGTGCCTGCTCTCTAGTGTCCTCTTATATTACACAGTGATAGGCACTAACCGCTGTGTACCGGGGGCTCCCACAACACAGTCCTCCCGAGCGCTGTGACTTCATCCATTAGCCGTACACGGGCACTTTCCTTCTTCAGATACATAGAACTTTCCGCGCGCTTTCTGCCTATTTTAGTGTTTATATCGAGGCGAATGTTGAGACTTATCTCTATTTAAAGAAGAATAAAAACACAATAACTCGTCTTATAATAGGAGGACGGCAGGTTCTCTCCTCTTAGTGATCCCAGAGGATCCTGTCCAGGAGGGAGGCCATGTCCTCATGGTGACCTCATCAGCTCTCTGTCAGGAAATATGTATAGGCCCCAGACTTCTATGTCCACTTCCAGAGCTCGTGCTTCCCCTCCCCCATTGTGTGTTAGGAACGGCGGAACGCACTAAATGAAATAAATAATAAAGCGCGTTCGCCGCTCGGGGCCCACCGTGCAGAAGGTGTTATAACTGCTGCTGAGTAATGGCAGACATGCTATATGGCGGTATAATGCGCACGGGCTTAAAAGTCACCCAGGTGCACAGAGCAATCACTGTTTAGTCACAGAGATGCCAGTAAGGGTAAACACAAAAAGGCTGAGCCTGTTAGCGTTACAGGTCTCAGATATATGCACACACGGTATCGGGTCACAGGTGCAGGACCAAAGGCGGAAGGAACTGCGTCCGTCTAGACCTATCGTGTGTGCGGCATCGCTACTGCGGGCGCCAAAGAGAGCTGCAACAGCATCGCGGCGTAGGACACTGCCGCGAGACGATTGTGCTACTCCTCACGGCACTATCGTACGCTAGTGTAGAGGCGCGGTGTGCACAGTGGCCTAAGGCTTGCCACTGACTGGCGCTGACAGCTGAACTAATTCCCTATCCACATGCGTAATATCAGAGGGAAGGAGTTTCAAATGAGTCAGTCACCAGAATCATGCATCCGTCACCATTTACACATCTAGCAAGTAATGTCTGTAAGTAATGTCTGTACTAGCGCATGGCCTTTGGCCATGCGGTCCTTTTATAGCCGTGCGCTGCCGGGACCTTTCAGATCTCTGAGATGGACCAATCAGATCAGGGGAAGGACCTGAGCACGTGACTCACTCCCGAGCTCTAATGGGAGATCGTCTCATGAGCATGCTCAGTGGAGCGGCAGCGGGACTTAGCCTTAGGAGTGACTTGCTGTAAAGCAGTATGTGAGGCTCTGGACTCCTGTTGTGTAGCTACAGGAATACGACGCCTAACATTACCCCCTCTCTTAGGGCTCCCTCCTGAGCCCTCCAAACCACCACCTTATGCCCATCAAAGGCATAGGCTTCAGACTCGTCCGAAGGCAAATCTGATGTCCCGGCAGGTGACACAGAAAACCGGGACACGTGGAGGGCATCAGAGGCGGCAAAATCTCCAGATTTGAGAAGGGACACCTGAGAGACAACGGGAGCGGCACTAAGGCCCGAAACCGAAGTTGGAGTAGAACGCCGCAGAGTATCGGTAGGCATCTTCACTCTCTGTGTAGGGAAGGCTTCCGAGCACAAGAGGCGCATGCCCGAATATATTTTTTAGTGTCCTGAGCCCTGTGCGGCCACCAATAAGACCTTGCCAAGAGTTTTGTGGTCTGCATGTAGCCACAGTGTCCACACAACCTGGACGCATGTGCCCACGCGAGAACCTTCGGCCGAAGGCGAGAGGGAACAAAGGTCTTGCCCCGCGTCACACCGGTTGACCATTGCGGGGCCCTGTTATCGGGAACAGGGTGTTGGCAATGGCAACCGCAAATGGAGCTTAGTGGCGGACGCGCCTCGAGACTGGCGCAAGACACTTCCATGGGCTCTGGAAGTGAACACTCTGGCTCGGGTGACTCCAGAGGTTCAAAGAGGTTTGGAGCCAGAGTAACCTTCCGTCTGGATTGAGCACGCTCCAGCCCGTGCTCCGAAAAACGGAGATCAATGCGGGTGGAGATGGCAGTCAGCTCCTCCAGACTTGCAGGAACCTCTCTGGTAGAGCATCCTTAACATGCTCTGCTAAACCATTCCAAAACACAGTGATGAGAGCTCTATCAGACCACTCCAGCTCGGAAGCCAGAGTCCGAAAACTTACGGCATACTGACTGACCGAGAGCGATCCCTGAGTTAATGCCAATAGCTGAAGAGAGGTGTCTTGCATGACTCGTGGTCCCAGGAAGACCTGCTTGATAGCTGTTGAGAACTGAGCAGCAGTCCGAACATCTGGGTCGCCACGCTCCCAAAGCGGTGTGGCCAACTCCAACGCCCTGCCCGACAGAAGGGAAACAATAAACCCCACCTTAGCACGTTCCGTAGGGAATCGCGCAGCCAGTAATTCCAGTTGGATAGAGCACTGGCTCACGAAACCCCTACAGGAGGCGCTATCGCCCGAAAATTTATCGGGCAACGGGAGGCGGGAAACTGTCGGCGCAGGGGAGGACGTGGACCCACGAGAAACCGCCTCTGCGATCTTCGGAACAGCAGCCTCAGTGGACTTCGCAGCAGAGAGAGCACTCTCAAGAGTAGCCAACCGGCCCTCCAGCTGCCGAATGTACTGTAGTTAATTGCTGCTGTTCTGCCATCACTAGCCAGACCCTGGCGCTAGTATAATGTTAGGAACGGCGGAATGCACTAAATAAAATAAATAATAAAGTGTGTTCGCCGCTCATGGTCCACCGTGCAGTAGGTGTAACAACCGCTGATGAGTAATGGCAGACATGCTATATGGCGGTATAATGCGCACAGGGTTAAATGTCACCCAGGTGCGCAGAGCAATCACTGTTTAATCACAGAGATGCCAGTGAGTGTAAACACACAAAGGCTGAGCCTGTTAGCGTCACAGGTCTCAGATATATGCACACACGGTATCAGGTCACAGGTGCAGGACCAAAGGCGGAAGGAACTGCGTCCGTCTAGACCTACCGTGTGTGCGACGTCGCTACTGCGGGCGCCAAAGAGCGCTGCAACTGCAGTGCGGCGTAGGACACTGCCGCGAGACGATTGTGCTACTCACGGCACTATCGGATGCTAGTGTAGAGGCGCGGTGTGCACAGTGGCCTAAGGCTTGCCACTGACTGGCACTGACAGCTGAACTAATTCCCTATCCACATGCGTAATATCAGAGGGAAGGGTGTTATGAATGGGTCACCGAGGAGGAAAAAAGCAGCAAACCCTAAGTCTCAGAAAACCAGAGAGGTTGGTCACTATGCAGACTGCAGAGCCCTGATCTTAACACACAACTAGAAGCAGTCGTGGAGCGTGCCTACGGTGGTCCTAGACGCCTCGTCACAACCGGAGCGCTACATAAGCCTAAAGCTGGAAGAGAGGAAAACTAACTCCCCAGAGCAGACCCCCAAAGGAAAGACAGCCACATGTATTGACGGTGAAGCGAGGAGATGAAAAACACAAACAAAGGCAGAAAAATAGGCTGAGCAAACGATGGGGCCAAACTAACTTGAAAGGACAGGAAAGGAAAGATACTGTCTGCAATCTGCCAAAAACCCTACCAAAAGTAATGTCCAACGCCTCTGATAACAAAATTAACCCTGAAGTCACTAGACTTCATCCACTATATCAGCACTCTGTAATATTCTGAGACAGAGCAAAAAAGAGGCCAATCTAATAAAGGACAAAGAGGCAAGTTGGCAAACACAGATAAATAAGAGTGGAAATTCAGCACAGCCTAGCTGGGCTGGCAGACCACACAAAAACCGAGTTGACCAACAAGAGACAGTGTGAACATCAGCAAAAAACAAACTTAACTTGAGATGACTGGAGCAGAGCTGTAGTCCAAGACCTGAGTAGCAGACTAATCACCAGCAACAGGATAGGGCGTCGGCTGTCTTATATCCAGTCTGATACTCCAGAGATCCAATCACTATCCTCCTCGTCATGTGGCAGACCATTACCAATTAAACCAACCTCACTACCTCCTGTCACCACCAGAGGGAGAGCGGAAGGAGAACTCCCAGCTGGTGGAGCAGAAAATGAGCTCATAACAGTACCCCCCCCTTGAGGAGGGGTCACCGAACCCTCATCCACGCCACCAGGCCGATCAGGATGGGCCCGGTGAAAAGCACGAACCAATTTATTGGCATGAATATCCGAGGCAGAGACCCAAGAATTATCCTCCTGGCCATAACCCTTCCATTTGACCAAATACTGGAGTCCCCGTCTGACCAAGCGAGAATCCAATATTTTCTCTACCTCATATTCCACATTGCCTTTAACCAAAACAGGGTCAGGAGGAGCCGCCACAGGAACTACTGGCTCAACAAACCTCTTCAACAGTGATTTGTGAAATACGTTATGGATTTTGAACGTAACTGGAAGAGCCAACCGAAAAGAAACCGGATTAAGAATCTCCAAAATCTTATAAGGTCCAATAAATCTTGGCTTAAATTTTGGAGATGCAACCTTCAGAGGAATATTCTTAGACGACAACCAAACCATATCACCCACTTTAAACCGGGGACCAATGGTCCTATGCCGGTTGGAAAAACGCTGGGCCTTTTCTTGAGAGAGTGACAACTTATCCACCACTTGGTCCCATATCTGCTGCATTCTCACAACCACAGTGTCCACATTTTCCACAAAGGCTTTTGTGGATTCAGGACCAGGTCTGAATTTGATGGATTTGGACTTTGCTAAACGTTGTGGCTTGTCCATGACGCCTCTGCAGAAGACTATTCCTTTGAGGGGTATTGATGCCACTCCTTTGGCAGAGAATAAACCTCAGTTTTGGACCCAGGTGATAATGCGAGTTCCCCCAGACCACCAAGAAAATTGTAAATTTTTGGTTCTGCATAATTTACATGATACTATTGTTCTGGGTTTTCCCTGGTTGCAAACTCATAATCCAGTTTTGGATTGGAAATCTGTGTCTGTGGTGAGTTGGGGTTGTCAGTGTGTTCTTAGGGACGCTCCTGTTTTCTCCACCTCTCCTCAGTCTCATGATACTGACTGATTCTCTTAATGTGACCGAGCCTACTACTATCGTAGGTGAGGGGGTAGTTCTTTCTGCCATTTCGCCCGATTTGAGACGCGCCCTGGAGAAATTTCAGGAGTATAAACCTGAGCGTTGCCCTATGGGAAGATTGTGTGTTCCTGACCAGTGGAGAAAGAGAGTGATGTCTGAAGTTCATTGCTCCGCATTGGCTGGTGATTCTGTTATGAATGGGTCACCGAGGAGGAAAAAAAGCAACAAACGCTAAGTCTCAGAAAACCAGAGAGGTTGGTCACTATGCAGACTGCAGAGCCCTGATCTTAACACACAACTAGAAGCAGTCGTGGAGCGTACCTACGATGATCCTAGATGCCTCATCACAACCGGAGAGCTACATAAGCCTAAAGCAGGAAGAGAGGAAAACAAACTCCCCAGAGCAGACCCCAAAGGAAAGACTGCCCCCCACATGTATTGACGGTGAAGTGAGATGAAAACACAAACAAAGGCAGAAAAATAGGCTGAGCAAACGATGGGGCCAAACTAACTTGAAAGGACAGGAAAGGAAAGACACTGTCTGCAATCTGCCAAAAACCCTACCAAAAATAATGTCCAACGCTTCTGATAACAAAATTAACCCTGAAGTCACTAGACTTCTCCCACTATATCAGCACTCTGGAATATTCTGAGACAGAGCAAAAAAGAGGCCAATCTAATAAAGGACAAAAAGGCAAGTTGGCAAACACATAAATAAGAGTGGAAATTCAGCACAGCCCAGCCGGGCTGGCTGACCACACAAAAACCGAGTTGACCAACAAGAGCAAGTGTGAACATCAACAAAAAACAAACTTATCTTGAGATGACTGGAGCAGAGCCGAAGTCCAAGACCTGAGTAGCAGACTAATCACCAGCAACAGGATAGGGCGTCGGCTGTCTTATATCCAGTCTGATACTCCAGAGATCCAATCACTATCCTCCTCGTCATGTGGCAGACCATTACCAATTAAACCAACCTCACTACCTCCTGTCACCACCAGAGGGAGAACGGAAGGAGAACTCCCAGCTGGTGGAGCAGAAAATGAGCTCATAACAGAAGGGGTTTCAAATGAGTCAGTCACCAGAATCGTACATCCGTCACCATTCACACATCTAGCAAGTAATGTCTATACTAGCGCGTGGCCGAACGGCCATGCGGTCCTTTTATAGCCGTGCGCTGCCGGGACCTTCCAGATCTCTGAGATGGACCAATCAAATCAGGGGAAGGACCTGAGAACGTGACTCCCAAGCTCCAATGGGAGATCGTCTCATGAGCATGCTCAGTGGAGCGGCAGCGGGACTTAGCCTCAGGAGTGACTTGCTGTAAAGCAGTATGTGAGGCTCTGGACTCCTGTTGTGTAGTCAGGGCTGTGGAGTCGGTAAGCCAAACCTGCGACTCCGACTCCTCAATTTCCCTTACACCGACTTCAACTCCGACTCCACGACTCCCACATATATTGCTTATATTTAAGTGAAAAATTTATTGTAGTACTATGTGAACATCAGACATTAAATCATTTTTATGATCCAATAATCAAGATATTTAGATATAACATAATATTTATTGGAATACAACTTTAGAACACAAAAAACTGTAATAAATTGTAAATATGTAATACACTATGTAATGTCGATTATTTATTTTTATATATATATATAGTGTGTGTGTGTATGTATGTGTGTGTGTATATATATATATATATACACACTATGTAATAAACTACAAGTGGCAAAAAACAGCTTTCAACAAAAACATACCAAATAACATTTGTGCAGTCTATGAATTTGTTCTAAGAAATATAATTGCCACCATCAGATCCTCCTTCATAGATGACCTCACATCTGACCTAATAATCTTAAGGCTAGAGAACAACCTCTCTACAGTAACTTGGGTTGGAGGCAAAGCCGTAACCACATGGGCAACATCTCTAACAATTTCCGGGTATAAAGGGATTGCCTCATGCACAGTCAGTTTTGATGAATGGTTGAATTTTTCTATTTCTTTGAGAGCAAGTGAAACATTTTGCTGAAATCTGGTCAATCTGCTTGCTATAGTAGACGGAGTGAAATCTTTTTCCTTGCGGCAACGCTTTGCCTGCTCCATATCATCCAAATACTTGTCAAAGTCAAACTCCTCATCTGATGAGGATGAAGATATGGCAGCAGTAGCGCTGGCAGGACCCAAGTCTTCTTGCGCCTGGCAGTCCTCCTGTAGGCCACTCTTCCTAACTGCTACCTCAGTCAGAGCTTCTTTTCTTTTAGTAAGCTGTTGATCATCAAGCAATATATGATGACTTGGGTCCACATAAACAGCTGCCAGAAAAATTTTATTTTCCAATAGCTGTGTCTCTCTCCGTTTCATTGAAGCAGAAATGCCATCTGCGATTAAACAGCAAAATAGCAAGTTCTTCCACTCCCCTCATGAAAATGCCAGGAGTTAAATCCTCAGCTTGTAATTTTTTAGTCATAGTAAATGGGTGATTAAGCAATTCCTTCAATTCAGCCACCTGTCTCCATCGACCTTCATTTAGGGTTACCTGAGGGTTCGCCATATCTATAAGAAACTGTTTTAGTTGATCAACAATTGCCCCTTTTCCAGCACGTCTCTTCAAGATGGAATCAATTTTAGGGGTTCTGGCGGCAATAACCAATTTCCTCACTTTTCCAATCAGATTTCCAGCATGTCCCTCTTGCAGACTCTTATTGCCAGCTGCAGCGTGTGCACAACACAGCTCATGTGATGAATAGGAAAGTGTTTTGAAGCAGCTTCAACAAAATCATCTATTTCTACAGTATAATTTTGCTGTTCTTCTGTAGTAATATCTGTTTGTTCCTCAGTTACATGAACAGCACTGTGGCCTTCCATCTCAAACATACTGAATCCTAAATGTTCCTCTAGCTGTTGTTCATTACTCTCATTCATCAGTGTAATTGTACTTATGTCTGAAGCATTGTCCGTTACAATAACAAGAACCTGTTCTTTTTTGAGTTTGTAATCTTGCAGAACTTTTTCCACTAAGGTCTGGAGAAACTGGCTGCTGTGATGAGCTTTAGAATCTTACTGCCAGCGTGTTGGTAACAAACTTATCGAATATTGATGGCAAAATAGTTCACTCTGTGACGTGTGCAGGCGTCCATTTTAAGAAACATGAAGCAACTTTTGAGAGTCTTTTTAAGATCTTCCTTTTGTTTAAGGGCTTCTTCAATCACTAATTTTCTAATACTTTCTCTTTCCAGAGAAACACCAAGTTTGCGGGCCATTTCTCCATTAAGAGCTGTAAAAGCTGGTCGTGCAAATAGTGATAATGGTACATCGTCCTTCACAACAAGCTGGAGGAGCTGTCTTTTAGACATATCTGCTGTCTTTGTTACAGTAACTTTGTCACTTACAAAATATCTTGATAATGATGTTTGAGACGCTCTTTCCTCCTCCTTTGCAAGGCAGGAAGTGTCAGTCTGTGTGCTACCCGGCTTTCATTCTTTTGGTACAGATAAGATATGGAGACAGATATGGATAAATGGATATATAGATAGAGCAGATTTCTAATCTGCTTTTGATATTGAAAACATTATCTGTGAGCTCAAAAACCTTTCAGGTGATGCGGTTTTTTAAAAATCTGATCTGCTTTTGCAGCTGAAAAACGTATCCACAAAAAAACGCAGCAAAAACGCTGTGTGTGAATGTAGCCTTAGATCAGGAATAGAACAGCCATTTATAGGACATCTCATAACTTTCCCAAATTCCTATGAAAAAATATTCCGCACATTCTGCATTGAATTACTGTACCCAATTTATTATATATTTTAGGAGTCGGAGTCGGTCCATTTTATTCTGACTCCGACTCCACCAAAATGAGCACAGACTCCGACTCCACGACTCCGACTCCACAGCCCTGTAGTGTAGCTACAGGAATCCGACGCCTAACATTGCGTTTGTGCAGTGCTGGCAGATCTCACCCTCATCCCCCTCACATAGCTGCAGTTCCCCTTGCCTATGTGTATTTCTATCCCACCCTTTCCCCCCTCCCTCGGGAATGTGGCTTTTGACCAGGTAAATCCGGTTTCCCTCTAGCACATGGCTTTGAGAGTTCCTTTGTCTATTCAAACTCAAATTTAAAAACACATATTAGTCATAGGGACAGGACAAATATATTTCTGGAATCTGCATAATGCGCCCACCAGAAGCCAAGTAAAGGGTATATGATTCCCAGTGACACATAGATATACGATGTTTGGTATCAAAAGAAAGGTAATGTTGTAATAAGAAAAATGATACCTCTGTCATCACTTTGTGAGCCTCGCAGCTAGAATTATGGCACTTATAAGTTTTTAGTAACTTTAAAAAGGGGAGTACACTCCCTAGCTCCGCCCCACCAGTGAGGTCAGCAAAGAAAAGACGTAAGGCTAGAAGGCTTCATAAGGCTGTTATTCAGACCTAGGGAGACAGTGATCTACCATCCGTGCTGTGGACTGAATCTTTGTCCTTGGGAACTCCCCTCCCCCAGCTCCACACGGCGTGCCAGTGACTGAGATGTATAAGTTTCATATTTTAATCCATCTTACTTTGTAATTGTCTGTATATACTGTATCTTGTCTCTTTTGTAACATCTTTTTATACTTTTGTAAACACTGCCTATACTTTCTGGAGTAAATCTATAAATTTACTAGTTTCGTTTTTCCTTGCTCTATAAACGTACCGCCACGACTTCCGCGCTAATTACGCTACTGTGTGGGTTGGCTCCTCACCGATATTGATTTTTAATGCCGAACGAGTAGCTGGTGGCAGCAAAGTGTTCTGGGGTATTTGGGAGACCCTGGCACTGACAGAACGGAGGTTTGTATGTATTTCCAGGCTGAGCCTGGGAATATACATACCACCCTCACTGCAGAGTGCGCAAGAGCCAGTACACAGCAAGGCAGCCTTTCTGATGACTACTTATCCTGGATGCAGTTCCCGGACTGACCTAAGGGCAAGGGGGGACGCCAGAGAGATGGAAGTGCCAAAACCAGAACTGAAGGTGGAAAAAAAAGTTGTAGGTGGTTATATGACCCACGACCAATAATAAATAATAAAATCATGACAATTAGTGTCATAAAAAAAATCCCTGACAACTGGGGGCATCCACATACCCCCAGTTACTGACATTCAGAAAACAATCACTGGTAAATGGTAACCGTCCTTCCCCGCAATCTCCCTAACGTGGATTAGGAGAGAAGAAGCCGCTGGATAGAAATGTGGAGCTTTCTCCAGCTCCTCTGTGGTTCCATCCCTTGTGGAGGGAAACTTGGAGAAGTTGTGCTTCTTAGGCCTCTTTCACACATCAGTTTTTTGCCTTCAGGCGCGATCCGGCTTTTTTTTGTAAAACCGGATCCGGCAAAATGCAATGCCGGATCCGGTTTTTCCCCATTGACTTGCATTAGCGCCGGATCGTGCCGGATGGCATTGCGTTTCATCCGTTTTTTGCCGGATCCGGCAACTTGTCTCATTCCGGCGTCTGGAAAAAACGGCTACTGTAACGTTTTTTGTCTCCGGCGAAAAAGCCGGAAGCGCCGGATCCGGCGCTTCCAGCTTTTTGCTACAATGAAAGTCTATGGGCGCCGGAATGCGCCGGATCCAGAAAAAGACGGATCCAGCCACCGGATCCGTTTTTTTTAAGTCTGCGCATGCTCAGATCCAATTGGCCAGCCGCCAGGAACAGAGACGGATCCAGCAAAAAACCGGATCCGTTTCTACAGTTCTCCAAAATTTATGCCGGATCCGTTTTTTCTAAAAAAAGCCGGATCCTGCCTGACGGCAAAAAACTGATGTGTGAAAGTAGCCTTAGTGCGGCTCCTCCATCTGACTGACGAGGGTCTTCTCTGTCCCTCTCCTCAGGGTCCTCATCCTCCAAGTACAGAGCAGAGAGCATTAGGCTTTGGCCTCACTGATTATCACTTCATACTTGGGGCCACAATGTGCTGGGACCTTGGTACCGGTGGTGAGGACCACAACAATGTAATTTAGTCCCTGATACATAAACCTAGAATTACCGGTTCTGAGAGGCGTGTCTCATATATAGACAGATACACGGCAGGTCATGTATTCAGTCTGTGTGTCTTCACAGATGGATCCAGGAGGAGAAATCCACCAGAGAGATGTCCCCTTCCTCTGTATCCCCAGGACTGTCCAGTGGAGAATCACAGCATCCCGGAGGATCATCAGGTAGATGACACTGAAGCCCCCACAACATCTGACCATGAAGTGATGGGACCTGAGCTCATCTTACATTTTTCTTTTTAGGGTGAAGATCTGATTGATATTAAGGTTGAGGTTATACATGGAGCAGAAGAGGCGATCGCAATGTGGGCCGATCAGCAGGGTGAGGAGGGGAGACTGTCATGTCTGTTCTGTGGTCACCTACTACTACTCCCACAGGGATAAGGGAGCAGAGCTCCACTATGAAGATTCATTGTTGTCTGCTGTAAGACTGTTGGGTTTTCCTCATGCTGCTATGGTTTATGCTGTACAATAAACCGTATGGACTATGTTTATGTTGAAAAAGCCTGTGCCGGACCTGGTTTATCTGCAGCCAAGAGAGTGTCCCCAACACGAATAACAAGCGCTACCTTACAATCTGTACATAAATTCCCAAAGGGTTATAATTTCTAAAATGTGGTCACTTGAGGGGGGTTTCCACTGTTTAGGCACATCAGGGGCTCTCCAAACGTGACATGGCGACTGCGAATTATGGCAGTAAATTTTACATTCAAAAAGTGAAATGGCGCGCCTTCCCTTCTGAGCACTGCCGTGTGCCCAAACAGGAGATTTCCCCCACATATGGGATATCGGCATGTTCATGAGAAATTGCACAACAAAATGTATGGTCCATTTTCTCCTGTTACCCTTGCGAAAGTAAAAAAAAATTAGGTCTACATGAAAATTTTTGTGTAAGAAAAGTACATTTTTTTTCCACATTCCAAAAATTCCTGTGAAGCACCTGAAGGGTTAATAAACTTCTTGAATGTGGTTTTCAGCACCTTCAGGGGTGCAGTTTTTAGAATGGGGTCATTTTTGGGTATTTTCTGTCATATAGGCCCCTCAAAGTCACTTCAAATGTGATGTGGTCCCTAAAAAAAAATTATGGTTTTGCAAATTTTGTTGTAAAAATGAAAAATCTCTGTTCAACTTTTAACCTTATAACTTCCTAACAAAAAAGTTTCCTAAACTGTGGTGATGCAAAGTAGACATGTGGGAAATGTTATTTATTAACTATTTTGTGCGATATGACTCTCTCATTTAAGGTCCTAAAAATTTAAATTTGAAAATGGCAAAATTTTCTAAATTTTCGCCAAATCTTTTTTTTTTTAACAAATAAGCGCAAGTCATATCAAAGAAATTTTCCCACTAACATAAAGTACAATATGTTACGAGAAAACAGCCTCAGAATCAGCGGGATCCATTGAAGCGTTCTAGAGTTATGACCTCCTAAAGTGACTGTGGTCAGAATTGTAAAAATTGGCCTGGTCAGGAAGTTGAAAACAGGCTTCGGGGTGAAGGGGTTAACATGCCGCTGTATTCCATCACTGTGTTTTTCCTACAGATGAACTCGTGGAAAGAAATCCACCAGATAGATGTCCCCGTCCTCTGTATTCCCAGGACTGTCCAGAGGAGAATCACAACATCCTGGAGGATCATCAGGTAGACGGCGCTGAGCCCTGTACCGGATCTGTATACGGTGAACATTTCTGAGCGAGGTCATAGGTGTCTCAGATTTTGGTGGTTTCTTGTATCGTGCTGATTGTTACATCTGATATATCAGGGGGAAGATCCAACTAAGAATAAAGTGAAGGATCAGACAGATGGAGAAGCGATGACGAGGGAGGATCAGCCGTGTGTGAGTGACGGGAAGGAGGAGATTCCGGTAGATGTTTCCACAGGTATGTCATAATATCTAGTCTGTGATAACGACTGGCGTGTGACAATGATGACCGGTATGTGATATTGTGTGAAGTCTCCAGTGCATTGAAGCTTTATTCACTGCTCACTACAGAAGTGTCCGGTGATGGCGCAACTGCTCCTGTACAAAGTCTGACGGTGCACCTCTTTTTAATGATTTAAGAAGCACATATTTAATTTTTCAAAGTATACATTTTTAATATTCCATCCTTTACTTTAATATTTTTCTTACATAAATCCTGTGCTGCCATATAAATGTCTGAGCTTGTGATTCAGACAGAACCTCTGGCAGAAGATTCCCTATAATAAGGAAGATGGAGGCACTGTGGACGCACTCTGTCCTATGGTTCGGCAGTGACCGTCTTTACTGTATAAGCGTGCATAAAAGGGCGATCGACCACAGTTTTGTGCAGCACTGAAAAGAAAGACACCACTGAACAGAGGCCAGACAGAGTCTAGAGTAACTGCTGCCTCATTATAGGGAATGGATCCCTCGGAAATGTCATCTGAATCATGTATTTTGTAGATTTAGATGGAAACCCTGATGTAAGTGCTCAGCGTGGGGCACAGGATAAATGTTATCCAAAATTTTGTTTACCCCAAAATGCCTCTTATAAAATCTTCTAGTCAATCCCCCCACCCAAAAAAAAACAAAGTCCCCACTAAGGTTCCTCATTTGTTAACAGAAATGTAGGAGGTGTCCACGTTACTGATAGCCACGTCACATTTTCAAAGCCTTTGTGCTAACAACAAAGAAATCCACCAAAATATGAACTCCCAAATCCAAATACACCCTCCTGAAGAGCCCCACAGTGTTCCTAAACCGCAGTTGGGGTCCATACATTTAACATTAATGTATCGAGAATCCCCACTTCATTTCCAGGATACATGTCTCCAGAAGGACGAGCTGAGCATATTGTTCAGGGCACTACAATGTATTGGACACTACAATGTACTAGACACTGCAATTTATGGGGCACTACAATGTACTGGACTCTGAAATGTGTGGGGCACTACAATGTACGGAGCACTACAATGTACTGGACACTTCAGTGTACGGAGCACTACAATGTACTGGACACTGCAGTGTATTGGGCACTACAATGTACTGGACACTAATGTACGGGTCACTACTATGTATTGGGCACTTGTGACGGACAGCACGGCCGGTGCCACCAAATTGTGACGATCCCACCACTGACACGGGTATGTCATCGGACGGAGGGACGCGACGCACTGCCGGCACACGGCTATCACAGGCACAGTGGGGGCTTATCTTAGTTATCCCACCACCGGCACCATGTGACAAAAGTATACAGCAAGCTAATCTTGCCCTAACAATTTATCGCAGGGGGGGTATTTTGGATGCCCCGCCACTGCTAACAACCTTCCAAGAACTGCGGGGATTTATGTATATCCCACTTTCTCAGTTCCACTTGGGAACTCGCAGCTCTCCGGCGCCCCCCCTTGCCCTCAGGTCAGTCAGGGAACTGCACCTAGGATAATTAGAGAAAACAAAAAGCAAAAAACACAAATATCCTAAACTAAAAAGTAAAAAATGTATACTGCAAATAATGCATAAAGGTAATAATAATAAGGGTATTTAGTAAACATAATTTTGATCAAAATAATGTACAAGCCATCCCGCCACGTCACGGCAACCCTTGTGGGACAGTCCCTACTCTAGTATTTAAAACCTTTTCACTTGCCAAGTGGCGTGAATGTGAACAAGGGTCGAGCGGCTGAACCACTAGTAACAGTTTAGGCCAGACTGGATGGCTTTCCCAGCTCAGAAAGAGGGCGGTCACACCCATATATGCACTGAATGCACAATGAAATGAATAAAAAACAAATCTGAACTGAGAAAAGTAAGTTAATGTGTATGCACAATGTAAGTGCATATTAACACATGACCATTCACCAGAGAAAACAAAAAGCAAAAAACACAAATATCCTAAACTAAAAAGTAAAAAATGTATACTGCAAATTATGTTTACTAAATACCCTTATTATTATTACCTTTATGCATTATTTGCAGTATACATTTTTTACTTTTTAGTTTAGGATATTTGTGTTTTTTGCTTTTTGTTTTCTCTGGTGAATGGTCATGTGTTAATATGCACTTACATTGTGCATACACATTAACTTACTTGTCTCAGTTCAGATTTGTTTTTTATTCATTTCATTGTGCATTCAGTGCATATATGGGTGTGACCGCCCTCTTTCTGAGCTGGGAAAGCCATCCAGTCTGGCCTAAGCTGTTACTAGTGGTTCAGCCGCTCGACCCTTATTCACATTCACGCCACTTGGCAAGTGATAAGGTTTTAAATACTAGAGTAGGGACTGTCCCACAAGGGTTGCCGTGACGTGGCGGGATGGCTTGTACATTATTTTGATCAAAATTATGTTTACTAAATACCCTTATTATTATTACCTTTATGCATTATTTGCAGTATACATTTTTTACTTTTTAGTTTAGGATATTTGTGTTTTTTGCTTTTTGTTTTCTCTGGTTAATGGTCATGTGTTAATATGCACTTACATTGTGCATACACATTAACTTACTTTTCTCAGTTCAGATTTGTTTTTTATTTGTTTTTTATTTGTTTTTTACCTAGGATAATTAGTTGCCAGATGGGCTGCTTGTTGTGCATGGGCAATTAGACTAATTTATTCCCAAAAATGCGGGCAGTGATTACACAGATAAAAGTTGTTACAGAGTTGAGACATTAAAAATGTACAATGCAAATATAACATAACAAGGATTAAAAGGCAGAGTAACACATGTGCTTAGTTGGTATTAGGCAACCCATGTGGCTTGGGGGATGGGCAGCAGCCACACATCCCCGGACATCTGGTAGGTCTTGTCAGCGTCAAAACTCCAGCTCAACTGAATGAATTTTGGGAGGGAATACCTTATCCCTTTGGGTTTGTGACCTCACCAAAGGGGCGGTCTGGTGAGTTTCAACTCCCCTTCTCTCCAAGCTGCAATCTATCTAAAAACCTATAATAACCATATCTTAATGAGGGAAGCTCGCACAAACACACATATGGTATCATTGGTTGTAGTTCATCGAACCCAACAAGACAACATCAAACATGCCATAATTAAGACACTCCATTTGGGAGCAATCCATATCTCAGTTTCTGGAGGGGCCAGAACCGTGAAAATTAGGGATTAGAAAGCTGGCCTCGTGCCCTTCGCAGAAATGTAATTATTATATCTCTGCCCCGAGGGAGGTGCACGCTAGAGCTTCTTTTAACATTTCCTATACCTGTAGCCAGCCTCATGGCCAGGACAAAGACACTATTTCCACTCAGCTTAATTAACATTCCTAGCTGTGGAGAGGAGCCAAATGCTTGTAACAGGAAGTGTCCTATTACCAATGCGGACACAGAGCTGTTAAGGAGGGGGGGCAAGGGGGGATGCTGCAGCTTGTGACAGGCTACAATGTCCTCAGTAGAGTGAAATGGGAGATTTCTAGCATGTTACAGAAACATCATATCTACAGTACATTACACCTCCCCCCTTTTGAGGGCGCTACGGAGGCATTATCTGACAGTAATCGGCCATGCGCACCTCTGCGGGTTCGCCCCGGCGGGACAACCCATCGGCATTACCATGTTCGCTGCCCTTTTTGTGTTGTACAGCAAAGTCGTACTATTGAAGGGAAAGGCTGCAGCGGAGCAACCTTCCATTGGTCCCGGACACTGTGTGCAACCAGCTCAGAGGGTTGTGATCGGTTACCACCGTGAAGGTGCGCCCGTACAGGTAGGGCTGCAATTATTGCAGTGCCCACACCATGGCCAGACACTCCTTCTCGATGGAGTATGCCACTTACCTTGGCAAAAGTTTCCGGCTCAGGTACAACACGGGGTGCTCCTGGTTCCCCGAGTCGACTTGGCTGAGCACAGCACCGAGGCCAAACTCGCTGGGGTCGGTCTGTACCAGAAACGGGCGACTGCTGTCGACTGTTCTCAACACTGGAGAGTTGCACAGGGCTGTTTTCAAAGCTTGGAAGGCCGCCTCACAGTCATCTGTCCAGTTGGGGTAGCCTCTGCTTGGTGAGGTCGGTCAAGGGTTTTGCAAGGGCGCTGTAGTCCTGCACGAACCGCCTATAGTACCCTGCAGTGCCCAAGAAGGACTTCACCTATTTCTTGGTCCTGGGGGTGGGCCAGGACGCGATTGCGTCCATCTTTTCTGGCTCCGGACTCATGGAACCCCCGCCTACCTGGTGCCCCAGGTAGTGGACCTCGCTCATGCCCATCTGGCACTTTCCCGGCTTGATAGTCAGGCCTGCCTGGTGAAGACGCTTGAGCACCTCCTGGAGATACTGAAGGTGTTCCTCCCAGGTGGAACTGAAAATGGCGATGTTGTCCAAGTACGCCACCGCATACTCCTCCAGTCCCCGGAGCAGGTGGTTGACCATCCGCTGGAAAGTGGCAGGGGCATTTTTCATGCCGAAGGGCATGACTGTGGACTCGTACAATCCAAAGGGTGTGATAAAGGCAGATTTCTCCTGCGGCTCAGGGGGATCTGCCAGTATCCCCGACTCAAATCCATGATGGATATGTACCTTGCTTTCGCCAACCGCTCAAGCACATCCTCGATGCGCGGCATCGAGTGTGCATCAGAGGTGGTGATGGCGTTGAGCCCCCTGAAGTCCACGCAGAATCGGGTGGTTCGATCCTTTTTAGGCACGAGGACTACAGGTGAAGCCCACGCGCTTCTTGACCGTCGGATCACCCCCAGCCTTAACATCTCATCGATCTCTTGGCGCATGACTTGTTGCACCGCCTCAGAGATCCGATAAGGTGTTCGCCCGTAGTGGGGCGTGATTCCCGATGTTCACCTCATGAACCGCCAACTCCATCCTCCCAGGGCGGTTGGTGAACACAGCCCGGAAGGGTTCCAGGGTGGTCACCAACTGCGACCGCTGGGATACGGTTAACAAACCACTTATCTCCATGTCCCCAATGGACCCATTGGCCTTGGCTTGGGCCAGCATGTCCAGGAGGGGATCTTCCTCCCCATCCTCGGGCAGGTTGCAGACCGGTAGGACGCAAGCTTCACGTTCGTGGTGCGCCTTCAGCATATTGACATGAAAGGCCTTGCGCCTACCCCGAGCATGGTCAAGCATGACCACGTAGGTGACCGGGTTGAGCTGTTGGTGGACGACGTATGGGCCTTCCCAGGCTGCCTGAAGCTTATCCGTTAGTACGGGGACCAGCACCCACACCTTTTGACCCACCTGGTAGGTCCGCTCCCGGGTGTTCTGGTCGTACCAGTGCTTCTGGTTAGCCTGAGCCTGCGTCATGTGGTCATGCACCAACTGCGTCAAAGTCTGCATCTTGTCGCGGAAGCGCATGACATAATCCACGATGGACACTTCTGTGGGGTTTGGCTCATCTTCCCAGGATTCTCTTATCAACCCAAGGGGTCCCCGGACTCGCCTGCCATACAGGAGCTAGAAGGGGGAGAACCCGGTCGAGGCCTGCGGAACTTCTCTGTAAGCGAACAGCAGGTGTGGGAGGTACCGCTCCCAGTCGCGCCCTTGGGTCTCAACCAGCATGTGGAGCATCTGTTTGAGGATACCGTTGAAGCGTTCACACAGACCATTAGTCTGTGGGTGATATGCCGTCGATACCAGGTGCTTCACCTGAATTTTCTTACAGAGAGCCTCCATTAGGTGAGACATGAATTGGGTCCCTTGATCGGTAAGCATCTCCCTGTGAAATCCTACCCTTGAAAAGATGGTCACCAGTGCGTCAGCCACCTTATCTGCCCTGGTTGAAGACCGAGCTACTGCCTCTTGGTACCAGGTAGCGTAGTCTACCACGGTGAGAATGTATTGCTTTCCGGAGCTGCTGGGGATGGCCAGCGGGCCTACAATGTCCACAGCGATTCTCTGGAAAGGCTCCTCTATCACCGGCAAAGGAATAAGGGGAGCCTTAAGAGCAGGCCCCGCCTTACCCACGTTCTGACAGGTGTTACAGGAGCGGCAGTATTGTTACATCTTGGGCCAATAGAAGTGTTGAGACAGCCGTGCCTTTGTTTTGCTGATCCCCAAGTGTCCAACGAGTGGAATCTCATGGGCAATCCGCAAAAACTCAGTTCTGAACTAGAGGGGGACAACCAGCTGTCTTTCCCTCAACCACTCCTTTTGGGAATCTCCGGGTACTGTCTCCCGGTACAACCTTCCTCGTTCCCAGAACACCCTCCTTATCAGACTTGTAGGTGGGCGTCTCGGCGAGACCTCTCAATTTCTCCAGGCTCGCGTCTGAGTGCAGAGCAGCCTGGAACTCCTTGCTGGAGGCTGCCAGAAGTGACGTCAGGGTCCCTTCCTCACTGGGACCCTCTGGAACCTGCTCTGGGTTCACCTCTGGTTCATTCTCTCCTGTAGCAGAAGAGGGTCCAGAAGGCAGGGCGCTACCTGCGATCTGGGCACTCTGGCTGCGTGTGACAGCTGCTGTGTATGCTATCTCCCCGGGGATTTCTACAGACCCACCCGCCGGTGCTGTCATGGGCTCTACCTCCCCATCCACCCCCAACACTTCAGGAGCAGTGCTACTTATGGGCCAGTTACCTTCCTTGGTGGCACTGGTCAGTTGCATGGTATTACCTTCCTCATTGTTCCCATGCACCTCCCCATTTCCTTGAGCACTGTTGCTTGCTCCTGCCAGGGGTTCCTCAGCCATCTCACTCCGCAGAGTGACGGGGCTGAGCACTTCGGTACCTGTGGACACATCTACCGTTTCAAAGAAATGGTTAACAGGTTCAGTCGGCACAGACACATCATCATCATCATCATTCCTAGGAAAAGAATGTTTTTCTCCAGCAACCTTCCACGACAGCATAGGAGGTTGTCTCCACGCCCTAATGGGGGACAGGAAGTACGAGAGGTTAAAAGGTCCCTCCATCTCACCAGTGTTTCCTGTCCCCCATGGGGCATGGAGAGGTTCGGTATACTGTGTGGCCGGCTGCTGCAGCATACCTGGTGTCTTTAAGCCGGGCAGTGGTGGTCGGGGGCGCTGTCTCCCCTCCTCCAGACTGCTTCCGTCTTCTTTTTAATTCGGGACCTTTCCTGGCCCACCCGCGCTCCCCTAGGGGGAGTAAAGCGGGCCAGTGATCCCTGACAGGAGGCCTTCCGCAGCTCTCCGGTCTCTCCTCCTCCTGCTGCGCGCAGTGCGGTGACCCGGAAGTGACATCACTTTCGGGTTATGTCTGACGACTTCCTGTCATGGCGGCCCCCATTCAGCCGCCGGCGCGTGGAGCTCGCCAGCACCTGCTGTGCCTGCTCCAGGACCCAGGGAGGAGGAGGGGGAAAAATGAAAAACTGCGCTGAGGGCGGGGTTAACCCCTTATCGCGCCAGAAGATGCCGACAGGTAAGGCGAAATCCCCTGTCAGCATGGACGGTTCTTCCTGCCCTGCGTCTGCAGAGCCCAGCGCTGCCCCAGCCACTGTGTTACCTGGGGTGGGTCCTAGTGGTGCGGTTCTGGGATAGAGGTCCTCAAAATGCTTCTCCCCCTTTGGTATAGGGAGAAAAGTCTGCGCACAAAAGCACCAATACCACCAGCAAGTCGGCCAAATGTGCCATATGCAGTGCAAAACTTCCCTCAAATTGGGTGAAGAAGTTATGTCAAACTTGCACGGACAGGGTGGTCAGGGCTGAGCACCCATCATTGATTGACGAGATCCGCAGCCTGGTCACTCATCAGGTTCGACTTCTTTAGCCGCCCTGTCCCCCCCTCCGCCACCTCCTCCGATTGTAGGCTCACCATCCCCCAAAAAACGAAAAATACAATTAGAGGACTCAGAATCCGAATCAGAGAGGTCATACAATTCAGGCTCCGGGAATTGGGAGCAACCGGGGACTTCTAAATCAGCCGAAACTAGGAAATACCTTCTTTCCGCGGAATATGTGGAGGAGTTTGTCAGTGCAGTGCGGGCCACCATGGGCCTAGAGGACGAACCCGTTACTCAGTCAGCACAGGACCGCATGTTCGGAGGATTTGAGGGACCCAGACGAACAGGCTTCCCAGTTCATAGGAGCATAGTAGATATGATCTCTCAGGAATGGGAGTACCCAGAGAAGCGCTACCTAGCCCCGTCGGAGCTCAGGCATAGATTCCCCCTGGAGGGAGAGGAGTTTAAATGGGACATCCCGAAGGTTGATGTCCAGGTGGCAAGGATGGTGAAAAAGACGGTCCTTCCATTTGATGACGTGTCCCAGCTTAGAGACCCGATGGACCGTAAGGCAGAAAGCCTCCCAAGAAAGGCCTGGGAAACTTCTGCCTTCTCCCTAAAGTCAGGAATAGCGTCCACATGTGTCTCTAGGTCTCTCTTCCAATGGATAGAGGAACTAGAGTCATATTTCTCGGGGAACCTCAAGAGGTGACCTCCTTAACTCCCTTCCCATACTACAGAGAGCTACAGGTTTCTTGGCCGATGCATCTATGGAGATGATCCGCACTTCTGCCAGGGCCATGGTACAGTCCAATTCTGCAAGACGGGCCCTTTGGCTTAAAACGTGGAGCGGGGACGTGACCTCCAAGGTTAAACTCTGCTCTTTACCCTTCAAGGGTGAACGTGTCTTTGGCCTGGCCTTAGATAAAATTCTTGAAAAGGCCACAGATAAGTAGAAGGTGCTTCCTGAGCAGAGGACCACAAAAAAGCGGCTTTTTCGAGCCCCCCCAGAATCAGCCATCCCAGCCAAGAGGGAAGGGAAAGACGGGGAGATGGAGTTACGCTAAGGGGAGAGGCAGGAACATCCTGGTCCCCCAGCAGCAACAGCCACAAGAAAAACAATGACTCAACCCCGGTGGGGGGAAGGCTTTCGAGGTTCATTCACTCTTGGCAGATGATTTCCAACAGCCCCTGGGTCCTCAGCGTGATCAGGGAGGGCCTACTGCTAGAACTCGAATCCTCCCCCCCGCGGAGTATAAGAGTTACCTCCCTACCACCTTGGGAGACTCCAGCACTAAAATCCGGCATCCAGCTCCTGCTACAATCAAACACCATCTCTCAGGTTCCTGTGGAGGAACAGGGAAGGGGGCATTACTCCAGACTGTTCCTAGTGAAAAAACCCACAGGAGAGGCAAGAATAATAATAAATCTGAAGGGCCTCAACCGACACATTGCATATCACAGATTCAAGATGGAGTCGGTGAAGACCGTCATTCCTCTGATAGGGCCGTCTTACTTCATGGCAACCATAGACCTAAAGGATGCCTATTTTCACATCCCCATACATCCTTCTCACAGGAAGTATCTGAGGTTTGCGATCCGTCAGGGTACAGAAGGCAGGCACTATCAGTACAACGTGCTTCCCTTTGGGATATCCTCTGCCCCTCGAGTATTTTCCAAGATTATGGCAGAGGCTGTGTCCCACATCAGAAGCCAAGGCATATGCATTGTGCCCTACCTGGGCGATCTACTGATTATAGGAGCCTCCTACCAGATCCTGGAAAGCCAGGTGACTCAAACCCTGAGTATTCTTCAATCACTGGGGTGGATCCCGAATATAAAAAAGTCGCAGATCCAACCCTCGCAGGAGATAAAATTCTTAGGAATTCTCCTAGATTCAAGAAAACAAATGACCTTCCTCCCAGAGGAACATCAGAGTTCCATAATATCAAGGATCTAGAGTTTCAGGGAACAAAGGTCCCCAACCCTCAGGTCAGCCATGTCCATGCTAGGGTCAATGACCTCCTGCATCCAGTCAGTACCTTGGGCACAGGCCCACTCCAGAATACTCCAGTCCCACATCTTAGGAAACTTGGAACGGAGATCATACCTGCCTGAACAAAAGAGTCCAGACCCCAGGAAAGGTGAAAGCTTCACTAGTATGGTGGATGGACCGCAAGAATCTGTGCAAGGGAATCAACTGGTCCCAGATCCCCCTGGTCACGGTAACGTCAGTCGCCAGCAAAAAAGGCTGGGGAGCTGTGGTGTCCCGACAACCATTTCAGGGGTTGTGGAGCCAGAAAGTGAGTGCAAAATCCTCAAACTTCAGTGAGCTGAAGGCCGTGGAGGAAGCTCTTCTGGCAGCAAGACAGCTAGTCCAGGGCCATCATATCAGAGTCTACTCGGACAACATAACAACTGTGGCCCATCTGAGACACCAAGGTGGCACGAGATCCAGCAGCCTAGAGGTCCTTTCAGGCCGAATATTTTGCTGGGCCGAAAGACACCTCCGTTCTCTAATGGCAGTCCACCTAAAGGGTACCTCCAATCTTCAAGCAGATTTCTTGAGCAGACAATGCATCCAGCCTGGAGAGTGGAGCCTAAAGAATCTTTCAGAGACTGGTCAACAGGTGGGGTCTTCCGGAGGTGGATCTACTGGCCTCAAGAGAAAATGCCCGAGTGAGAAGCTACTTCTCCCTGAACCCCAGGGACAGATCCCTGGGGGTAGATGCCTTCGCCCACAAGTGGAGGTTTCGTCTGGCGTATGCCTTCCCTCCAGTTCCAATCCTTGCCGCAACCCTGGGGAAGATCGGACCCAAACCTTTCTAGTAGCCCCGCTATGGCCAAAGAGGAGCTGGTATTCTCTAATTACGGACCTACAGGTAGACGGGCCATTCCACCTACCCCTGGAAGACGAGCTTCTCTTGCAGGGCCTTCTACATCACCCAAACCTCCTGGGAATGAAGTTAGCGGCCTGGTTACTGAGACCCAGATCCTGAGGGCCAGGGGGCTATCAGAGGCAGTAATAAAAACCCTCCAGAAATCTCGGAAACCGGTCACCATTGCTATTTATAACAAAATATGGAAAAAGTTTTCCTCATGGTGTCTGCCAGATTTGCCTGACCCAGAAAACCCTAACATTTCCCGTATTCTGGATTTCTTACAGAGGGGGCTTGAGCTAGGTCTAAAGCCCAGCACACTGTGACGGACTCAGCTCCTGCTGAGCCCATTTTTTGAGTGGACCCTCTGGGTCGTGGCACCCACCCACCGAGGGCGAGCTGACCTTGTGAGAATCCACCCCCTATACAGGGAGTGTCAGGGGGAAGACCAAGGTGGTGAGCCACCACGACTGCTGGGACCAGACGGCCGGCTCAGGGGACACTAGACGAGTGTCTGACGACAAGGATGAGCAGGAAGCAAGACGAGACTAGACGTAGGTGCAAGGTATCTTGATTAGAATAACACAAGATCACATACAGAGAAAACAAGCAAAACGTGCAAGGTGCGCTCGTGGGCACGCCAAGGTCCATAACATGGTACGTGCCAGATGGCACGCCTAGGCACAGGTAATGGCATGATGGCATCGGACTCCGGACTGCTGGCAACCGACAGGGTCCAGGGATCAGGCTGCGGACGTCAGCTCCGGACATCAGGCCGTAGTCATCTGGTTCCGGACCTCTGGCAACGGTCGGCAGGTTCCGGGCATCCGGCAGGCAAACCAGGGTTCAGGCAAGGAGGCACGACAGATATCCAAGCAGGGTGCGTGTTAGGGAACACGCCAAGGTTAGGTGCGTGTGTAGGGGACATGCCAGGGTCCAAGGCTAGGTGCGTGTGTAGGGGACATGCCAGGGTCCAAGGCTAGGTGCGTGTGTAGGGGACACACCAGGGTTCAAGACTAGGTGCAAGGCAAGGTGCGTGTGTAGGGGACACGCCAGGGTTCAAAGCGAGGTGCGTGTGTAGGGGACACGCCAAGGTTCGCAAACGAGACGGGGTGCGTGTGTAGCCACGCCAAAGCATAGAATAAGACAGAGTGCGTGTAGAGACACGCCAAGGCACAAGGTACAAGACAGAGTGCGTGTAGAGACACGCCAAGGTACAAGACAGAGTGCGTGTAGAGACACGCCAAGGTACAAGACAGTGCGTGTAGAGACACGCCAAGGTACAAGACAGAGTGCGTGTAGAGACACGCCAAGGCACAAGACAGGGTGCGTGTAGAGACACGCCAGGGTTCAGAGCAGGGCTGCGTGCTAGGAGCTACGCAGGGACGCACACCTCACTGGCCAATGCACACGGCTGTAACGCCAGCACGAGGCACGACTAAGGCACAGGAGGGGGCAAAGGAACCTTCGTGCTAGGAGCCACGCCAGGTTCAGGGCAGGGTGCGTGCTAGTAGCCACGCCAGGGTTCAAGGCAGGGTGCGTGCTAGGAGCCACGCCAGGGCACAAGGAAGGGCTGCGTGCTAGGAGCCACGCAGGGGGCACGCCACACTGGCCAGTACACACGGCTGTACACAAACACGTGGCACTTACCACGGCACAGGAGACGGCCAAGGGGAACCCACGCCGGGGTTCAATGCAAGGACAAGGCAGGGAACAAGGCAAGGAATACAGGCAGAAACAGAGCCAGGTCAGAGCGAGGACAGAGTCTAGCAGCGGAGCGTAGGCAGAAGCCCAGAGCCGGGCCAAGGGAAGACCTTGGGACTAGACAAAGAAACGAGCACTAAGGAGAGGAGAAATGGTGCGTGTGCCAGGGAGCACTACAGAGCACCATAGGAGAGAGCGAGGCAGAGCAAGCAAAGACTGAGACCATAGGGAGGAACACAAAGCAAGGAATAGCAAGGCAGAGAACACAGGGAGGACTACAAGTCAAAGCATAGCAAAAGCAAGACATGGCAAAACAGGCGGACGTGACACACACTTAAAGTTCAGGTATCAGCGTTAAGCTCCATGTTCGACTGTGACTTGGCCAACCACAGGTGGATAAAAAGATTCATCACATCAGCCACTAGGCTACATCCAAAAAGGCTAGTCGCCATTCCACCATGGGACTTGAATATGGTACTTACAGGACTCACTCAATCTCCCTTTGAGCCCCTGCCATCTTGTACTCCTCAGCTCCTAAACAATTAATTAAACAACATGTATGTCAGTACCTAGATAAGAATGAAGTGATTAAACAGAGTCAGCATGGGTTTGTAACTAATAAGTCATGTCAGACTAACTTAATTTCCTTCTATGATGGAATCACTGATTGGGTGGATCAAGGAAATGCTGTAGATATAGTATATCTTGACTTCAGCAAAGCATTTGACAAAGTATCTCACACAATCCTTATTGAAAACATGACTAAGTATGGAATGGACAAGGCAACTGTTAGGTGGATTCATAACTGGCTTAGTGATCGGACCCAAAGAGTGGTCGTAAATGGCTGCACATCCAGTTGGAAGAATGTCTCAAGTGGGGTACCACAGGGCTCTGTCCTGGGTCCTGTATTATTCAACATCTTTATCAACGATTTAGGTTAAGGAATTGAGGGTAAACTGATTAAATTTGCTGATGACACAAAGCTAGGAGGGATAGCTAATACTAGAGAAGAGAGAGAGAGGATTCAAAAAGATATAAATAAACTGGAGCAGTGGGCAGCAACTAACAGAATGGTTTTTAACAGGGAAAAATGCAAAGTACTACATCTGGGCAATAAAAATAAAAAAAGCATATACAGAATGGGAGGAATAGGGCTAAGCAACAGCACATGTGAAAAAGACTTGGGTATACTAATAGATCACAGACTGAATATGAGTCAACAGTGTGATGCAGCAGCAAAAAAGGCAAATGCAATTCTAGGATGTATTAACAGAAGCATACAGTCTAGATCACGTGAAGTCATTATTGCCCTCTACTCCTCTTTGGTCAGACCTCATCTGGAATATTGTGTCCAGTTTTGGGCACCACATTTTAAAAAAGACATCAACAAACTGGAGTAAGTTCAGAAAAGAGCGACCAGAATGGTGACCGGTCTGCAAACCCTGTCTTATGAGGAAAGGTTGCAGGATTTGGGAATGTTTAATTTGCAAAAGAGAAGACTGAGAGGAGACTTAATAGCTGTCTACAAATATCTAAAGGGCTGTCACATTGTAGAAGGATCATCGTTATCGTCTTGCACAAGGAAAGACTAGAAGCAATGGGATGAAACTGAATGGGAGGAGACACTGATTAGATATTAGAAAAAACTTTTTGACAGAGTGATCAATGAGTGGAACAGGCTGCCAAGAGAAGTTGTGAGTTCTCCTTCAATGGAAGTCTTCAAACAGAGGCTGGACAGACATCTGACTGGGATGATTTAGAGGATCCTGCTTTGAGCAGGGGGTTGGACCAGATGGCCCAGGAGGTCCCTTCCAACTCTATGATTCTATGATTCCTCTCCTGTAAAGTGACTTTCCTTATAGCGATAACCTCGGCAAGGCGAATAGGAGAGCTCCAAGCTCTCTCAATCGGGGAACCCTTCCTAACAGTTAGAGAAGATTCCATAGTTCTTTCCCTTGATCCATTGTTCCTACCAAAGGTTGTGTCTGATTTCCATAGATCACAGGAAATAATTCTTCCCTCATTTTGTCAAAACCCAGCAAACCCTAAGGAAAAGGTGTTTCATACGCTGGACGTGAGGCGCATAATTCTCTACTACTTAGAGTGTACCAAACCCTATAGAATTGACCACAACCTATTTATCCATACCTCTGGTCCAAACAAGGGAAAAAGGTAGCAAAGAACACCATTGCCAATTGGATTAAGAAAGCCATCTCCGAAGCATACCTGGCGCAGAACATCACTCCTCCTACGGGGATCAAAGCGCATTCAACACTATCTACCTCTACTTCATGGGCTGAGAGGGCAGGCGCATCTTCAGAGCAGATTTGCAAGGCAGCAACCTGATCCTCCTTACATACTTTCACTAAACACTACAGGTTGGACCTTGTGTCCAACAGAGATCTAGTCTTTGGCCGGAAAGTTCTTCAGGCCATAGTCCCCCCCCCCCCCCCCCCCCCCCGCCAGTGCAGTAAAGGTTGTTATGCCTCCTATGCTGTCGTGGAAGGTTGCTAGAGAAAATAGAATTAGACTTACCGGTAATTCGGTTTCTAGAAACCTTCCACGACACCACTATTACCCTCCCTGCATTCTTGGACAAATTCTGAGAATCTTAAGGTAACCGGTGCTATGGTAATCAGTTATAAGTCACTGGTGAGAGGGAGGTGGGAGGGACCTTTTAACCTCTCGAACTTCCTGTCCCCCATTAGGGTGTGGAGACAACCTCCTATGCTGTCGTGGAAGGTTTCTAGAAACCGAATTACCGGTAAGTGTAATTCTATTATCAGACTTCTTTGGTACAGTTACATCACCATCAGCATCATTCCTGGTGAAAGAATGGTTGTTAGTTGCATCATTACTCATCAAGGCATTAGCAGGTAACACATTCATTTTTCCATCATCATCATCACCAGGGTTAACGTTACCCTTATCAGATTGGGGAGGGGTGTCAGGGACGTAGTATGCAACCATCCGCCCCAAGTAAGTCCCCAATAAAACATCAGTGGGCAGGTTTTCAGACACTCCCACTTCCCTTAACCCGCTCCCAGCACCCCAATCAAGGAATAACCGGGCCACTGGCAAGGGACAGCGCGTACCCCCGATTCAGGGGGTACTCTTCAGGGGCCGCCAGTCCAAGATGGATGAGGGTTCGTTCAGCCCCGGTGTCCTTGAGGCCTGTAGCAAGACGGGCCCCCACCTGGACGGATTGAACGTTGTCATCCATCCTCCCAACCACACCTCCCACCAACAGAACAGAGGCCTTGGCTGGGGGGTTCTTTGGCCTTTCAGGACAGGTGAAACGGAGGTGACCAGTCCGATTGCAGTTGAAACACTGGCGACTGTCAGTAGTAGGCCTGGCGCTGGCAACAGGGACAGGACCTCTGGAGGGTCGGCTAGCTGGGGCACTGGGGTTGGTTGCAGGCTTACCCCCTCTCCTGCTGGTGGTGACTGGCCTCCGCGTCTCTGGCTTCCGGTTGGCCTCATAGTGGTCTGCGATCTGCGCCGCTTTGTCCGCATTCGTTGGTTCGCGGTCCAGGATGAACTGTCGGACCTCAGCTGGGCAAAGATGCAGGAACTGGTCTTTGATCATCAGGTCCTGTAGCAGCTCAAAGGAATCAACGGACAGTCCATGGATCCACTGGTCAAAGTGGGTCCTGAGTCCTTGCACCACATCGCTATAGCTATCGTGTGGGCCACGTTGGAGGTTCCGGAACTTCTTTTGGTATACCTCAGGTGTCAGCTGGTATTTGGCGATCAGGGCCTGCTTTTTGGTGTCATAGTCGTCATCGTCTTCTGGCGGAAGAGAAGCAAACGCCTCCAGAGCTTTGCCTTTTAGCCCTGGCGTAAAGTACCTGGCCCATTGGACCTTATCGAGCCGGTACTGTCGGCAGGCTTTCTCAAAGGCTCGCAGAAACGTGTACAAGTCCCCGTCCTTTTCCATCACGGTAAAATGCTCTGGCCGGAGTTTAGGAGTCTGGACGCTGCTGGGCTCACTGCTTCGGGCTGTGGGGGCATTCCCCCCCCCCCCGCTGGAGCACCTCCAGTTCATGGGCCCTCTGCGCTTGGCGCTCGGCTCTCTCAGCCTCTCGTTCAGCCTCTCTTTCGGCTCTCTGGGCCTCCCGCTCGGCTTGGGCCTCCTGCTGATATTGCTGGATCAGCCTCACCCGTCCCTCACTGTCTTCGGCAGGGAATGCGTCCAAGGCCACTTGCAGGTAGGGGTCCAGCCCGCTCTGGTTGAATGTGGGGCCAGCGCTCAGGAGTGGAGCCTCTGCTGCAGCCCCATTGTCACCTGGGCCAGCTTCTGCATCCGCTGGGCTCTGGTCGTTGTCCAGCTGCACCAGAGCTGCGATCAGTTGGGCTGTTTTTGTTTGCGGCGTCAAGGCCTTGGTACGTACATAACCCAGCGAGAACTTCCTTTGTCTGCTGTTTTTACCAGTGTTCTCCTTTTGCCGCCATGGTTGCCAAATAAAAGATAGAAAAGAAAAGGGAGGGAATACTTGCAAGTACACAAAAATGTCTCAGGACTAATAACCACTGAGTCTGTTCTCCAAAACCTATGACGCAGGATTACCGCAGGAACCGTGCAGGTTTTTAGTGAGAGGGATGATTGCTCAAACCAAATCACTAATGCTCTATGATTGTCCCACCGCTCTGCCACCAAATTGTGATGGACAGCGCGGCCGGTGCCACCAAATTGTCACGATCCCACCACTGACAGGGGTATGTCAGCGGACGGAGGGACGCGACGCACTGCCGACACACGGCTATCACAGGCACAGTGGGGGCTTAACTTAGTTATCCCACCACCGGCACCATGTGACAAAAATATACAGCAAGCTAATCTTTCCCTAACAATTTATCGCAGGGGGGTATTTTGGATGCCCCACCACTGCCAACAACCTTCCAAGAACTGCGGGGATTTATGTATATCCCACTTTCTCAGTTCCACTTTGGAACTCGCAGCTCTCCAGCGGCCCCCCTTACCCTCAAGTCAGTCAGGGAACTGCACCTAAGATAATTAGTCACCGGATGGGCTGCTTGTTGTGCACGGGCAATTAGACTACTGCAGTAAGGGAATTATCAATGCTCTGGCCGCAATCACTCATTCAGTATGTAAGACCCTTCCGTACTGCCAACTAGCCCAACCAACCGCATACACCTCGCTGCCACCAGCCACAATTCACTTAATCAAAGAGTTAATTAAGAGGGTCCATGGCAAACCCCCAAATTAGTAGCGATTATCTAAAAAAAAGTCGCATAGTTCGTTTCTTAGAGCATGAAGGCAGACTGATAATTTTATAATTTATTCCCAAAAATGTGGGCAGTGATTACACAGATAAAAGTTGTTACAAAGTTGAGACATTAAATATGTACAATGCAAATATAACATAACAAGGATTAAAAGGCAGAGTAACACTTACATGTGCTTAGTTGGTATTAGGCAACCCATGTGGCTTGGGGGATGGGCAGCAGCCACACATCCCCGGACATCTGGTAGGTCTTGTCAGCGTCAAAACTCCAGCTCAACTGAATGAATTTTGGGAGGGAATACCTTATCCCTTTGGGTTTGTGACCTCACCAAAGGGGCGGTCTGGTGAGGTTCAACCCCCCTTCTCTCCAAGCTGCAATCTATCTAAAAACCTATAATAACCATATCTTAATGAGGGAAGCTCGCACAAACACACATATGGTATCATTGGTTGTAGTTCATCGAACCCAACAAGACAACATCAAACATGCCATAATTAAGACAATCCATTTGGGAGCAATCCATATCTCAGTTTCTGGAGGGGCCAGAACTGTGAAAATTAGGGATTAGAAAGCTGGCCTCGTGCCCTTCGCAGAAATGTAATTATTATATCTCTGCCCCGAGGCAGGTGCACGCTAGAGCTTCTTTTAACATTTCCTATACCTGTAGCCAGCCTCATGGCCAGGACAAAGACACTATTTCCACTCAGCTTAATTAACATTCCTAGCTGTGGAGAGGAGCCAAATGCTTGTAACAGGAAGTGTCCTATTACCAATGCGAACACAGAGCTGTTAAGGAGGGGGGAAGGGGGGATGCTGCAGCTTGTGACAGGATACAATGTCCTCAGTAGAGTAAAATGGGAGATTTCTAGTATGTTACAGAAACATATCTACAGTACATTACAGCACTACAATGTACTGGACACTGCAATGTACGGGGCACTACAGTGTACTGGACACTGTAATGTATTGGGCACTACAATGTACTGGACTCTGAAATGTACTGGATGCTACAGTGTACTGGCACTACAATGTACTGGATGCTACAATGTACTGGGCGCTACAGTGTATTGGACACTACAATGTACTGGATGATACAGTGCACAGTCACTACAACATACCAGGCACTGCAATATATCCGGGCACTATAATGGCATATTTGCATGTTCACTCAGCAACATCCATTGCTGCTCGTTTCTAGAAAACACACATGGAGTCAAATTCATCACTACACCTGTAGATAAATTCTCAGAGTGGCGTAATTATCAAAATGGGGTCACTTGAGGGGGATTTTGCTCATCTGCCACTTAGGGGCTCTGTATATGGAGTCCGCAAACTTTTCTATGAAAATGTGTTCTCCAAGAGTCAAATAGCGCTTCTTCCCTCCTGAGCCTCGCCATGTAGCTGAGCAGTACTGTACAGACACATATGGGGTATTGCCACGTTCAGCAGAAATTGTGTAATAATTTATGTGGTCATCTTTACCCATTTCCTCTTATGAAAATGTAAAATCTGGGGCTAAAACAACATTATAGTGGTAAAAATGTAATTTTTTTTTCTTCACCGTTCATTGGTATAACATTTTGTGAAACACGTGGAGTCAATTTGCTCGCTGCACCACTGGATGATTTCTTTATGAAAATTATACATTTTCACAGTCCCATGTCTTAAAATTTTGTGAAGCACCTGTGGTTTCAGAATGCTCACCATAACTTTACATAAATTCCTTGATGGGTGTAGTTTCCAAATTTTGGTCAGTTGTGGGGGTTTCCACTGTTCAGGCACATCAGGGGCTCTCCCACACAACATGGCGTCCGCTATCTTTTTTTGCCGATTTTTCTCTCCAAAAGTCAAATTGTGCTCCTTCCTTTCCGAGCCCTGCCATGAAAATAAATAGAAGTTTTTCCCCACATATGGGGTATTGGCATACTCAGGGGAAAGTGCACAACAAATTATGGGGTCCATTTTCTCCTGTTATCTTTGTAAAAATGCAAAATTTGGGGCTTGGGGCTAAACAACATTTTTGTAGGAAAAAGTCAAATTAATTTTTTCTTTCCACATTGCTTTAATTTCTGTGAAGCACGTGATGGGTTAATAAACTTATTGAATGTGGTTGTGAGCATGCTGAGTAGCGTAGTTTTTAAAATTGAGTCACTTTTAGAGATTTTCTGTCGCATAGGCCCCTCAAAGTCACTTCAAATGTGTTGTATTCCCTAAAAAAAAATTGGTTTTGTAAATTTTATTGTAAAAATGAGAAATTGCTGATAGAATTTTACGCCTTGTAACTTCTTCAGAAACAAATATGCTTTAACCCCTTAATGACCAGAAGTATTTTTGGTTTTGCATTTTCATTTTTTGCTTCCCTTCTTCCCAGAGCCATAACTTTTTTTTATTTTTTTGGGTCAAAATGGCCATGTGAGGGCTTGTTTTTTGTGGGACAAGTTGTACTTGTGATCGACACCATTGGTTTTACCATATTGTGTACTGGATAACAGGAAAAAAATTCCAAAATAAAAAAAATTGTGCCATTTTCCGATACCCGTAACGTCTCCATGTTTCGTGATTTCGGGTTGAGTGAGGGCTTATTTTTTGCATGCCAAGCTGATGTTTTTAAACAGCTGACATGTGCCGGAAAAGATGAGGGCTCAACGCCGGAGCCCACATCAAAGGGAGGGTGTCCGACATTGGCGTACTTTTTTTTTTTTTTTTTTTTTTTTTTTTTTTTAACTATTTGGTTTCTGCTTTGAAGTGTAGAAAGGTTTTTTTTCCCTTTCTCAGTTTGATGGCCTTGTCCAGCGTTAGTTATTTACCCTGCATAGTAATGCCTGCTCTGGCCTTGTGCTAATTGGTTAATTACTGATTGTGGCCTTTTGGTGGCTGATGCTAGCAGACATTTCAGTTCATATATATTTAGCTCTGGTTGGGATAGCACGCGTGCGGGCTCACGCATGCAACAGATATTAAGTGCAACGGGATCAAGTGTTTTGCAGTTAGACAATGCAGTTGGACAGGGCAGGAGACAGGTAAGGTGCATAAGTTTTTCATGCACGCATGCTTCTTGGTCAGTCGTACTACATATGCATTGATCATATTAACCTGCTGCTTATTTGTCTTCACCTCTGCTTTCTAACAACTCGCCTGCCCTTTTACACATTCTGTGCACTCTCTGCATATCCACCCCTCCCTTTTCCCCTCTCCCATGTATAACTCTGAGGCTCTATTGACATTTCTTACCCACACCAAACCATCAAAAACCACCATGCAGCACTCAAAACGTTCATACAAATCATCCCACCACCTGCTTTTTCTGTTTTTTCTCCTTTTAATAGTTGCAGGTGACATCTCCCCCAACCCTGGGCCTCCCTCCACCAGCATACGTTACTCTCCTCCATCTGCATATAGAAACCCTGCTAATCTTATTAACATTCAGTGCATACCTTCTCCTCTCACTTTCCAATGTGCTCTCTGGAATGCACGGTCTGTGTGTAACAAACTGACTTACATTCACGATCTTTTTCTCTCTAATTCCCTTAACCTTCTGGCTATTACAGAAACCTGGATCCAGCATTCAGACACCACCGCTGCTGCCGCTCTCTCGTTTGGTGGGCTAAAATTTTCACATACCCCCAGACCTGAGAACAGACAGGGTGGAGGTGTTGGTTTGCTCCTTTCATCACAATGTGCTTTCCAGGTCATCCCCCCGGTTCCCTCACTTACATTTCCTTCCTTTGAAGTCCACGCCGTCAGACTCTTTAAGCCCTTCTCCTTACGAGTGGCGGTCGTTTATCGCCCTCCAGGCTCCTCCCGCCAGTTTCTAGACCACTTCACCACCTGGCTTACTCACTTTCTATCCTGTGACATCCCCACCCTCATCATGGGAGACTTTAACATCCCCATCAATGATCCGCTCTCCCAGTCTGCCTCTCATCTTCTTTCTCTAACTTCTTCATTCGGCCTCTCACAGTTTACTAATTCTCCTACACATGAGGACGGGAATACTCTGGACCTGGTTTTCTCCCGTCCCGGCTCGCTGCACGACTTTACTAATTCACCCCTCCCGCTCTCGGACCACAACCTTCTTTCCTTCTCTGTCAAGAATTGTCTCCTCACCCGGAACACCCCCACTTACCACACTTATCGGAATACACGTACCATTAATACCCAACAGCTTAGGGACAATCTTCACACATCTTTAGCCCCCATCTCCACCCTCTCCTGTCCAGACATAGCATTGTCACACTTCAATAATACACTGAAGAATGCCCTAGATGAAGCAGCACCTTCTATACGCAGAAAGACCCGACACAGACAACGGCAGCCCTGGCACACAACGCAAACACGCTTTCTTCAGCGCTGCTCGAGGTGTGCAGAGCGGCAGTGGAGAAAATCTCTCTTAGCAGAAGACTTCATCCACTATAAGTTCATGCTCAAAACCTATAACTCTGCCCTTCATCTGGCCAAACAATCCTACTTCACCACCCTCATCACCTCACTATCCAACAACCCAAGACGACTTTTTGAAACCTTAAACTCCCTCCTGAAACCTAAAGTACAGGCCCCCATCACCAACCTCAGCGGTGAGGATCTGGCCACTTATTTCCTAGAAAAAATCAACCACATCCATCAGGATATCTCAGCCCTATCTCCTCAGTGCCTGGATCCCCTTCCCTGCCGCACCTCAAGCTCACTAGACATCTTTGAGCCTGTTTCAGAAGAAGAAGTTTCCAAGCTCCTCGCTTCTGCTCGGCCTACAACCTGCAACAGTGACCCTATTCCTTCACAGCTCCTGCAGTCTCTCTCACCAGTGGTCACCACTCACCTGACTAAAATATTTAACCTCTCTCTTTCTTCAGGTATATTTCCCTCCTCATTTAAACATGCCATCATAACCCCTTTACTTAAAAAGCCATCCCTGGACCAGAACTGCACTGCTAACTACAGACCTGTCTCTAACCTTCCCTTCATCTCTAAACTCCTGGAACGCCTGGTCCACTCCCGTCTAATCCGCTATCTCTCGGATAACTCTCTTCTCGACCCCTTACAATCTGGTTTCCGCTCTTTACACTCTACTGAAACTGCCCTCACTAAAGTCTCTAATGATTTAATAACAGCTAAATCGAAAGGTCATTGCTCCCTGCTGATTCTCCTGGATCTCTCTGCCGCATTTGACACTGTGGATCACCAGCTCCTCCTCACTATGCTCCGCTCTATAGGCCTCAAGGACACAGCCCTCTCCTGGTTCTCCTCCTACCTCTCTGACCGCTCCTTCACTGTATCTTTTTCCGGCTCCTCTTCCTCTTCTCGTCCCCTTACTATCGGGGTCCCGCAGGGCTCAGTCCTAGGCCCCCTCCTCTTCTCTTTATACACTGCCCCTATTGGACAAACAATCAGCAGATTTGGGTTCCAGTATCATCTCTATGCTGATGACACCCAATTATACACTTCTTCCCCTGACATCACCCCTACCCTAATTCAAAATACCAAGGATTGTCTGTCTGCTGTCTCTAGCATCATGTCCTCCCTCTATCTGAAACTAAATCTCTCTAAAACTGAACTTCTTGTGTTTCTCCCCTCTACTAACCTCACTCTACCTGACATCGAAATAACCCTGGAGGGTTCAACCATAACTCCCAAGCAGCATGCCCGCTGTCTTGGGGTCATATTCGACACTGAACTTTCCTTTACTCCGTACATCCGATCACTCAGTCGCTCTTGTCACCTGCATCTTAAAAACATCTCCAGAATCCGACCTTTTCTCACCTTTGAAACTGCTAAGACTCTTACTGTCGCTCTTATTCATTCTCGCCTGGACTACTGCAACTCTCTTCTGATCGGTCTCCCTCTTACCAAACTTTCTCCTCTCCAATCCATCTTGAATGCGGCAGCCAGGGTCATATTTCTGTCCAGCCGCTTCACCGATGCCTCCATCTTGTGCCAGTCATTACACTGGCTACCTATTCGCTACAGGGTCCAGTATAAACTCATCTCTCTCACCCACAAAGCTCTCCACTGTTCTGCACCGCCTTATATCTCCTCTCTCATCTCTGTCTATCGCCCTACACGTGCCCTCCGTTCTACAAATGACCTAAGACTAACATCCCCCGTAATCCGAACCTCGCACCTCCGCCTCCAAGACTTCTCTCGTGCTGCTCCAGCTCTCTGGAATGCACTTCCCCAGGCGATCAGACTGATACCTAGCCCTGACCTATTCAAGCGCGCTTTGAAAACCCATCTCTTCAAACAAGCCTACCACATCAACTACCCAGCAAGCTAACTTTGCCCTGTTCCCTCCTTCCAAATATTATTCTGAATCTGCACCCTACTATTCATCTGTCTCCACACCATTCATGCACATGATAACTGCACTTGATACTTGTCTATTGCACTTAAACACACGGGCTGATGACCGGATCATGCAGCTTTATATGAAAATCCCTATTATAATTGCCAGACCTGAATTAACAAGCATTTTTCACCTACTGTGTCCCCCCATTTCCTTGTAGATTGTAAGCTTGCGAGCAGGGACCTCACTCCTAATGTCACTGTTTGAATTGTCTTAACTTGTATTGAATTTATTGTCTGTACATGTCCCCGCTTAATTGTAAAGTGCTGCGGAATATGTTGGCGCTATATAAATAAAAATTATTATTATTACTATTACACCTGATCTCGGAAAGGAGTTAGAAATGATGCTGATGTCTAACACCTACAAAGATATATTGCATACACATTCAATGGGGCTCCCACTTAAAGCAAGATCCAAATGGGAGGGAGAGATTGGGGTGATGACTGACGAGGTATGGGACAGCGTCCTAGAATATGTCTCCAAACTCACTATGAGTGAACCAGTTAGGTTGTCCCATCTTTATGTGATCCATCGTGTGTACCGTACCCCCCTTCTGATGTTTAAAATGGGGCTGAGGGACAACTCTGACTGTCCAAGATGTGGGGGGTCTGATGCCGGAATCCTTCATAGGATGTGGACTTGTCCCAGGCTATCTGCGTTCTGGTGTAATGTCATTAACAGAATAGAAGGGGCTTACGGAAGTGTTATACCCAAAAACCCACTGGTCTGCATACTGGGATATGTGGAGGAAATTGAAATAGTTAATAATGCAAGCTTGCTATGGCCAGACTACTATATGTAGCAAGGAAGCTGATTGCGAGGAACTGGATCAGGAAAGAACCACCTTCTGGGAGAGAGTTTGTGAAACAGGTGTCTTGTATCATCCAGCTGGAGGAAAGGATATATGCTAAAAGAGGCAATTCTAAAACCTATGAGAGGTTGTGGAATCCCTGGCTACAATACGGTACAGTGAACTGATGGGAATGTGCTATATTTTACAATGCTGGTGTTGTGGATAGACCATTAATACCCGGACATAGGAACATTTCTGTTTTGTATGGTTTGATTGATAATATGGGTAAAAAGGATGAATAATGGTAAATTACGGTGTAAGAGAAATCTTATGGAGAAAAGAGTTATATAAGCTGTCTACGTGGGAGGGGGGGAACAGGGATGTTCAATTTGTAAATCTATTGTTTGTGGAAGATTTACTGTATATTCTGTATTTTGAATTCTGATTAATAAAAATCTATTTGATCAAAAAAAAGGTAGACAAGTGGTAAATGTCATTTATTAATTACTTATCTGGTATAAAGACACAGAAATTCAAAGTTTGCAAACTGCAAAATACTCTCATTTTTTTGTCAAATTTTTGATATTTCCATAAATAAAGGCAAATGACCAAAATTTACAACTGTCATGAAGTACAATGTCACAAAAAACAGTTTTCTTAGAATCACTGGGATGTGTGGAAGCTCCAGAGTTATTACCTCTTAAAGCGACGCTGGCCAGAACTGTAAAATGAGGCTTGGCCATTAACGTACAAAGTGTCTTGGTCCTTAAGGGGTTAATGTGCCTTCAGTGCTGTTGGAGGCTTCTAAGGGTTCCTATCATGCCCTTTGTCCAGTGTTTCTCAACTCCAGTCCTCAAGAGCCACCAACAGGTCAAGTTTTCAGGATTTCATTATTATTACATAGGAATTATTGCTTGAGCAGGTGATGAAATTATGACCTGTACAATACTAAGGAAATCCTGAACACTCGCCCTGTTGGTGGGTCTGGAGGACTGGAGTTGAGAAACACTGCCTTAGGCAAACTGAGGACGTGATTACAGTGGCTGGAGCTGGACTGGTCCTGGATGTACGGCCACTTTTGTGATTAGTCAATCTCATTTGCATACGGTACTGAAATATTAAAGCTCCATTTTTAATTGCGTGGACACTTATCTACACTAAGGGCATGATAGGAAGCTTGCTACAAGAGTGAAACTGGTGGTACATTAGGGGGTAATTCCTGATGACCGGTTTCTTTTAAGAACTGTCTATTGCTGTCTAATCTCTGCCACCCCTGACTTATGCCAGTGTCACCAGTTTATAAGTGTTATTCATTTTACCCGTTGTCGTGTTAATGTTATGGCATGTAGTTGTCTTCCTTATTACCGGTACTTACGAGGGTTTTCATTGTGAACTCCATAAAAAAAAATTAGAAATCCCTTTTGTCTTGTCGAAAAAATCACATCCAATCTATTGTTCATCCTTATAGGAAATCCTTGTGAGAATAACGGATTATCACTAAACTGTAAAGAAGATATCAGGAAGCAGTCTAATGGAGAAAACCTCATTACTCTTCATGGACCTCCTGGACTTCACAGCACTTTACGTTCTTATACTCCTCCTAATCATGAGGAACCCTCTCCTGAGCAATCTCACATTGTTACCACAATTCCAGGTGACAAAGTGGATACAAGATTTCAGTGTGACAAGCAACTTACTACAAGCTTAGATTTGTTAGCACAAAGAAAACACAAAGGAAAAAAGAAATACTGCTGCTCAGAATGTGGGAAATGGTTTACAAATAAATCACAAGTTATTATACATGAGAGAATTCACACAGGAGAAAAGCCATTTTCATGTTCAGAATGTGGGAAGGCCTTCTCATTAAAAGGGAATCTTATTACACATCAGAAAATTCATACAGGAGAGAAGCCATACTCCTGTTCAGAATGTGGGAAATGCTTTACAGATAAATCAAAACTTGTTGGACATGAGAGATTTCACACAGGAGAAAAGCCATTTTCATGTTCGCAATGCGGGAAGGCCTTCACAGATAAACGGCATCTTATGACACATCAGAGAAATCACACAGGAGAGAAGCCATATTCATGCTCAGAATGTGGGAAATGTTTTTTATATAAATCAATGCTTGTTACACATGAGAGATTTCACACAGGAGAAAAGCCATTTTCATGTTTAGAATGTGGGAAGAGTTTTTTATATAAATCAATGCTTGCTACACATGAGAGATTTCACACTGGAGAAAAGCCGTATTCATGTTCAGAATGTGGGAAGGCCTTCTCATTAAAAGGGAATCTTATTACACATCAGAAAGTTCATACAGGAGACACTCCATATTCATGTTCAGAATGTGGGAAATGCTTTACACATAAATCAAAACTTGTTAGACATGAGAGATTTCACACAGGAGAAAAACCATTTTCATGTTCGGAATGTGGAAAGGCCTTCTCACAAAATTGGGATCTTATTACACATCAGAAAGTTCATACAGGAGACACTCCATATTCATGTTCGGAATGTGGGAAATGCTTTACACATAAATCAAAACTTGTTGGACATGAGAGAATTCACTCAGGAAAAAAGCCATTTTCATGCTCGCAATGTGGGAAGGCCTTCACAGAAAAACGGTATCTTATGACACATCAGAGAACTCACACAGGAGAGAAGCCATATTCATGTTCAGAATGTGGGAAGAGTTTTTTATGTAAATCAACGCTTGCTAAACATGAGAGATTTCACACTGGAGTAAAACCGTATTCATGTTCAGAATGTGGGAAGGCCTTCTCATTAAAAGGGAATCTTACTAAACATCAGAAATTTCATACAGGAGAGACTCCATACTCCTGTTCAGAATGTGGGAAATGCTTTACAGCTAAATCACAATTTGTTACACATCAGAGAATTCATACAGGAGAGAAGCCGTATTCATGTTCACTATGTGGGAAGTCTTTCACGGTTAAAAGGAATCTTATTATACACCAGAGAATTCACACAGGAGAGAAGCCGTATTCATGTTTGGAATGTGGGAAGTCCTTCACATATAAAGGGGCTCTTACTAAACATCAGAGAATTCATACAGGAGAGAAGCCGTATTCATGTTCACTATGTGGGAAGTCTTTCACGGTTAAAAGGAGTCTTATTATACACCAGAGAATTCATACAGGAGAGAAGCCGTATTCATGTTAAGTCTGTGAGAAATGCTTCACAAAAATATCAAGTCTTGTGAGCCACGAGAGAAGTCACACATAGAAGCATGTTCAGAATGGTGGAAATCTTTCATGCGTAAATCAAACTGTAATTATGTTCTGTGTTTTATAAATGTTAATAAACATTGCTCAGCATAAATGAGTACACCCCTTTGTTCGGTAAGATTTTTATTAATATCTCACTGAACACTAGAACAATTTCTAAAATGTTGCCAACACTTCATGGAACTTTTATTGTAATCAAAACATGTAAGATAGGTTAATATAACTTTCATTACCAAATCTTTTAGGGTTACACAAGTTAGGTGATAAAAATGAGTACACCCCACATCAAAAGCTACTACTTCTATCATTTTGTATGTCTTCCATGATTTTTTAATGACAGCACCAAGTCTTCTAGGCCTTGTTACATAAGTTGAAAAGCTGCAGTAAAGAGGTCTATAGGAGTGCTAAAGGAGAGGCAGAAACCATAAAAAAAGGGTTTAAAAATCAGCTTTTATTCCTCCAATACCCACCGCTCTCCTTTAGCGCTCCTATAGGCCGCTTTACTGCAGCTTTTCACATATTTTCCTCTCCTTGAGGACTAGCGGCAGGAGCAGCTTGGAGGGCAACCACTTGCGGGAGGGCCTGCGGCTTTTTGGGCGACGCTGAGAAGCTCCAGGACCGTATCGCACCTACAGCTGTGGCCGGCTACAGGATATGTCCGGAGGCCAGTGAGAGACGGACCGAACAGGAGAGCGGAGGTTGCTGACAGCCACGTGCAGTGCCCTCCTGGGGTGAGAGGACACGCTCCCCACCCACTAACGTTCACGCCGTGGTTGTGCAAGGGTAGCACAACCCTCTAAGGTGAGCACCGTGTTCATTTAGTTAGGGAAATCAATTTTAATACAGGTACACTCATTGCGCCTCTCTTTTTATTTTTTCCTTGTTACATAAGTTGGTTACGTAATACATCATCTATCTTCTTTCTCTTTAAATAACGAGTGCTCTTAGCGCCTGGATGCTGGATGAAAAGTGATGGCAACTTGTCTCTTCAGAATACACCATAGGTGTTTGGTGGGGTTCAGATCAGAAAACACTTGGCCACTGAATCACTTTCACGATGCTCTTTAAAAGTGCAACATTGGCCTTACATGTATGTTTTGAACCATTGCCATGATGGAAAAGTGCAGGTCTACCAAGAGCACGGAGTGATGGCAGCATCTTCTCTTTCACTATAAAGCAGAACATCTGTGAATTCATGATACCATCAATAACATGTAGACCCTGACAACATCAGCGCTCATGTAGCCTGTCACAAACCGCCGCTGACACAGGTACGTCACGGATGGAGGGATGCGATGCACTGCCGACCCACGGCTATCACAGGCACAGTGGGGGCTTATCTTAGCTATCCCACCGCTGGCACCATGTGACAAAAACAGCAAGCTAGTCTTGCCCCAACAATTTATCGCAGGGGAGTTATTTTGGATGTCCCACCACTGCTAATAATCTTCCATAAACTGCGGGGAGCTATGTAAATCCCACTTTCTCAGTTCCACTTTGGAACTCGCAGCTCTCCGCCGCCCCCTTATCCTCAGGTCAGTAAGGGAACTACACCTAGGATATTTAGTCGCTGGACGGGCTGCGTGTTGTGCACGGGCGATTAGACAGTGAAGGAATTATCACTGCTTTGGCCGCTTATAACCCGTCACTGCCAGCTAGCCCAACCAAGACACACCATGCCGCCACCAGCTCCAGATTTCTCTGCTTAAATTATAAACTTAATAGAGGGGTTCGAAGCCAACCCAATCAGTAGCGTAATTATCTTGAGGCTCATAAGTTCGTTTCTTAGAGCATGAAGGCAGGCTGATAAATTTTATGATTTATTCCACAAAGGGGGGCAGTGATTACAAAGATAAAATGATTTTACAAACGTGAGACATTAGATATGTACATTGCAAATATAAAATAAAAGGGTATTAACATAGATCAACAGTTACAGTTGCTTAATGGTCTTAAGGCAAGCCAGGGGAGGGGCACCCAGCCATACATCTCCACTCATCTGGGGGTCCTGTCAGCACGGACTCTGCAGCTTAACTGACTGGTTTGTTCAAGGGAATGCCTTATGGCCTCTGCTGTGTGACATCCCAGAAGGGGCAGTCTGGAGAGGTTCTGCCTCCTACTCTTGAAGTTATAATTTAACTACAAAACTTATAATGACTAGCTGAGAGTACCGTGTATAAACACGTGCATGGTATCATTTTTTTCAGTTTATCAAAGAAAATAATTAAAACCCAAACATGCAGTAGTTCCGTTACACCATTTGGGAGTAATCAATATCTCAGTTTATGGGGGTGCTAGAACCGTGAAAATTAGGGATCAGAATGTCGGTTTCATGCCCTACGCAGGGATGTGGGTTTTATATCTCTGTCGCATATGGTTCCTGCGATATGATTTTTAATATTTCCCATAGCTGGAATAGCCTCATGACTTCAAACAAAAGAAATCCTTTCACTTAGCTAATCAACATTCCTTAGCTTCACAGGAATTGGCCAGTGTCCTATTACCAGCAGGTAGAGGAGACACATACACACAGCTGCTAAGGAGGGGGGGGGGATCACATCTGCAGCTGTGACAGGCTACAATATCATCAGTAGAGTAGCAATGGGAGATTCTAGAATGTTCTGCAAAATCATATCTTACTTAAACATTACACCTCCCCCTTTTAGAGTGTGCTACAGAGGCATAACCTGACGGTAATCTGCCATGCGCACCTCAGCGGGTTTGCCCCCGGCAGGACAACCCATCGGCATTACCATGCTCGCTGCCCTTTTTGTGTTGTACGGTAAAGTTGTTGTCATGGTTAGGACATGGTTAATGTCCTGTTCTCACAGGGTTAACTTTTGCCGGCCTCTCTTTGGACCTGGGAGGGGTATTTATACTCACTCCAGACTAGCATTCTCTGCTATACTGTTATTCTGGCTGTGTGTCTGACCGATCCCCCTGGTGTGCGTGTACTGCATTGCTTGTTTGATTCCCGTGTATGACCCGGCCTGTCCCCTCACTCTGAACTTCGTCTCACGTTTTAGGCACTATTGTCTTCTCTGGTTCTGACCTCCTGGCTTGGCTATTGTAACTCCGCTACCGTTTGCCCCTATTGTACCATCTATTGCCCGTTCTGGTTTTCTGATCTATTGCTACGTCCTGACTATCCGCTCTGTCTAAACCCTTTGGTACTGTCCTGCTATCTCGTGCATTGACCCCGGCTTGATCTGGTTTCCGCCCCTGTCTATGCCCCTTGGCAACTTGTCCCGTAGTTACCTTTCTAGGAGTTTCCCTGCAGCTCCTAGCTCTGTGGAGCTTAGGCCACGCCCCCAGCAGTCACGTGCTTCAGGTCCTGATAGTTTGAAGCACGCATTGTCACCGCTGCTGCCCACCCCACAGGTATCTTTGAGCACGTTTTTTGTACTCAGGACATGCGCACTGGCTCAGTGAGTGAGTGTAGTGCGCTGTTCCTGACAGTTGTACTGTTGAAGGGCAAGGCTCCAGCGGAGCAATCTTCCCTTGGTTCTGGACACTGTGCAGCCAGCTCAGAGTGTTGTGGTCGGTTACCACCGTGAAGTTGCGCCCGTACAGGTAGGGCTGCAAACATTGCAGTACCCACACCATGGCCAGGCACTCCTCGATGATGGAGTATGCCACTTCCCTCGGCAAACGTTTCCGGCTCAGGTACAACACGGGATGCTCTTGGTTCCCCGAGTCGACCTGACTGAGCACAGCACCGAGGCCAAACTCACTGGCATCGGTCTGTACCAGGAACGGCAGACTTCTGTCAACTGCTTTCAACACTGGAGAGTGACACAGGGCTGTTTTCAAATCTTGGAAGGCCCCCTTGCAGCCATCTGTCCAGTTGACTGTTTGGGGTAACCTCTGCTTGATGAGGTCAGTCAAGGGTTTTGCAAGGGCGCTATAGTCCTGTACAAACCGCCTATAGTACCCTGCAGTGCCCAAGATGGACTTCACCTGTTTCTTGGTCCTGGGGGTGGGCCAGGACATGATTGCATCCACTTTCTCCGGCTCCAGACTCATGGAACCACTGCCTACCCGGTGCCCCAGGTAGTGGACCTCGCTCATGCCCATCTGGCACTTTCCCGGCTTGATGGTCAGGCCTGCTTGTTGAAGACGCTTGAGCACCTCCTGGAGTTGCTGAAGGTGCTCCTCCCAGGTGGAACTGAAGACTGTGATGTCATCCATGTATGCCACAGCGTACTCCTCCAGTCCCCGTAGCAGGTGGTAGACCATCCGCTTGAAAGTGGCTGGGGCATTTTTCATGCCGAAGGGCATGACTGTGGACAAGTGCAGCCCAAAGGGGGTGATAAAGGCGGATTTCTCCTGCGCCTCAGGGCTCAGGGGAATCTGCCAGTATCCCCAACTCAAATCCATGATGGATATGTATTTTCCTTTTGCCAACTGCTCAAGCAGATCCTCGATGCGCGGCATTGGGTGTGCATCAGAGGTTGTGATGGCGTTGAGCCCCCTGCATTCCACGCAGAACCGGGTGGTCCGATCCTTTTTAGGCACGAGGACTACAGGCGAGGCCCACACGCTCTTTGACCATCGAATCACCCCCAGCCTTAACCTCATTGATCTCTTGGCGCATGACCTGTTGCACCTGCTCAGAGATCCAATAAGGTGTTCGCCGTAGTGGGGCATGATTTCTGGTGTCCACCTCTGTGATATACAATGTCTGCAAAATATGTTTTCTGTTGGACTGTGCTAGAAATCCTCCATCCTATGACATTGTAAACTGTCGGTAGTAGCAATTCCTTCCCCCCAAGTGTTATCAACCCTGCCACTTCCTCTGGAGGAGCAGGAATTTTAATTAGCTAGGACACTTACGGTTACAACCATTTGGTTCCTCTCCACAGCTGAGAGAAAAAAGAGAGGGAAAAGCTCTTTGTCTGAAGCCAAGAGGTTTGGATAAACCTATCAGAGACTGCCCTGCGAAAACCATACAAAGCAGAGACAAAACAATCATATTTTTGTGATCTGAGCGGACCTGGCTTCGCTACGGTGCCTCTCGCGAGGTCTTCGGGCTTCCAAAACCTGAATTATGGAGTACTCCCAAATAGAGTGTCCCAGTTATGGCATATTTAGTGTTTTCGGATTCCACTCGCTAAATTACAACCAGTGATGCCCTATATGTGTTTGTGCGAGCTTTCCTCATAGAGTTATGATCTTCATAAGTTTTGTAGCCAAATCATAACTTGGAAAGAGGAAGGTGGGACTTCCCCAGACTGCCCCTTCTGTGATGTCACACAGCAGAGTCTATGGGCATTCCCTATGATATCCTAGTTGGAGCACAGCAGTCGAGCTGAGCAGAACCCAGATGAGTGGAGATGTGTGGCTCCGCCCTCTCCACCCCCCTTAAAGCCACATGCGATGCCTAACACTAACTGACCACATGTGAGTGTACTTTCTGTTCTTTCATCCACTTTGTTTTATACTTGCCTAATGTACATATCTTATGTCTCAATTTTATAGCAACTTTTATCTGTAATCACTGCCCTACCTGTTCGGGGAATAAATGATTTAATATTTAGTTTGTCTCCATGCTCTAAGAACCGAACTATACGCCTTTTTTAGATAATCGCTACTAATTTGTCGGGTTGGCTTCGAACCCCTCCCTTGAGTCTATAACTTAAGCGGAGAAACCAGGAGCTGGTGGTAGCATGTTGTGTACGGTTATTGCTGCTTGCTGGCAGTCCAGAAGGGTCTTATATTGCTGAATGAGGAGCTGCGGCCACAGCATTGATAATTCCCTTACTGCAGAAGCCTAATTGCAGGTTCACAACAGGCAGCCCGTCCGGCGACTAATTATCCTAGGTGCAGTTCCTTGACTGACCTGAGGGTAAGGGGGCGCCAGAGAGCTGCGAGTTCCAAAGTGGAACTGAGAAAGTGGGATGTACATAAATCCCCGCAGTACTTAGAAGATTGATAGCAGTGGTGGGGCACCCAAAATACTCCCCCTGCGGCAAATTGTAGAGCGAGATTAGCTTGCTGGATATTTTTGGTCACACAGTGCCAGTGGTGGGATAACTAAGATAAGCCCCCACTGCGTCTGTGATAGCCGTGTGCCGGCAGTGTGTCGCGTCCCTCCGTCCGCTGATACACCTGATACACCCGTGTCAGGGGTGGGATTGTGACATAGTGGCGACACAGGGTCCGCTGTCCGTCACGTTTTGGTGGCAGCGGGACCCCCGTCAGTCGCCGTTAATGGCGAACAGCGGTGGGCTGTTCGTCACAACCTCATGAACCGCTAACTCTGTCCTCCCAGGTCGGTTGGTGAACATGGCCCGGAAGGGTTCCAGGGTGGCCAACAACTGTGACCGCTGGGGTACGGTTAAGGAGGCACTTACCTCCATGTTCTCATTGGCTTTGGCTTGAGCCAGCATGTCCAGGAGGGGATCTTCCTCCGCATCCTCGGGCAGGTTGCAGACCGGTAGGACGTAAGCTTCACGTTCGTGGTGAGCCTTCAGCATATTGACGTAAAAGGCCTTGCGCCTACCCCGAGCATGGTCAAGCGTGACCACATAGGTGACCAGGTTGAACTGTTGGTGGACGACGTATGGGCCTTCCCAGGCTGCCTGAAGCTTTTCCGTTGGTACAGGGACCAGCACCCACACCTTTTGACCCACATGGTAGGTCGCTCCCGGGTGTTCTGGTTGTACCAGTGCATCTGGTCAGCCTGAGCCTGCGTCATGTGGTCATGCACCAACTGCGTCAAGGTCTGCATCTTGTCACGGAAGCGCATGACATAATCCACGAAGGACACTTCTGTGGGGTTTGGCTCATCTTCCCAGGATTCTCTTATCAACCCAAGGGGTCCTTGGACTCGCCTGCCATACAGGAGCTCGGAGAACCCGGTCGAGGCCTGCGGAACTTCTCTGTAAGCAAACAGCAGGTGTGGGAGGTACTGCTCCCAGTCGCACCCTTGGGTCTCAACCAGCATGTGGAGCATCTGTTTGAGGGTACCATTGAAGCGTTCGCACAAACCATTGATCTGTGGGTGATATGCACTCGATACCAGGTGCTTCACCTGCATTTTCTCACAGAGAGCCTCCATTAGGCAAGACATGAATTGGGTCCCTTGAAAGGTAAGCATCTCCCTGGGAAATCCTACCCTTGAAAAGATGGTCACCAGTGCATCAGCCACCTTATCTGCCCTGGTTGAAGACAGAGCTACTGCCTCTGGGTACCGGGTAACGTAGTCTACCACGGTGAGGATCTATTGCTTTCCAGAGCTGCTGGGGATGGCCAGCGGGCCCACAGTGTCCACCGCGATTCTCTGGAAAGGCTCCTCTATCCCTGGCAAAGGGATAAGGGGAGCCTTAAGAGCAGGCCCCGCCTTACCCACTCTTTGACAGGTGGCGCAGAAGCGGCAGTAGTTTGTTACATCTCTCCCCATCTTGGGCCAATAGAAGTGTTGAGACAGCCGTGCCTTAGTTTTGCTGATCCCCAAGTGTCTAGCGAGTGGAATCTCATGGCAAACCGCAACAACTCAGTTATGAACTGTAGGGGGACGACCAGCTGTCTTTCCCTCAACCACTCCTGTTGGGATTCTCCGGGTACTGTCTCCAGGTACAACCTTCCTTGTTGAGACAGCCGTGTCTTAGTTTTCCTGATCCCCAAGTGTCCAGCGAGTGGAATCTCATGGGCAATCCGCAACAACTCAGTTCTGAACTGATAGGAGACGACCAGCTGTCTTTCCCTCAACCACTCCTTTTGGGATTCTCCAGGCACTGTCTCCTCGTACAACCTTCCTCATTCCCAGAACACCCTCTCCTTATCAGACTCGGAGGTGAGCATCTTGGCGAGGTCTCTCAATTTCTCCAGGCTCGCATCTGAGTGCAGAGCGGCCTGGAACTCACGGCTGGAGGCAGCCAGAAGTGATGTCAGGGTCCCTTCCTCACTGGAACCCTCTGGAACCTGCTCCGGGTTCACCTCTGGTTCATTCTCTCTTGTAGCAGAAGCGGGTCCAGAAGACAGGGCACTACCTGCAATCTGGGCACTCTGACTGCGTGTGACAGCTGCTATGTATGCTGTTTCCCCGTGGATTTCTACAGACCCACCAGCTGGCGCTGCTATGGGCTCTACCTCCCCATCCACCCCCAACACTTCAGGAGCAGTGCTACTTATGGGCCAGTTACCTTCCTCGGTGGCACTGCTCAGTTGCATGGCATCACCTTTCTCATGGTTCCCATGCACCTTCCCATTTCCTTAAGCACCATTGCTTGCTCCTGCTAGGGGTTCCTCAGCCGTCTCACTCCGCAGAGTGACGGGGCTGAGCACTTCGGTACCTGTGGACACATCTACCGTTTCAAAGAAATGGTTAACAGGTTCAGTCGGCACAGATACATCATCATCATCATCATCATTCCTAGGAAAAGAATGGTTATCAGATTTCTTTGGTACATTTACATCACCATCAGCATCATTCCTGGGGAGAGAATGGTTATTGCATCATTACTCATCAAGGCATTAGCAGGTAACACATTCAGTTTCCCATCATCATCATCAGGGTTAACGGTACCCTTATTATCAGATTGGGGAGGGATGTCAGGGACATAGTATGCAACCATCCTCCCCAAGTCAGTCCCCAATAAAGCATCAGTGGGCAGGTTTTCAGACACACCCACTTCCCTCACCCCGCTCCCAGCACCCCAATCAAGGAATACCCGGGCCACTGGCAAGGGACAGCGTTTGCCTCCGATCCCCGTGACAGTCAAGGTTTTCCACTCAATAAACTCTTCAGGGGCCACCAGTCCAGGACGGATGAGGGTTCGTTCAGCCCCGGTGTCCTTGAGGCCTGTAGCACAATGGGCCCCCACCAGGATGGGTTGAACGTTGTCGTCAATCCACCCACCAAAAGAACAGAGGCGATGGGCCCAGGGGCCTTGACTGGGGGGTCTTCTGCTTCTTTGGACAGGTGGCAGTGAGATGATCAGTCCAATTGCAGGAAAAACACCTGCGAGGGTCTGATGTAGGCCTGGCGTTGGCAACAGGGACAGGGCCTCCGGAGGGGCGACTCTTAGAGGCACTGGGGATGGTTGCAGGCTTACCCCCTCCGTGTCTCTGGCTTCCGGTTGGCCTCATAGTTGTCGGCGATCTGCGCGGCTTTGTCCGCAGCTGGGCAGAGACGCAGGAACTGGTCTTTGATCATCAGGTCCTGTAGCAGCTCAAAGGAATCAACTGACAGTCCATGGATCCACCGGTCAAAGTTGGTCCTCAGTCCTTGCACCACATCGCTATAACTATCGTGTGGGCCAACTTGGAGGTTCCAGAACTCCTTTCGGTATACCTCAGGTGTCAGCCGGTATTTGGCAATCAGGGCCTGCTTGATGGCATCATAGTCGTCATCGTCTTCTGGCCGCAGAGAAGCAAACACCTCCAGGGCTTTGCCTCTTACCTGGCCCATTGGTCCTTATCCAGCCAGTACTGTCTGCAGGCTTTCTCAAAGGCTCGTAGAAACGTGTTCAAGTCTCTGTCCTTTTCCATCACGGGAAAATGCTCTGGCCGGGGTCTCGGATTCTGGGCGCTGCTGGGCTCACTGCTCCTGGCTGCGGAGGGCGTTTCCCTCAGCCAGGCCAACTGCAGTTCATGAGCTCTCTGAGCTTGGGCCTCCACTTGGCGCTCGGCTCTCTCTTGAGCTTGCTGGATCAGCTGCAGACGTCCCACATTGTCTTCGGCAGGGAGCTGCTGTAGGGCTATTTGCAGATAGCGGTCCATGACATCCTGGCTGTCGGTCAGGCCAATCTGCACCAGCTGGACCTCTGCGGCTGCACCATCGGCACTGGGGCTGCCTCCTGCATCCACTGGGTTCAGGCTCGCCTCCCATTGCACCAGATCCGCGATCAACTGGGCTCTTGTTTTGTCGGCGGCGTCAATCTGGTTTGTCGTGCAGAGGGCCCTCAGGGTGTCCTTATTAAGCTGCTTATAATTGGATTCTCCCCGCATAGCAATGGTTGCCAAATAAAAGATAGAATAGAAAAACAAAGACAAGGGAGGGGATACTCGCACGTACACACAGTTGTCTCAGGACTAGTAAACACTGAGTCTGTTCTCCAAAACCTATGATGCAGGATTCCCGCAGGAATCATGCAGGTTTTTAGTGAGAGGAATGATTGCTCAAACCAGATCACTAATGCTCTATGATTATCCCACCATTGCCACCAATATGTCACAGACCCACCGCTGACACCGGTATGTCACAGACAGAGGGATGCGACGCACTGCCAATACATGGCTATCACAGGCGCAGGGGGCTTATCTTAGTTATCCCACTGCTGGCACCATGTGATAAAAACAACAGCAAGCTATTCTTGCCCTAACAATTTATCGCATGGGGTTATTTTGGTTGCCCCACCACTGCCCACAATACTTCACGAAGCTTTTCAGTTCCACTTTGGAACTCGCAGCTCTCCAGCGCCCCCCTTACCCTCAGGTCAGTCTGTGAACTACACCTGGAATAATTGGTCACCGTTTGTTTCAGTGAGGTCTGGCCACCCGGCACGCTGCAGTTAGGGAATTATAAATGCTCTGGCCGCAGCTATCCAATTAGCTTATAAAATTCCTTTCTGTCATAGCCAGCCGTACCCGGGGCCCAGATCACATTTCGCTGCCACCAGCTGTGATTCACTTAATCAATGAGCTAATTAAGACGGTCCGTAGCAAACCCCCAGATTAGTAGCAATTATCCTAAAGGCGCATAAGTTCGTTTCTTAGAGCATGGAGACAGAGCTAATAAGTTTATAATTTATTCCCCAAAAGGAGGGCAGTGATTACAAAGATAAAACGATTTTACAAAGTTGAGACATTAGATATGTACAATGCAAATATAAAATAAAAGGGATTAACATAGATCAATACTTACAGTTGCTTAGATGGTCTGTAGGCTAACCATGTGGCGGGGGGAGGGGCAGCAGCCACACGTTGCCCTGTATCTGTGGGGGTCCTTCTGGCATCAAACCTCCCGCTCGAATGAATGATTTTTGGAAGGAAATGCCTTACAGCTTTGGATTTATGACATCACGAAAGGGGCAGTCTGGAGAGGGTTAGCCCCCTACTCTTGGAGTTACAATCTATGTACAAAACTTATAATAACTATATTTCGCAGAGGGTACCTCATATAAACACGCACATGGTCTCATCTTATCCCGTGTGTCGCTAGCATTCATCCACAACTAAACGTGATGTCATTGTGTCACACCGTTTAGGAGAAACCCATTTCTCGGCTTCTGCTGGGGTTAGAACTTTGCAAGAGCCACCGTAGTGAAGCTGGATCAGCATATATCACAGAAATGTCCATTTCATTTTTCTGTCGTGAACGGAGTCCACGCTATAGCTTCACTAATATCTCCCATTCATATGCTTCCCTGCATGGCTCAAACAAAGGAATCCTTTTCCTGCCTGTGCAGGAAAGGGGGAAGAAAGAGAGAGCTGCTGGCACAGGAAATGTCTGGTATCCTATTACAAGCGGGCAGAAGAGACGCACACAGCTGCTAAGGAGGGGGAAAGAGGGTCACATCTGCAGCGTGTGACAGGCAAGAGTCTGATGTGTAGTGTAACAATGGGAGATTCTGGAATGTTCCAGCATAATCATATCTTACTTAACATTACATTTGGTATCAAAAGAAAGGTAATGTCGTAATAAGAAAAAGGATACCCCTGTCCTCACTTTGTGAGCCTAGCAGCCAGAGTTATGGCACTTATAAGTTCTTAATAACTTTAAAAAGGGGAGTACACTCCCTAGCTCTGCCCCACCAATGAGGTCAGCAAAGAAAAGACATAAGGCTTGAAGGCTCTATCAGTCTGTTATTCAAACCTATTGAGACAGCGATCTACCATCCGTGCTGTGGACTGAATCTTTGTCCTTGGGAGCTCCCCTCCCCCAGCTCCACATGGCATGCCAGTGACTGAGATGTGCAAGTTTCATATTTTAATCCATTTTTTTTTGTAATTGTCTGTATATACTGTATCTTGTCTTTTTTGTAACATCTTTTTATACTTTTGTAAACACTGCCTATATTTTCTGGAGTAAATGTATAAATGTACTAGTTTTGTTTTTTCCTTGCTCTATAAACCTACTGCCACGACCTCCGTGCTAATTACGCTGCTGTGTGGGTTGGCTCCTGACCCGATATTGATTGTAAATTCCAAGTGAGATGCAGGTGGCAGCAAAGTGTTCTGGGGTATTTGGGAGACCCTGGCACTGACGAAACAGAGGTTTATGTGTGTATTTCCTGCCTGAGCTTGGGAATATACATACCACCCTCGCTGCAGATTGCCCAATAACCAGTACACAGCAACGCAGCCTTTCTGATGGCTACTTATCCTGGATGCAGTTCCCGGACTGACCTAAGAGCAAGGGGAGGCGCAGAGAGCTGCAAGTTCCAAAACTGGAACTGAAGGTGGAAACAAAAGTTGTAGGTGCTTATATGACCAACAACCAATAATATATAATAAAGTTGTGACAATTAAAGACATATAATAATTCCCTGACAACTGGGGGAAACCACACACCCCCAGTTCCTGACACTCAAAAAACAATAACTGGTAAATGGTAACCGTCCTTCCCCCAATCTCCATAACATGAATTAGGAGAGAAGAAACCGCCGGGTAGAAATGTGGAGCTTTTTCCAGCTCCTCTGTGGTTCCATCCCTGGTGGAGAGGAAACTTGGAGAAGTTGTGTTTCTTAGTGCGGCTCCTCCATCTGACTGACGAGGGTCTTCTCTGTCCCTCTCCTCATGGTCCTCATCTTCCTGGTGCAGAGCAGAGAGCATTAGGCTTTGGCCTCGCTGATTATCATTTCATACTTGCGGCTCACAATGTGCTGGGACCTCGGTACCAGTGGTGAGGACCACAACAATGTAATTTAGTCCCTGATATATAAACATAGAAGTACCGGTTCTGAGAGACGAGTCTCATATATAGACAGATACACGGCAGGTCATGTATTCAGTCTGTGTCTCCACAGATGGATCCAGGAGGAGAAATCCACCAGAGAGATGTCCCCGTCCTCTGTGTCCCCAGGACTGTCCAGAGGAGAATCACAACATCCCGGAGGATCATCAGGTAGATCAGGGGTCCCCAACCGCCGGTCCACGGCCCAGCACCGGGCCGCTGCAGTGCCCTTGCCGGTCCGTGGAAACAAGGGGAGCCAGGGTAGGACAGTGGCGTAGTGGGGATCAACATCCAACACTGCGGAGACACCATCACGTGTTTCTCAACGCAGTGATTCTAGAGCACTGCCCCCATCCCTTATGGGAAATATGCAAAACATAAGCCGCGGAGACACCATCACATGTTTCTCAACGCAAGCAATGACCAGTCAGGTCTTTCCCCGGGAAGGAACAACCACGGGAAAGGCAGTCTCCAATGAAGGAAACCACCTATGCCAAAACATGGTATCCATCCACAGACAGCTGTTTCGGGGTATTGCCCCTCATCAGTGTGGAGTAGGAAACTGGCTGGTAGGAGCAATGCCTAGTAAAAGACTGTGAAAAATGAGGATGAATGAACTCATGGAGATCAACATCCAACACTGCGGAGACACCATCACGTGTTTCTCAACGCAGTGATTCTAGAGCACTGCCCCCATCCCTTATGGGAAATATGCAAAACATAAGCCGCGGAGACACCATCACATGTTTCTCAACGCAAGCAATGACCAGCCAGGTCTTTCCCCGGGAAGGAACAACCACGGGAAGGGCAGTCTCCAATGAAGGAAACCACCTATGCCAAAACATGGTATCCATCCACAGACAGCTGTTTCGGGGTATTGCCCCTCATCAGTGTGGAGTAGGAAACTGGCTGGTAGGAGCAATGCCTAGTAAAAGACTGTGAAAAATGAGGATGAATGAACTCATGGAGATCAACATCCAATGAGGGGCAATACCCCGAAACAGCTGTCTGTGGATGGATACCATGTTTTGGCATAGGTGGTTTCCTTCATTGGAGACTGCCCTTCCTGTGGTTGTTCCTTCCCGGGGAAAGACCTGGCTGGTCATTGCTTGCGTTGAGAAACATGTGATGGTGTCTCCGCGGCTTATGTTTTGCATATTTCCCATAAGGGATGGGGGCAGTGCTCTAGAATCACTGCGTTGAGAAACACGTGATGGTGTCTCCGCAGTGTTGGATGTTGATCTCCATGTGTTAATTCATCCTCATTTTTCACAGTCTTTTACTAGGCATTGCTCCTACCAGCCAGTTTCCTACTCCACACTGATGAGGGGCAATACCCCGAAACAGCTGTCTGTGGATGGATACCATGTTTTGGCATAGGTGGTTTCCTTCATTGGAGACTGCCCTTCCCGTGGTTGTTCCTTCCCGGGGAAAGACCTGGCTGGTCATTGCTTGTGTTGAGAAACATGTGATGGTGTCTCCGCGGCTTATGTTTTGCATATTTCCCAGTGGCGTAGTGGGGGCTGGGGCGGCGCGCAGCAATTCTTAAACTGCCCTCGTGTAGCGGCGGGCAGGGAGCGATCAAGCAGCTCCGCTGCCTGCAAGAGGGAATAGCAGGAGCGGAGCTGCAAGGACCCGTCCAGCTTCCTGCCCGCGCTTCCTGTCTCTGACTGACACAGAGAGGAGCGCGCCGCTGCTGTGTCAGAGCGAGGAAGCGCGGGCGATGCTGCAACAGGTGAGAGGAGAGAGGTGGTGTGTGTATGTATGTCTGTCTGTGTGTGTACATGTATGTCTGTGTGTGTGTGTGTAGGTGGAGCCTGGCCCTGGAGGAGATGGGGACATGAGGAAAAGACCATGATGGGGAGAGAAGGCCATGATGCCTGGGGTGATGGGAGAAGGCCATGAGGGGGTAATGGGAGAAGGCCATGATGGGGGTGATGGAGAGAAGGCATTGATGGGAGTGATGGAGAGACGTCAGTGATGGGGTGAAGGCAATGATAGGGAGAAGGGAGTGATGGGGTGAAGGCAATGATGGAGAGACGGCAGTAATGGGGTGAAGGCAATGATGGAGAGACGTCAGTGATGGGGTGAAGGCAATGATGGAGAGATGGCAGTGATGGGGAGAAGGGAGTGATGGGGTGAAGGCAATGATGGAGAGATGGCAGTGATGGGGAGAAGGGAGTGATGGGGTGAAGGCAATGATGGAGAGACGGCAGTGATGGGGTGAAGGCAATGATGGAGAGATGGCAGTGATGGGGAGAAGGGAGTGATGGGGTGAAGGCAAAGATGGAGAGACGGCAGTGATGGGGTGAAGGCAATGATGGAGAGATGGCAGTGATGGGGAGAAGGGAGTGATGGGGTGAAGGCAATGATGGAGGGATGGCAGTGATGGGGAGAAGGGAGTGATGGGGTGAAGGCAATGATGGAGAGATGGCAGTGATGGGGAGAAGGGAGAAGATGGGGTGATGGAGCAGGCAAGGATGGGGGTGATGGAGCACTCATTCAAAACCTATGGTGAGTTGAGTCACATTATAAATGTTATTTAATTATAAGTATGCACTGCTACACTACAACCGCGTCCATAGCCCCGCCCCCTTATAACCAAAGCCCCGCCCCTGCCACACCTCCATCCCCGCCCTGCCGGGCCATGGAAGAATGGTCTTGCTTGAAACCGGTCCCTGGTGCAAAAAAGGTTGGGGACCATTGAGGTAGATGACACTAAAGCCCCCACAACATCTGACCATGAAATGATGGGACCTGAGCTCATCTTACATTTTTCTTTTTAGAGTGAAGATCTGATTGATATTAAGGTTGAGGTTATACATGGAGCACAAGAGGCGATCGCAATATGGGCCGATCAGCGGGGTGAGGAGGGGAGACTGTCATGTTTGTTCTGTGGTCACCAACTACTACTTCCATCATCTTATCATCACATGAAACAATCTACAGTGGTATGTAAAAGTTTGGGTACCCCTGGTCAAAATTACTGTTGTTGTGAACGGTTAAGCAAGCTGAAAATGATATGATCTGTAAAAGGCTTAAAGTTATAGATGACACATTTTCTTTGTATTTTAGGTAAAAAAAAGTTTGATCTTTTTTTAATTTAAAAGGAAAATAGGACAATACAAAAGTTTGGGCACTCTCGGAGATTTGTGAACTGCGATAACTTTGATGAAGGTTTCAGACCTTTATTAGCCTGTTACTGTTATGGCTTCCTCACTATCATCGTTAGGAAAGGCCCCATCATACTTTATAAAAACCTTACCTCCTTTAACCTTGTTCCAAAAACATCAGCCATGGCTTCTTTTAAACAGCTGCCGAGCACTCTGAAAATGGTGGAGGCCCACAAAGCAGGACAAGGCTATAAGAAGATAGCAAAGCATTTTCAAGTTGCCCTTTCCTCAGTTAGAAATGTAATTAAGAAATGGCAGTTACCAAGAACAGTGGATGTCAAGATAAAGTCTGGAAGACCAAGCAACATCTCAGTGAAAGCTGCTTTTAGAATTGCTTGAGAGGCAAATCAGAACCCCATCTTGACTGCAAAAGACCTTCAGAAAGATTTAGCAGACTGGAGTTGTGGTACATTGTTCTACTTTTCAGAGACACCTGCAAAAATATGGCCTTCATTGAAGAGTCATTAGATGAAAACCTCTCCTGCGTTCTCAACATAAAATTCAGCGTCAGTAGTATGCAAAAGAACATCTAAACAAGCCTGATGCATTTTGGAAACAAAACCTGGGGACCGGTGAGGGTAAAATAGAACTCTGTGGCCACAATGTTCAAAGTTATGTGAGGAGAAAAAAGTCACAGAATTTCAGGAAAAGAACATCTCACCAACCATTAAGCATGGGAATCAATCATGCTTTGGGGTTGTGCTTCAGCCAATGGCACAGGGATCATTTCACAGGAAGAGGGAAGAATGAACTCAAAATTTCAACAAATTCTTGATGCAAAGATAACACCATCTGTAAAAGAGCTGAAAGTGAAAAGAGGAAGAGGATGGCTTCTACAAATGGATGATGGTCCTAAACACATCACAATCCACAATAGGCGCAAGCTGAAGGTTTTACAATGGCGCTCACAGTCCCGTGATCTGAGCATCATTGAAAATCTCAAAAAATCTAAATAATTCTTGCTTTAATTAGTTATCCAATGGCTTCTACAGAAAAAAACTAATTCTTTAAAATATACTTTATTATCAATTCTTTAAAAAATGAAAAACAATCTCAAAGGCACAAACAACACACACTGATCAAAAGGTCCAGCACCTTCAAACATATGATGATACCACATCAGGTAGGGATATGTACTCTATTTGACCCTATAGGGCCTGTAATTATTCCCTAACAGCGGAGGTTGGCACCCTCTTGAAACGCAAATGGCGCCCCCGCTCCACGGTGGCCATCCCTACTCGCCCTGTTAAATTCTATGTATAGAATATCAAATTACAGAGCAAAAAAAATGGCTGAGTACAACAAATCATCATCAAAAGACCACCAAAAAGACTAAATGATCATTGAAAATCTGTGGCGAGACCTCAGTATAGCAGAGGACGGAAGACGCCCCAGGAATCTCACAGAACTGGAGGAATTCTCCAAGGAAGAATAGAGGAAAATCCCTAAAACAAGAATTGAGACTCTCGTCTGGCTGCAAAAACCATTTACAAGCTGTGATACTTTCAAAAGGGGGCGCTACTTGGTACTAGCTATGCAGGGTGACCAAACTTTTTGCTTTGGCACATTTTCCTTTTTTTTTTTGCCTAAAATACTAATTTCATCTTCAACCTTCTTAACTGTTCACAATAATAGTAATTTTGCCCAAACTGTGTCCAAACTTTAACCCCTTCCCGAAATGCGCTGTACTGCTCTGCGGGAGGTGCGTTCCTGCAAACAGCAATACTAGTACGGCGCATTGATCGCGTGGCCTCACGCTGAGGTATGTGTATGCGGGTGTATGTGACAGCTGACATCCCGCACCAATGCCCATGATCGGGGCTACCACCAGTCGCAGGCATTTAACCCCTATGATGCTGCTGTCAGTAGTGACCGCGGCATAGAGAAGCTTCGCACAGGGAATCAGTTCCCTGCATGCATCCCTCAGGACATGTTCTGAGCGTCTCCATGGAGACCTCGGCACCAAGATGGCCGTGGGGTCCTTCTGGGTCCGGCAGGGAAATATCTTGCGAGCGCCTGCCGAGAGCAGGACCTGAGACGCCTCCTTCACTGCCTGTCAGATCTGTTTCTAAGCAAAGTGTCAGCTCAGCGATCACACATTATATAGTGATGTGTAAAGATATATTTTTAAAAAAATGTCCTAAGTAAGGAAAAAAAATATATATATATATATTTCCAATAAATACACTTATTTATGTAAATATAAAAATAATAAAAGTACACATTTGGTAGCACCGCGTCCGTAACAACCCGCTCTATAATACTAGTCTACTTGTTAACCCCTTCAGTAAGCTCTGTAAAAAAAAGGCAAAAAACAATGCTTTATCATCATACCGCCAAATAAAAAGTGCATTAAAACGCGATCAAAAAGACGTATGTAAATAAAAATGGTACCGCTTAAAAACGTCATCTTATCCCGCAAAAAAACAAGCCGCTGTACAGCTCCATCAGCAGAAAAATAAAAAAGATATAGCTTTCAGAATAAAGCTATGTAAAAATAATTATTTTTTTCTATAAAATAGTTTTTGTTATGTAAAAGCGCCAGAACATAAAAAATGATATAAATGAGGTATCGCTGTAATCATACTGACCCGACGAGTAAAGCTGTCTTACCAATTTTACCACATGCGGAACGGTATAAAAAAAAAAAAGCAAAAAGCAATTAATTAATTGCTGGTTTTTGTTCATTCTGTCTTCCGAAAATTGGAGTAGAATGCGATCAAAAAATGTCATGTGCCTGAAAATGGTACCAAAAAAAAGTCATCTCATTCCACAAAAAACACAAGCCCTCACATGACTCTGTCAGCCAAAAGATGAAAATATTATAGAGCTCAAAATATGGTGATGCAAAAACTAGTTTTCGCAATAAAAAATATCTTTTAGTGTGTGACAGCTGCCAAACATAAAAACCCGATATAAATCTGGTATCGCTGTAATCGCACCGACCCGAAGAATAAAGTCGTCTAATCACTTATACCGTACGAGGAACGAAAAATAAAGAAAACTAATTCTTCACATGCTGTTGATTTTTTTCATTCTGCCTCCAAAAGATCGCAGTAAGGCTCGGCGCACTACAACAGCAATTTGCAATTTTCACTCAGAAACATCCACTGCAGCTTGTTTCTGGAAAACACCCATAGAGTCAAAATTGTCGCTATATCTGTAGATAAATTCCCAAAGGGTTATAACTTCTAAAATGTGGTCACTTGAGGGAGGTTTCCACTGTTTAGGCACATCAGGGGCTCTCCAAACGTGACATGGCGACTACGAATCATGCCATTAAATTTTACATTCAAAAAGTGAAATGGCTCTCCTTCCCTTCTGAGCACTGCCGTGTGCCCAAAAAGTAGATTTCCCCCACATATGGGGTATCGGCATGCTCAGGAGAAATTGCACACCAAAATATATGGTCCATTTTCTCCTGTTACCCTTGTGAACGTAAAAAAAATTAGGTCTACATGAAAATTTTTGTGAAAGAAAAGTAAATGTTTTTTTTTCCACATTCCAAAACTTCCTGTGAAGAACCTGAAGAGTTAATAAACTTCTTGAATGTGGTTTTGAGCACGTTCAGGGCTGCAGTTTGTAGAATGGGGTCATTTTTGGGTATTTTCTGTGATAGGCCCCTCAAAGTCGCTTCAAATGTCATGTGGTCCCTAAAAAAATAATGATTTTGCAAATTTTGTTGTAAAAATGAAAAATTTCTGGTCAACTTTTAACCCTTATAATTTCCTAACAAAAAAATGTTTCCTAAACTGTGGTGATGCAAAGTAGACATGTGGGAATAGTTATTTATTAAATATTTTGTGCGATATGACTCTTATTTATGGGCATAAAAATTACAATTTGAAAATTGCAAAATTTTTGCCAAATCTCCGTTTTTTTAACAAATAAGTACAAATCATATCAAAGAAATTTTACCAGGACAACATGTCGTGAGAAAATATCCTCAGAATCAGTGGGATCTGTTGAAGTGTTCTAGAGTTATGAAATCATAAAGTTACTGTGGCCAGAATTGTAAAAATTGGCCTGGTCAGGAAGGTGAAAACAGGCTTCGGGGTGAAGGGGTTAACATGCCGCTGTATTCCATTACTGTGTGTTTCCTACAGATGAACTCGTGGAAAGAAATCCACCAGAGATGTCCCCGTCCTCTGTATCCCCAGGACTTTCCAGAGGAGAATCACAACATCCCGGAGGATCATCAGGTAGACGGCGCTGAGCCCTGTACCGGATCTGTATATGGAGGACATTTCTGATCGAGGTCATAGGTGTCTCAGATTTTGGTGGTTTATTGTATTGTGCTGATTGTTACATCTGATATATCAGGAGGAAGATCCAACTAAGAATAAAGTGAAGGATGAGACAGATGAAGAAGCAATGACAAGAGGGGACCAGCCGTGTGTGAGTGATGGGAAGGAGGAGATTCCGGGAGATGTTTCCACAGGTATGTCATAATGTCTAGTCTGTAATAATGATTGGCATGTGACAATGATGACCGGTGTGTGATATCGTGTGAAGTCTCCAGTGCAGTGAAGCTTTATTCACTGCTCACTACAGAAGTGTCCGGTGATGGCGCGACTGCTCCTGTACAGAGTCTGGCGGTGCACCGATAAATAACGGGGCCGCCTTCACACCTCTATTTAATGATTTAGGAAGCACATATTTAATTTTTCTAATTATACATTTTTTAACATTCCATCCTTTACGTTAACATTTTTCTTACATAAGTCTCGTGCTGCCATATAAATGTCTGAGCTTGTGATTCAGACAGAACTTCTGGCAGAAGATTCCCTATAATAAGGAAGATGGAGGCACTGTGGACGCACTCTGTCCTATGGTTCGGCAGTGACCGTCATTTTAAGGGTGAACGACCACAGTTTTGTGCAGCACTGAAAAGAAGGACACCACTGAACAGAAGCCAGACAGAGTCCAGAGTAACTACTGCCTCATTATAGGGAATGGATCCCTCGGGAATATTGTCTGAATCATGTATTTTGTAGATTTAGATGGAAACCCTGCCCTGATGTAAGTGCTCAGAGTGGAGCACAGGATAAATGTGATCCAAAATGTTGTTTACCCCAAAATGCCTCCTATAAAAGCTTCTAGTCAACCCCGAGGAAAAAAAGTCCCCACTAAGGTTCCTCATTTGTTAACAGAAATGTAGGAGGTGTCTACACAAAGGCTCTGAAAAAGTGATGTGGCTAACAACAAAGGAAATCCACCAAAATATGAGCTCCCAAATACACCCTCCTCAAGAGCCCCACAGTGTTCCTAAACCGCAGCTGGGATCCATACATTTAACATTAATGTATCGAGAATCCCCACTTCATTTACAGGGTACATGTCTCCAGAAGCACGAGCTGAGCATATTGTTTGGGGCACTACAATGTATGGGACACTACAATGTACTGGATGCTACAATGTACGGGGCGCTACAGTGTACGGGGCACTACAATGTACTGGATGCTACAATGAACGGGGCGCTACAATGTACGGGGCACTACAATGTAATGGATGCTACAGTGTACAGGCACTACAACATACCAGGCACTGCCATATATCCGGGCACTATAATGGCATATTTGCATGTTCACTTAGCATCATCCATTGCTGCTCGTTTCTGGAAAACACACAGGGAGTCAAATTCATCACTACACCTGTAGATACATTCTCAGAGTGGTGTAATTACCAAAATGGGGTCACTTGAGGGGGGATTCTGCTCTTCTGCCACTTAGGAGCTCTGTATATGGAGTCCACAAACTATTCTATGAAAATTTGTTCTCCAAGAGTCAAATAGCGCTTCTTCCCTCCCGAGTCTTGCCATGTAGCTAAGCAGTACTGTACAGACACATATGGGGTATTGCCACGTTCAGCAGAAATTGTGTAATAATTTATATAGTCCTCTTTACCCATTTCCTCTTATGAAAATGTAAAATCTGGGGCTAAAACAACATTATAGTGGTAAAACTGTAATTTTTTTTCTCCACCGTTCATTGGTATAACATTTTGTGAAACACGTGGAGTCAATTTGCTCGCTGCACCTCTGGATGATTTCTTTGTGAAAATTATAAATTTTCACAGTCCAATGTCTTAAAATTTTGTGAAGCACCTGTGGTTTCAGAATGTTCATCATAACTTTACATAAATTCCTTGATGGGTGTAGTTTCCAAATTGGGGTCAGTTGTGGGCGTTTCCACTGTTCAGGCACATCAGGGACTCTCCCACACAACATGGCGTCCGCTATCTTTTTTTGCCGATTTTGCTCTCCAAAAGTCAAATGTCGCTCCTTCCTTTCCGAACCCTGCCATGTGCCAAAACAGTAGTTTTCCCCCACATATGGGATATCGGCATACTCAAGGGAAAGTGCACAACAAATTATGAGGTCCATTTTCTCCTGTTATCCTTGTAAAAATGCAAAATTTGGGGCTAAACAACATTTTTGCAGGAAAAAGTAAAATTTAATTTTTTACTTCCATGTTGCTTTAATTTCTGTGAAGCATGTGAAGGATTAATAAACTTCTTGAATGTGGTTGTGAGCATGTTGAGTAGCGTAGTTTTTAAAACTGAGTCACTTTTAGAGATTTTCTGTCGCATAGGCCCCTCAAAGTCACTTCAAATGTGTTGTATTCCTTAAAAAAAAATTGTTTTTGTAAATTTTATTGTAAAAATGAGAAATTGCTGATAAAATTTTACGCCTTGTAACTTCTTCACAAAAAGATATGTTTTAACCCCTTAATGACCAGAGGTATTTTTGGTTTCGCATTTTCATTTTTTGCTTCCCTTCTTCCCAGAGCCATAACTTTTTTTATTTTTTGGTCAAAATGGCCATGTGAGGGCTTGTTTTTTGCGGGACAAGTTGTCTTTGTGATCAACACCGTTGGTTTTACCATATTGTGTACTGGATAACAGGAAAAAAATCCCAAAATTGCCCCATTTTCCGATACCCGTAACGTCTCCATGTTTCGTGATCTCGGGATGGGTGAGGGCTTATTTTTTGTGTGCTGAGCTGATGTTTTTAAACAGCTGATATGTGCCGGAAAAGATGAGGGCTCAACGCTGGAGCCCACATCAAAGGGAGGGTGTCCGACATTGGAGTACTATTATACCTGATCTCGGAAAGGAGTTAGAAATGATGCTGATGTAAAGTAGACAAGTGGTAAATGTCATTTATTAATTACTTATCTGGTATAAAGACACAGAATATCAAAGTTTGCAATCTGCAAAATACTCACATTTTTGTCAAATTTTTGATATTTCCATAAATAAACGCAAATGACCAAAATTTACAACTGACATGAAGTACAATGTCACAAAAAACAGTCGTCTTAGAATCACTGGAATCTGTGAAAGCTCCAGAGTTATTGCCTCTTAAAGCGATGCTGGCCAGAACTGTAAAATGAGGTTTGGCCATTAATGTACAAAGTGGTTTGGTCCTTAAGGGGTTAATGTGCCTTCAGTGCTGTTGCAGGCTTCTAAGGGTTCCTATCATGCCCTTTGTCCAGTGTTTCTCAACTCCAGTCCTCAAGACCCACCAACAGGTCAAGTTTTCAGGATTTCATTATTATTACATAGGAATTATTGCTTGAGTAGGTGATGGAATTATGACCTGTGCAATACTAAGGAAATCCTGAACACTCGCCCTGTTGGTGGGTCTGGAGGACTGGAGTTGAGAAACACTGCCTTAGGCAAACTGAGGACGTGATTACAGTGGCTGGAGCTGGACGGCTCCTGGATGTACGGCCACTTTTGTGATTAGTCTTTCTCATTTGCATATGGTACTGAAATATTAAAGCTCCATTCTTAATTGCGTGGACACTTATCTACACTAAGGGCATGATAGGAAGCTTGCTACAAGAGTGAAATGGCACTGGTGGTACATTAGGGGGTAATTCCTGATGACCGGTTTCCTTTAAGAACTATCTATTGCTGTGTAATCTCTGCCACCCCTGACTTGTGCCAATGTCACCAGTTTATAAGTGTTATTCATTTTCCCCTTCGTCATGTTAATGCTAAGGCATTTAGTTGTCTTCCTTATTACCGGTACTTACGAGGGTTTTCATTTTGAGCTCCATAAAAAAAAAATTAGAAATCCCTTTTGTGTTGCTGAAAAAAATCCCATCCAATCTATCGTTCATCCTTATAGGAAATCCTTGTGAGAATAACTGGTTATCACTAAACTGTAAAGAAGATATCAGGAAGCAGTCTAATGGAGAAAACCTCATTACCCTTCATGGACCTCCTGGACTTCACAGCACTTCACGTTCTTATACTCCTCCTAATCATGAGGAACCCTCTCCTGAGCAATCTCACATTGTTACCACAATTCCAGGTGACAAAGTGGATACAAGATTTCAGTGTGACAAACAACTTACTACAAGCTCAGACTTTTTATCACAAAGAAAACACAAAGGAAAAAAGAAATACTGCTGTTCAGAATGTGGGAAATGCTTTACAAAGAAATCACAATTTGTTATACATGAGAGAATTCACACAGGAGAGAAGCCATATTCATGTTCGGAATGTGGGAAATGCTTCGCATATAAAGGGGCTCTTATTAAACATCAGAGAATTCACACAGGAGAGAAGCCGTATTCATGTTCACCATGTGGGTGTTAGGAGTGGCGGAAGGCACTAAAAAAATAAATAAAGTGCCTTCGCCACTCGGTCCACCGTGCGGCAGGTGATATGACCGCTGCTAGAGAGGCAGAGCACTGTGGCATTAATGTGCACGGGGTTAACTGCACCCAAAGTGCACTGAAGCAAGCTCTGTTAAAGACACAGAGCTGCAGACTTAAAGCACACAAAAACGCTGTGTCTGTTTAAGTCACAGAACTACAGCTACACGGTAATAAAGGGTCACTGGAGCAGCCTTAAATGTTAGAACTACTCCGAAAGACCTACCGTGAAAAAGAGGTGCGAGACGTCGCAACTGCGAACGCTCGAGGAACTGCAATCGCAGCGCGGTGTGAACGGAGCCTCAGAGGAGATACCGCAATATCGCTGGCGCGATGCAGGACGCTAGCTGCTGAGACAGGAATAGCTGGAGCGCGCTGGCGCTGCTACTGGCGGCTGCCCAATCACTCACACAATCGTATTATCAGAGGAAAGGGGTTTCTTAATAAGTCAGTCACCAGTCCAAGCATCCATCACCATACATACAGCAGCAGTAAGAAATACTAGCGCATGGCAGAACCGTCATGCGCGCTTTTTATACCAAACGGGACCTTCCGGAGATCTCCCAAACTCCAGGAGGAGACAATAGGATTAGACACAGGACCTGAGCATGTGACTCCCGAACTCCAATGGGAGCTCGTCCCATGAGCATGCTCAATGGAGGGAACAGAGGACTTAGCCTCTGGAGAGAGTTGCCACAAGGCACTCTCCTCTGCAATCTCCTTTACTGCAGATGAACCGCAGGAGACTGCAGCATGTAAGGATCTAGATTTCATCAAAGGGAAGGGAGAAATCAGACTCCTAACAGTGGGAAGTCTTTCACAGATAAAATGAAACTTATTAGACATCATAGAATTCACACAGGAGAGAAGCCGTATTCATGTTAAGTCTGTGAGAAATGCTTCACAAAAAAATCAAGTCTTGTGAGCCACGAGAGAAGTGGAAATCTTTCATACATAAATCATATCTTGTAAAACAGGGGAGAAGACATGCAGGAAAGAAACTGTAATGTTCTGTGTTTTATAAATGTTAATAAACATTGCTCAGCATAAATGAGTACACCCCCTTTGTTTGGTAAGATTTTTATTAATATCTCACTGAAAACCAGAACAATTTCTAAAATGTTGCCAACACTTCATGGAACTTATATTGTAATCAAACATGTAAGATAGGTTAATATAACTTTCATTACCAAATCTTTTAGGGTTACACAAATTAGTTGATAAAAAATGAGTACGCCCTACATCAAAAGCTACTACTTCTATCATTTTGTATGTTTTCCATGATTTTTTAATGACAGCACCAAGTCTTCTACACCTTGTTACAGAAGTTGGTTACATAATACATCATCTATCTTCTTTCTCTTTCAATAACGAGTGCTCTTAGCGCCTGGATGCTGGATGAAAAGTGATGACAACTTGTCTCTTCAGAAGTCACCATAGGTGTTTGGTGGGGTTCAGATCAGAAAACACTTGGCCACTTAATCACTTTTACGATGCTCTTTAAAAGTTCAATATTGGCCTTACATGTGTGTTTTGAACCATTGTCATGATGGAAAAGTGCAGGTCTGCCAAGAGCACGGAGTGATGGCAGCATCTTCTCTTTCACTATAAAGCAGAACATCTGTGAATTCATGATACCATCAATAACATGTAGACCCCGACACCAGCGGTGCTAATGTAGCCCCACATAAGGACACTGCCACCACCATGTTTCACTGTAGGCACCATGCATTTTCATTGTATTCCTCACCTTTGCAATGTCATACAGTTTTGAATCCATCAGTTCCAAAAAAAAACAAAAAACTTCAGAATCCCAGGAATCTTCATACTTTTCAGCATGTGTCCTGGCAAATTGCAGGCTGGCTTTTTTGTACATGGAATTCAGGAGAGACTTTCTATGAAGACATCACCCATGCCTACCATTAATCTTTTGAAAAAAATTGTCTGCTTTCAGGCACCTCTCAATGCTTGGTGAGATCTATGGGAAGAGCTTGGATGAGAAATCCGGGTTGGGAAGGAATGGATAGGACTGCAGTGATAGTGATAATCCAGCACTTGTTTCCAGTGCAAATAAAAAAAGAAACTTTTATTGAAAAATCCAAATTAAAATCAAAGATTAAAAAGCAGAACATCCTGGGGATAGCAGCAACAAATATTTTGACCTGGGGTTCAGTTCTTATTCATGTGATAATAACTTACCAGGAACCTGCGTCTTATACACATCACAGTGTCTAATGCACAGAGGAATCCCTCAGCCAAAAATGGACATGTGCGATATGTCTAAATTACCCCTATGGACGATCATATGTCCACAACAAAAAGCATACGTGCCATACAAGAATGAAGTGTGTGCCATCTATAATGTGTATATTATGTAGAATTACTATACAGGGATGAAGAGCGCGCCATCTATAATGTGTATATTATGTAGAATTACTATACAGGGATGAAGAGCGTGCCATCTATAATGTGTATATTATGTAGAATTACTATACAGGGATGAAGAGCGCGCCATCTATAATGTGTATATTATGTAGGATTACTATACAGAGATGAAGAGCGCGCCATCTATAATGTGTATATTATGTAGAATTACTATACAGGGATGAAGAGCGTGCCATCTATAATGTGTATATTATGTAGGATTACTATACAGGGATGAAGAGCGCGCCATCTATAATGTGTATATTATGTAGAATTACTATACAGGGATGAAGAGCGTGCCATCTATAATGTGTATATTATGTAGAATTACTATACAGGGATGAAGAGCGCGCCATCTATAATGTGTATATTATGTAGAATTACTATACAGGAATGAAGAGCGTGCCATCTATAATGTGTATATTATGTAGAATTACTATACAGGGATGAAGAGCGTGCCATCTATAATGTGTATATTATGTAGAATTACTATACAGGGATGAAGAGCGCGCCATCTATAATGTGTATATTATGTAGAATTACTATACAGGGATGAAGAGCGCCATCTATAATGTGTATATTATGTAGGATTACTATACAGGGATGAAGAGCGCGCCATCTATAATGTGTATATTATGTAGAATTACTATACAGGGATGAAGAGCGCGCCATCTATAATGTGTATATTATGTAGAATTACTATACAGGGATGAAGAGCGTGCCATCTATAATGTGTATATTATGTAGGATTACTATACAGGGATGAAGAGCGCGCCATCTATAATGTGTATATTATGTAGAATTACTATACAGGAATGAAGAGCGTGCCATCTATAATGTGTATATTATGTAGAATTACTATACAGGGATGAAGAGCGTGCCATCTATAATGTGTATATTATGTAGAATTACTATACAGGGATGAAGAGCGCGCCATCTATAATGTGTATATTATGTAGAATTACTATACAGGGATGAAGAGCGCCATCTATAATGTGTATATTATGTAGGATTACTATACAGGGATGAAGAGCGCGCCATCTATAATGTGTATATTATGTAGAATTACTATACAGGGATGAAGAGCGCACCATCTATAATGTGTATATTATGTAGAATTACTATACAGGAATGAAGAGCGCGCCATCTATAATGTGTATATTATGTAGAATTACTATACAGGAATGAAGAGCGCGCCATCTATAATGTGTATATTATGTAGGATTACTATACAGGGATGAAGAGCGCGCCATCTATAATGTGTATATTATGTAGAATTACTATACAGGAATGAAGAGCGCACCATCTATAATGTGTATATTATGTAGAATTACTATACAGGGATGAAGAGCGCGCCATCTATAATGTATATTATGTAGAATTACCATACAGGGATGAAGAGCGTGCCATCTATAATGTGTATATTATGTAGAATTACTATACAGGAATGAAGAGCGCGCCATCTATAATGTGTATATTATGTAGAATTACTATACAGGGATGAAGAGCGCGCCATCTATAATGTGTATATTATGTAGAATTACTATACAGGGATGAAGAGCGCGCCATCTATAATGTGTATATTATGTAGAATTACTATACAGGGATGAAGAGCGCGCCATCTATAATGTATATTATGTAGAATTACTATACAGGGATGAAGAGCGCGCCATCTATAATGTGTATATTATGTAGAATTACTATACAGGGATGAAGAGCGCGCCATCTATAATGTGTATATTATGTAGAATTACTATACAGGGATGAAGAGCGTGCCATCTATAATGTGTATATTGTGTAGAATTACTATACAGGAATGAAGAGCGCGCCATCTATAATGTGTATATTATGTAGGATTACTATACAGGGATGAAGAGCGTGCCATCTATAATGTGTATATTATGTAGGATTACTATACAGGGATGAAGGGCGCTCCATCTATAATGTGTATATTATGTAGGATTACTATACAGGGATGAAGAGCGCATCATCTATAATGTGTATATTATGTAGAATTACTATACAGGAATGAAGAGCGCGCCATCTATAATGTGTATATTATGTAGGATTACTATACAGGGATGAAGAGCGCGCCATCTATAATGTGTATATTATGTAGAATTACTATACAGGGATGAATAGCGTGCCATCTATGATGTGTATATTATGTAGAATTACTATACAGGAATGAAGAGCGCGCCATCTATAATGTGTATATTATGTAGAATTACTATACAGGGATGAAGGGCGCTCCATCTATAATGTGTATATTATGTAGAATTACTATACAGAAATGAAGAGCGCGCCATCTATAATGTGTATATTATGTAGAATTACTATACAGGGATGAATAGCGCGCCATCTATAATGTGTATATTATGTAGAATTAATATACAGGGATGAAGAGCGCGCCATCTATAATGTGTATATTATGTAGAATTACTATACAGGAATGAAGAGCGCGCCATCTATAATGTGTATATTATGTAGAATTACTATACAGGAATGAAGAGCGCGCCATCTATAATGTGTATATTATGTAGAATTACTATACAGGAATGAAGAGCGCGCCATCTATAATGTGTATATTATGTAGAATTACTATACAGGAATGAAGAGAGCGCCATCTATAATGTGTATATTGTGTAGAATTACTATACAGGAATGAAGAGCGCGCCATCTATAATGTGTATATTATGTAGAATTACTATACAGGGATGAAGGGCGCGCCATCTATAATGTGTATATTATGTAGAATTACTATACAGGAATGAAGAGAGCGCCATCTATAATGTGTATATTGTGTAGAATTACTATACAGGAATGAAGAGCGCGCCATCTATAATGTGTATATTATGTAGAATTACTATACAGGGATGAAGGGCGCATCATCTATAATGTGTATATTATGTAGAATTACTATACAGGAATGAAGAGCGCGCCATCTATAATGTGTATATTATGTAGGATTACTATACAGGGATGAAGGGCGCATCATCTATAATGTGTATATTATGTAGAATTACTATACAGGAATGAAGAGCGTGCCATCTATAATGTGTATATTATGTAGAATTACTATACAGAAATGAAGAGCGCGCCATCTATAATGTGTATATTATGTAGAATTACTATACAGGGATGAATAGCGTGCCATCTATAATGTGTATATTGTGTAGAATTACTATACAGGAATGAAGAGCGCGCCATCTATAATGTGTATATTATGTAGAATTACTATACAGGGATGAAGAGCGTGCCATCTATAATGTGTATATTATGTAGAATTACTATACAGGGATGAAGGGCGCATCATCTATAATGTGTATATTATGTAGAATTACTATACAGGGATGAAGAGCGCGCCATCTATAATGTGTATATTATGTAGGATTACTATACAGGGATGAAGAGCGCATCATCTATAATGTGTATATTATGTAGAATTACTATACAGAAATGAAGAGCGCTCCATCTATAATGTGTATATTATGTAGAATTACTATACAGGGATGAAGAGCGCGCCATCTATAATGTGTATATTACGTAGAATTACTATACAGGAATGAACAGCGTGTCATCTATAATGTGTATATTATGTAGAATTACTATACAGAAATGAAGAGCGCGCCATCTATAATGTGTATATTATGTAGAATTACTATACAGGGATGAAGAGCGCATCATCTATAATGTGTATATTATGTAGAATTACTATACAGGAATGAACAGCGTGTCATCTATAATGTGTATATTATGTAGAATTACTATACAGAAATGAAGAGCGCGCCATCTATAATGTGTATATTATGTAGAATTACTATACAGGGATGAAGAGCGCATCATCTATAATGTGTATATTATGTAGAATTACTATACAGGAATGAACAGCGTGTCATCTATAATGTGTATATTATGTAGAATTACTATACAGAAATGAAGAGCGCGCCATCTATAATGTGTATATTATGTAGAATTACTATACAGGGATGAAGAGCGTGTCATCTATAATGTGTATATTATGTAGAATTACTATACAGAAATGAAGAGCGCGCCATCTATAATGTGTATATTATGTAGGATTACTATACAGGGATGAAGAGCGCATCATCTATAATGTGTATATTATGTAGAATTACTATACAGGAATGAAGAGCGCGCCATCTATAATGTGTATATTATGTAGAATTACTATACAGGGATGAAGAGCGCATCATCTATAATGTGTATATTATGTAGAATTACTATACAGGAATGAACAGCGTGTCATCTATAATGTGTATATTATGTAGAATTACTATACAGAAATGAAGAGCGCGCCATCTATAATGTGTATATTATGTAGAATTACTATACAGGGATGAAGAGCGTGTCATCTATAATGTGTATATTATGTAGAATTACTATACAGAAATGAAGAGCGCGCCATCTATAATGTGTATATTATGTAGAATTACTATACAGGGATGAAGAGCGTGCCATCTATAATGTGTATATTATGTAGAATTACTATACAGAAATGAAGAGCGCCATCTATAATGTGTATATTATGTAGGATTACTATACAGGGATGAAGAGCGCATCATCTATAATGTGTATATTATGTAGAATTACTATACAGGAATGAACAGCGTGTCATCTATAATGTGTATATTATGTAGAATTACTATACAGAAATGAAGAGCGCGCCATCTATAATGTGTATATTATGTAGAATTACTATACAGGGATGAAGAGCGTGTCATCTATAATGTGTATATTATGTAGAATTACTATACAGAAATGAAGAGTGTGCCATCTATAATGTGTATATTATGTAGAATTACTATACAGGAATGAACAGCGTGTCATCTATAATGTGTATATTATGTAGAATTACTATACAGAAATGAAGAGCGCGCCATCTATAATGTGTATATTATGTAGAATTACTATACAGGGATGAAGAGCGCATCATCTATAATGTGTATATTATGTAGAATTACTATACAGGAATGAACAGCATGTCATCTATAATGTGTATATTATGTAGAATTACTATACAGGAATGAACAGCGTGTCATCTATAATGTGTATATTATGTAGGATTACTATACAGGGATGAAGAGCGCGCCATCTATAATGTGTATATTATGTAGGATTACTATACAGGGATGAAGAGCGCATCATCTATAATGTGTATATTATGTAGAATTACTATACAGAAATGAAGAGCGCGCCATCTATAATGTGTATATTATGTAGAATTACTATACAGGGATGAAGAGCGCATCATCTATAATGTGTATATTATGTAGAATTACTATACAGGAATGAACAGCGTGTCATCTATAATGTGTATATTATGTAGAATTACTATACAGAAATGAAGAGCGCGCCATCTATAATGTGTATATTATGTAGAATTACTATACAGGGATGAAGAGCGTGTCATCTATAATGTGTATATTATGTAGAATTACTATACAGAAATGAAGAGCGCGCCATCTATAATGTGTATATTATGTAGAATTACTATACAGGGATGAAGAGCGTGCCATCTATAATGTGTATATTATGTAGAATTACTATACAGAAATGAAGAGCGCGCCATCTATAATGTGTATATTATGTAGGATTACTATACAGGGATGAAGAGCGTGTCATCTATAATGTGTATATTATGTAGAATTACTATACAGGAATGAACAGCGTGTCATCTATAATGTGTATATTATGTAGGATTACTATACAGGGATGAAGAGCGCATCATCTATAATGTGTATATTATGTAGAATTACTATACAGGAATGAACAGCGTGTCATCTATAATGTGTATATTATGTAGAATTACTATACAGAAATGAAGAGCGCGCCATCTATAATGTGTATATTATGTAGAATTACTATACAGGGATGAAGAGCGTGTCATCTATAATGTGTATATTATGTAGAATTACTATACAGAAATGAAGAGTGTGCCATCTATAATGTGTATATTATGTAGAATTACTATACAGGAATGAACAGCGTGTCATCTATAATGTGTATATTATGTAGAATTACTATACAGAAATGAAGAGCGCGCCATCTATAATGTGTATATTATGTAGAATTACTATACAGGGATGAAGAGCGCATCATCTATAATGTGTATATTATGTAGAATTACTATACAGGAATGAACAGCATGTCATCTATAATGTGTATATTATGTAGAATTACTATACAGGAATGAACAGCGTGTCATCTATAATGTGTATATTATGTAGGATTACTATACAGGAATGAAGAGCGCGCCATCTATAATGTGTATATTATGTAGGATTACTATACAGGAATGAAGAGCGCGCCATCTATAATGTGTATATTATGTAGAACTACTATACAGGGATGAAGAGCGCGCCATCTATAATGTGTATATTATGTAGAATTACTATACAGAAATGAAGAGCGCGCCATCTATAATGTGTATATTATGTAGAATTACTATACAGGGATGAAGAGCGCGCCATCTATAATGTGTATATTATGTAGGATTACTATACAGGGATGAAGAGCGTGCCATCTATAATGTGTATATTATGCAGAATTACTATACAGGAATGAACAGCGTGTCATCTATAATGTGTATATTATGTAGGATTACTATACAGAAATGAAGAGCGCGCCATCTATAATGTGTATATTATGTAGAATTACTATACAGGGATGAAGAGCGCGCCATCTATAATGTGTATATTATGTAGGATTACTATACAGGGATGAAGAGCGTGCCATCTATAATGTGTATATTATGTAGAATTACTATACAGGGATGAAGAGCGTGCCATCTATAATGTGTATATTATGTAGAATTACTATACAGAAATGAAGAGCGCGCCATCTATAATGTGTATATTATGTAGAATTACTATACAGGGATGAAGAGCGTGCCATCTATAATGTGTATATTATGTAGAATTACTATACAGGGATGAAGAGCGCGCCATCTATAATGTGTATATTATGTAGGATTACTATACAGGGATGAAGAGCGTGCCATCTATAATGTGTATATTATGTAGAATTACTATACAGGGATGAAGAGCGCGCCATCTATAATGTGTATATTATGTAGAATTACTATACAGGAATGAACAGCGTGCCATCTATAATGTGTATATTATGTAGAATTACTATACAGAAATGAAGAGCGCGCCATCTATAATGTGTATATTATGTAGAATTACTATACAGGGATGAAGAGCGTGCCATCTATAATGTGTATATTATGTAGAATTACTATACAGGGATGAAGAGCGCGCCATCTATAATGTGTATATTATGTAGAATTACTATACAGGGATGAAGAGCGCGCCATCTATAATGTGTATATTATGTAGAATTACTATACAGGAATGAAGAGCGCGCCATCTATAATGTGTATATTATGTAGAATTACTATACAGGAATGAAGAGCGCGCCATCTATAATGTGTATATTATGTAGAATTACTATACAGGGATGAAGAGCGCGCCATCTATAATGTGTATATTATGTAGAATTACTATACAGGGATGAAGAGCGTGCCATCTATAATGTGTATATTATGTAGAATTACTATACAGGGATGAAGAGCGCGCCATCTATAATGTGTATATTATGTAGAATTACTATACAGGGATGAAGAGCGCGCCATCTATAATGTGTATATTATGTAGAATTACTATACAGAAATGAAGAGCGTGCCATCTATAATGTGTATATTATGTAGAATTACTATACAGGAATGAAGAGCGCGCCATCTATAATGTGTATATTATGTAGAATTACTATACAGAAATGAAGAGCGTGCCATCTATAATGTGTATATTATGTAGAATTACTATACAGGGATGAAGAGCGCGTCATCTATAATGTGTATATTATGTAGAATTACTATACAGGGATGAAGAGCGCGCCATATATAATGTGTATATTATGTAGGATTACTATACAGGGATGAAGAGCGCGCCATCTATAATGTGTATATTATGTAGAATTACTATACAGGAATGAACAGCGTGCCATCTATAATGTGTATATTATGTAGAATTACTATACAGAAATGAAGAGCGCGCCATCTATAATGTGTATATTATGTAGAATTACTATACAGGGATGAAGAGCGTGCCATCTATAATGTGTATATTATGTAGGATTACTATACAGGGATGAAGAGCGCGCCATCAATAATGTGTATATTATGTAGAATTACTATACAGGAATGAAGAGCGCGCCATCTATAATGTGTATATTATGTAGAATTACTATACAGGGATGAAGAGCGTGCCATCTATAATGTGTATATTATGTAGAATTACTATACAGGGATGAAGAGCGTGCCATCTATAATGTGTATATTATGTAGGATTACTATACAGGGATGAAGAGCGCGCCATCTATAATGTGTATATTATGTAGAATTACTATACAGAAATGAAGAGCGCGCCATCTATAATGTGTATATTATGTAGGATTACTATACAGGAATGAACAGCGTGCCATCTATAATGTGTATATTATGTAGGATTACTATACAGGGATGAATAGCGTGCCATCTATAATGTGTATATTATATAGAATTACTATACAGGGATGAAGAGCGCGCCATCTATAATGTGTATATTATGTAGAATTACTATACAGGGATGAAGAGCGTGCCATCTATAATGAGTATATTATGTAGAATTACTATACAGGAATGAACAGCGTGCCATCTATAATGTGTATATTATGTAGAATTACTATACAGGGATGAAGAGCGCGCCATCTATAATGTGTATATTATATAGAATTACTATACAGGGATGAAGAGCGCGCCATCTATAATGTGTATATTATGTAGAATTACTATACAGGGATGAAGAGCGTGCCATCTATAATGTGTATATTATGTAGAATTACTATACAGGAATGAACAGCGTGCCATCTATAATGTGTATATTATGTAGAATTACTATACAGGGATGAAGAGCGCGCCATCTATAATGTGTATATTATGTAGAATTACTATACAGGAATGAACAGCGTGCCATCTATAATGTGTATATTATGTAGAATTACTATACAGAAATGAAGAGCGCGCCATCTATAATGTGTATATTATGTAGGATTACTATACAGGGATGAATAGCGTGCCATCTATAATGTGTATATTATATAGAATTACTATACAGGGATGAAGAGCGCGCCATCTATAATGTGTATATTATGTAGAATTACTATACAGGGATGAAGAGCGTGCCATCTATAATGAGTATATTATGTAGAATTACTATACAGGGATGAAGAGCGCATCATCTATAATGTGTATATTATGTAGAATTACTATACAGAAATGAAGAGCATGCCATCTATAATGTGTATATTATGTAGAATTACTATACAGGGATGAATAGCGCCATCTATAATGTGTATATTATATAGAATTACTATACAGGGATGAAGAGCGTGCCATCTATAATGTGTATATTATGTAGAATTACTATACAGGGATGAATAGCGCCATCTATAATGTGTATATTATGTAGAATTACTATACAGGGATGAAGAGCGTGCCATCTATAATGAGTATATTATGTAGAATTACTATACAGGGATGAAGAGCGCATCATCTATAATGTGTATATTATGTAGAATTACTATACAGGGATGAATAGCGCCATCTATAATGTGTATATTATATAGAATTACTATACAGGGATGAAGAGCGCATCATCTATAATGTGTATATTATGTAGAATTACTATACAGAAATGAAGAGCGCGCCATCTATAATGTGTATATTATGTAGAATTACTATACAGGGATGAATAGCGCCATCTATAATGTGTATATTATATAGAATTACTATACAGGGATGAAGAGCGTGCCATCTATAATGTGTATATTATGTAGGATTACTATACAGAAATGAAGAGCGTGCCATCTATAATGTGTATATTATGTAGAATTACTATACAGGGATGAAGAGCACGCCATCTATAATGTGTATATTATGTAGAATTACTATACAGGGATGAAGAGCGCCATCTATAATGTGTATATTATATAGAATTACTATACAGGGATGAAGAGCGTGCCATCTATAATGTGTATATTATGTAGGATTACTATACAGGAATGAAGAGCGTGCCATCTATAATGTGTATATTATGTAGAATTACTATACAGGGATGAATAGCGCGCCATCTATAATGTGTATATTATATAGAATTACTATACAGGGATGAAGAGCGCATCATCTATAATGTGTATATTATGTAGAATTACTATACAGAAATGAAGAGCGCGCCATCTATAATGTGTATATTATGTAGAATTACTATACAGGGATGAATAGCGCCATCTATAATGTGTATATTATGTAGAATTACTATACAGGGATGAATAGCGCCATCTATAATGTGTATATTATATAGAATTACTATACAGGGATGAAGAGCGTGCCATCTATAATGTGTATATTATGTAGGATTACTATACAGAAATGAAGAGCGTGCCATCTATAATGTGTATATTATGTAGAATTACTATACAGGGATGAAGAGCGCGCCATCTATAATGTGTATATTATGTAGAATTACTATACAGGGATGAATAGCGCCATCTATAATGTGTATATTATGTAGAATTACTATACAGGGATGAATAGCGCCATCTATAATGTGTATATTATATAGAATTACTATACAGGGATGAAGAGCGCGCCATCTATAATGTGTATATTATGTAGGATTACTATACAGAAATGAAGAGCGTGCCATCTATAATGTGTATATTATGTAGAATTACTATACAGGGATGAAGAGCGCGCCATCTATAATGTGTATATTATGTAGGATTACTATACAGAAATGAAGAGCGCGCCATCTATAATGTGTATATTATGTAGGATTACTATACAGAAATGAAGAGCACGCCATCTATAATGTGTATATTATGTAGAATTACTATACAGGGATGAAGAGCGCGCCATCTATAATGTGTATATTATGTAGGATTACTATACAGAAATGAAGAGCGTGCCATCTATAATGTGTATATTATATAGAATTACTATACAGGGATGAAGAGCACGCCATCTATAATGTGTATATTATTTAGAATTACTATACAGAAATGAAGAGCGTGCCATCTATAATGTGTATATTATGTAGAATTACTATACAGGGATGAAGAGCGCGCCATCTATAATGTGTATATTATGTAGAATTACTATACAGGGATGAAGAGCGCGCCATCTATAATGTGTATATTATGTAGGATTACTATACAGAAATGAAGAGCGTGCCATCTATAATGTGTATATTATATAGAATTACTATACAGGGATGAAGAGCACGCCATCTATAATGTGTATATTATTTAGAATTACTATACAGAAATGAAGAGCGTGCCATCTATAATGTGTATATTATGTAGAATTACTATACAGGGATGAAGAGCGCGCCATCTATAATGTGTATATTATGTAGAATTACTATACAGGGATGAAGAGCGCGCCATCTATAATGAGTATATTATGTAGAATTACTATACAGGGATGAAGAGCGCGCCATCTATAATGTGTATATTATGTAGGATTACTATACAGAAATGAAGAGCGTGCCATCTATAATGTGTATATTATATAGAATTACTATACAGGGATGAAGAGCACGCCATCTATAATGTGTATATTATTTAGAATTACTATACAGAAATGAAGAGCGTGCCATCTATAATGTGTATATTATGTAGAATTACTATACAGGGATGAAGAGCGTGCCATCTATAATGTGTATATTATGTAGAATTACTATACAGGGATGAAGAGCGTGCCATCTATAATGAGTATATTATGTAGAATTACTATACAGGGATGAAGAGCGTGCCATCTATAATGTGTATATTATGTAGAATTACTATACAGAAATGAAGAGCATGCCATCTATAATGTGTATATTATGTAGAATTACTATACAGGGATGAATAGCGCCATCTATAATGTGTATATTATATAGAATTACTATACAGGGATGAAGAGCGTGCCATCTATAATGTGTATATTATGTAGAATTACTATACAGAAATGAAGAGCGTGCCATCTATAATGTGTATATTATGTAGAATTACTATACAGGGATGAAGAGCGTGCCATCTATAATGTGTATATTATGTAGAATTACTATACAGGGATGAAGAGCGCGCCATCTATAATGTGTATATTATATAGAATTACTATACAGGGATGAAGAGCGCGCCATCTATAATGTGTATATTATGTAGAATTACTATACAGGGATGAAGAGCGTGCCATCTATAATGTGTATATTATGTAGAATTACTATACAGGGATGAATAGCGTGCCATCTATAATGTGTATATTATATAGAATTACTATACAGGGATGAAGAGCGTGCCATCTATAATGTGTATATTATGTAGAATTACTATACAGGGATGAAGAGCACGCCATCTATAATGTGTATATTATGTAGAATTACTATACAGGGATGAATAGCGTGCCATCTATAATGTGTATATTATGTAGAATTACTATACAGGGATGAAGAGCGCGCCATCTATAATGTGTATATTATGTAGAATTACTATACAGGGATGAAGAGCGTGCCATCTATAATGTGTATATTATGTAGAATTACTATACAGGGATGAAGAGCGCGCCATCTATAATGTGTATATTATATAGAATTACTATACAGGGATGAAGAGCGTGCCATCTATAATGTGTATATTATGTAGAATTACTATACAGGGATGAAGAGCGCGCCATCTATAATGTGTATATTATGTAGAATTACTATACAGGGATGAAGAGCGTGCCATCTATAATGTGTATATTATGTAGAATTACTATACAGGGATGAAGAGCGCGCCATCTATAATGTGTATATTATGTAGAATTACTATACAGGGATGAAGAGCGCGCCATCTATAATGTGTATATTATGTAGAATTACTATACAGGGATGAAGAGCGCGCCATCTATAATGTGTATATTATGTAGAATTACTATACAGGGATGAAGAGCGTGCCATCTATAATGTGTATATTATGTAGAATTACTATACAGGGATGAAGAGCGTGCCATCTATAATGTGTATATTATGTAGAATTACTATACAGGGATGAAGAGCGCGCCATCTATAATGTGTATATTATGTAGAATTACTATACAGGGATGAAGAGCACGCCATCTATAATGTGTATATTATGTAGAATTACTATACAGGGATGAAGAGCGCGCCATCTATAATGTGTATATTATATAGAATTACTATACAGGGATGAAGAGCGCGCCATCTATAATGTGTATATTATGTAGAATTACTATACAGGGATGAAGAGCGTGCCATCTATAATGTGTATATTATGTAGAATTACTATACAGGGATGAAGAGCGTGCCATCTATAATGAGTATATTATGTAGAATTACTATACAGGGATGAAGAGCGTGCCATCTATAATGTGTATATTATGTAGAATTACTATACAGAAATGAAGAGCATGCCATCTATAATGTGTATATTATGTAGAATTACTATACAGGGATGAATAGCGCCATCTATAATGTGTATATTATATAGAATTACTATACAGGGATGAAGAGCGTGCCATCTATAATGTGTATATTATGTAGAATTACTATACAGAAATGAAGAGCGTGCCATCTATAATGTGTATATTATGTAGAATTACTATACAGGGATGAAGAGCGTGCCATCTATAATGTGTATATTATGTAGAATTACTATACAGAAATGAAGAGCGTGCCATCTATAATGTGTATATTATGTAGAATTACTATACAGGGATGAAGAGCGCGCCATCTATAATGTGTATATTATGTAGAATTACTATACAGGGATGAAGAGCACGCCATCTATAATGTGTATATTATGTAGAATTACTATACAGGGATGAAGAGCGCGCCATCTATAATGTGTATATTATATAGAATTACTATACAGGGATGAAGAGCGCGCCATCTATAATGTGTATATTATGTAGAATTACTATACAGGGATGAAGAGCGCGCCATCTATAATGTGTATATTATGTAGAATTACTATACAGGGATGAAGAGCACGCCATCTATAATGTGTATATTATGTAGAATTACTATACAGGGATGAAGAGCGCGCCATCTATAATGTGTATATTATATAGAATTACTATACAGGGATGAAGAGCGCGCCATCTATAATGTGTATATTATGTAGAATTACTATACAGGGATGAAGAGCGCGCCATCTATAATGTGTATATTATGTAGAATTACTATACAGGGATGAAGAGCGTGCCATCTATAATGAGTATATTATGTAGAATTACTATACAGGGATGAAGAGCGTGCCATCTATAATGTGTATATTATGTAGAATTACTATACAGGGATGAAGAGCGCGCCATCTATAATGTGTATATTATGTAGAATTACTATACAGGGATGAAGAGCGTGCCATCTATAATGAGTATATTATGTAGAATTACTATACAGGGATGAAGAGCGTGCCATCTATAATGAGTATATTATGTAGAATTACTATACAGGGATGAAGAGCGCGCCATCTATAATGTGTATATTATGTAGAATTACTATACAGGGATGAAGAGCGCGCCATCTATAATGTGTATATTATGTAGAATTACTATACAGGGATGAAGAGCACGCCATCTATAATGTGTATATTATGTAGAATTACTATACAGGGATGAAGAGCGCGCCATCTATAATGTGTATATTATATAGAATTACTATACAGGGATGAAGAGCGCGCCATCTATAATGTGTATATTATGTAGAATTACTATACAGGGATGAAGAGCGTGCCATCTATAATGTGTATATTATGTAGAATTACTATACAGGGATGAAGAGCGTGCCATCTATAATGAGTATATTATGTAGAATTACTATACAGGGATGAAGAGCGTGCCATCTATAATGTGTATATTATGTAGAATTACTATACAGAAATGAAGAGCATGCCATCTATAATGTGTATATTATGTAGAATTACTATACAGGGATGAATAGCGCCATCTATAATGTGTATATTATATAGAATTACTATACAGGGATGAAGAGCGTGCCATCTATAATGTGTATATTATGTAGAATTACTATACAGAAATGAAGAGCGTGCCATCTATAATGTGTATATTATGTAGAATTACTATACAGGGATGAAGAGCGTGCCATCTATAATGTGTATATTATGTAGAATTACTATACAGAAATGAAGAGCGTGCCATCTATAATGTGTATATTATGTAGAATTACTATACAGGGATGAAGAGCGCGCCATCTATAATGTGTATATTATATAGAATTACTATACAGGGATGAAGAGCGTGCCATCTATAATGTGTATATTATGTAGAATTACTATACAGGGATGAAGAGCGCGCCATCTATAATGTGTATATTATGTAGAATTACTATACAGGGATGAAGAGCACGCCATCTATAATGTGTATATTATGTAGAATTACTATACAGGGATGAAGAGCGCGCCATCTATAATGTGTATATTATATAGAATTACTATACAGGGATGAAGAGCGCGCCATCTATAATGTGTATATTATGTAGAATTACTATACAGGGATGAAGAGCGCGCCATCTATAATGTGTATATTATGTAGAATTACTATACAGGGATGAAGAGCACGCCATCTATAATGTGTATATTATGTAGAATTACTATACAGGGATGAAGAGCGCGCCATCTATAATGTGTATATTATATAGAATTACTATACAGGGATGAAGAGCGCGCCATCTATAATGTGTATATTATGTAGAATTACTATACAGGGATGAAGAGCGCGCCATCTATAATGTGTATATTATGTAGAATTACTATACAGGGATGAAGAGCGTGCCATCTATAATGAGTATATTATGTAGAATTACTATACAGGGATGAAGAGCGTGCCATCTATAATGTGTATATTATGTAGAATTACTATACAGGGATGAAGAGCGCGCCATCTATAATGTGTATATTATGTAGAATTACTATACAGGGATGAAGAGCGTGCCATCTATAATGAGTATATTATGTAGAATTACTATACAGGGATGAAGAGCGTGCCATCTATAATGAGTATATTATGTAGAATTACTATACAGGGATGAAGAGCGCGCCATCTATAATGTGTATATTATGTAGAATTACTATACAGGGATGAAGAGCGCGCCATCTATAATGTGTATATTATGTAGAATTACTATACAGGGATGAAGAGCGTGCCATCTATAATGAGTATATTATGTAGAATTACTATACAGGGATGAAGAGCGCGCCATCTATAATGTGTATATTATGTAGAATTACTATACAGGGATGAAGAGCGTGCCATCTATAATGTGTATATTATGTAGAATTACTATACAGGGATGAAGAGCGTGCCATCTATAATGTGTATATTATGTAGAATTACTATACAGGGATGAAGAGCGTGCCATCTATAATGTGTATATTATGTAGAATTACTATACAGGGATGAAGAGCGTGCCATCTATAATGTGTATATTATGTAGAATTACTATACAGGGATGAAGAGCGTGCCATCTATAATGAGTATATTATGTAGAATTACTATACAGGGATGAAGAGCGTGCCATCTATAATGTGTATATTATGTAGAATTACTATACAGGGATGAAGAGCGCGCCATCTATAATGTGTATATTATGTAGAATTACTATACAGGGATGAAGAGCACGCCATCTATAATGTGTATATTATGTAGAATTACTATACAGGGATGAAGAGCGCGCCATCTATAATGTGTATATTATGTAGAATTACTATACAGGGATGAAGAGCACGCCATCTATAATGTGTATATTATGTAGAATTACTATACAGGGATGAAGAGCGCGCCATCTATAATGTGTATATTATATAGAATTACTATACAGGGATGAAGAGCGCGCCATCTATAATGTGTATATTATGTAGAATTACTATACAGGGATGAAGAGCGTGCCATCTATAATGTGTATATTATGTAGAATTACTATACAGGGATGAAGAGCGTGCCATCTATAATGTGTATATTATGTAGAATTACTATACAGGGATGAAGAGCGCGCCATCTATAATGTGTATATTATGTAGAATTACTATACAGGGATGAAGAGCACGCCATCTATAATGTGTATATTATGTAGAATTACTATACAGGGATGAAGAGCGCGCCATCTATAATGTGTATATTATATAGAATTACTATACAGGGATGAAGAGTGCGCCATCTATAATGTGTATATTATGTAGAATTACTATACAGGGATGAAGAGCGTGCCATCTATAATGAGTATATTATGTAGAATTACTATACAGGGATGAAGAGCGTGCCATCTATAATGTGTATATTATGTAGAATTACTATACAGAAATGAAGAGCATGCCATCTATAATGTGTATATTATGTAGAATTACTATACAGGGATGAATAGCGCCATCTATAATGTGTATATTATATAGAATTACTATACAGGGATGAAGAGCGCGCCATCTATAATGTGTATATTATGTAGAATTACTATACAGAAATGAAGAGCATGCCATCTATAATGTGTATATTATGTAGAATTACTATACAGGGATGAATAGCGCCATCTATAATGTGTATATTATATAGAATTACTATACAGGGATGAAGAGCGCACCATCTATAATGTGTATATTATATAGAATTACTATACAGGGATGAAGAGCGTGCCATCTATAATGTGTATATTATGTAGAATTACTATACAGGGATGAAGAGCGTGCCATCTATAATGTGTATATTATGTAGAATTACTATACAGGGATGAAGAGCGCGCCATCTATAATGTGTATATTATGTAGAATTACTATACAGGGATGAAGAGCGCGCCATCTATAATGTGTATATTATGTAGAATTACTATACAGGGATGAAGAGCACGCCATCTATAATGTGTATATTATGTAGAATTACTATACAGGGATGAAGAGCGCGCCATCTATAATGTGTATATTATATAGAATTACTATACAGGGATGAAGAGCGCGCCATCTATAATGTGTATATTATGTAGAATTACTATACAGGGATGAAGAGCGCGCCATCTATAATGTGTATATTATGTAGAATTACTATACAGGGATGAAGAGCGCGCCATCTATAATGTGTATATTATGTAGAATTACTATACAGAAATGAAGAGCGTGCCATCTATAATGTGTATATTATGTAGAATTACTATACAGGGATGAAGAGCGTGCCATCTATAATGTGTATATTATGTAGAATTACTATACAGGGATGAATAGCGCCATCTATAATGTGTATATTATATAGAATTACTATACAGGGATGAAGAGCGTGCCATCTATAATGTGTATATTATGTAGAATTACTATACAGGGATGAAGAGCGTGCCATCTATAATGTGTATATTATGTAGAATTACTATACAGGGATGAATAGCGCGCCATCTATAATGTGTATATTATGTAGAATTACTATACAGGGATGAAGAGCGCGCCATCTATAATGTGTATATTATGTAGAATTACTATACAGGGATGAAGAGCACGCCATCTATAATGTGTATATTATGTAGAATTACTATACAGGGATGAAGAGCGCGCCATCTATAATGTGTATATTATATAGAATTACTATACAGGGATGAAGAGCGCGCCATCTATAATGTGTATATTATGTAGAATTACTATACAGGGATGAAGAGCGCGCCATCTATAATGTGTATATTATGTAGAATTACTATACAGGGATGAAGAGCGTGCCATCTATAATGTGTATATTATGTAGAATTACTATACAGGGATGAAGAGCGCATCATCTATAATGTGTATATTATGTAGAATTACTATACAGGGATGAAGAGCGTGCCATCTATAATGTGTATATTATGTAGAATTACTATACAGGGATGAAGAGCGTGCCATCTATAATGTGTATATTATGTAGAATTACTATACAGGGATGAAGAGCGTGCCATCTATAATGTGTATATTATGTAGAATTACTATACAGAGATGAAGAGCGCGCCATCTATAATGTGTATATTATGTACAATTACTATACAGGAATGAAGAGCGTGCCATCTATAATGTGTATATTATGTAGAATTACTATACAGGGATGAAGAGCGTGCCATCTATAATGTGTATATTATGTAGAATTACTATACAGGGATGAAGAGCGCGCCATCTATAATGTGTATATTATGTAGAATTACTATACAGGGATGAAGAGCGCGCCATCTATAATGTGTATATTATGTAGAATTACTATACAGGGATGAAGAGCGTGCCATCTATAATGTGTATATTATGTAGAATTACTATACAGGGATGAAGAGCGTGCCATCTATAATGTGTATATTATGTAGAATTACTATACAGGGATGAAGAGCGCGCCATCTATAATGTGTATATTATGTAGGATTACTATACAGGGATGAAGAGCGCGTCATCTATAATGTGTATATTATGTAGAATTACTATACAGGAATGAAGAGCGCTCCATCTATAATGTGTATATTATGTAGAATTACTATACAGGGATGAAGAGCGCATCATCTATAATGTGTATATTATGTAGAATTACTATACAGAAATGAAGAGCGCGCCATCTATAATGTGTATATTATGTAGAATTACTATACAGGGATGAAGAGCGCATCATCTATAATGTGTATATTATGTAGAATTACTATACAGAAATGAAGAGCGCGCCATCTATAATGTGTATATTATGTAGAATTACTATACAGGGATGAAGAGCGTGCCATCTATAATGTGTATATTATGTTGAATTACTATACAGGGATGAAGAGCGCGCCATCTATAATGTGTATATTATGTAGAATTACTATACAGGGATGAAGAGCACGCCATCTATAATGTGTATATTATGTTGAATTACTATACAGGGATGAAGAGCGCGCCATCTATAATGTGTATATTATGTAGAATTACTATACAGGGATGAAGAGCGCGTCATCTATAATGTGTATATTATGTAGAATTACTATACAGGGATGAAGAGCGTGCCATCTATAATGTGTATATTATGTAGAATTACTATACAGGAATGAAGAGCGCTCCATCTATAATGTGTATATTATGTAGAATTACTATACAGGGATGAAGAGCGTGCCATCTATAATGTGTATATTATGTAGAATTACTATACAGGGATGAAGAGCGCGCCATCTATAATGTGTATATTATGTAGAATTACTATACAGGAATGAAGAGCGCGCCATCTATAATGTGTATATTATGTAGAATTACTATACAGGAATGAAGAGCGCCCCATCTATAATGTGTATATTATGTAGGATTACTATACAGGGATGAAGAGCGCGCCATCTATAATGTGTATATTATGTAGAATTACTATACAGGAATGAAGAGCGCGCCATCTATAATGTGTATATTATGTAGAATTACTATACAGGGATGAAGAGCGCGCCATCTATAATGTGTATATTATGTAGGATTACTATACAGGGATGAAGAGCGCGCCATCTATAATGTGTATATTATGTAGAATTACTATACAGGAATGAAGAGCGCGCCATCTATAATGTGTATATTATGTAGAATTACTATACAGGAATGAAGAGCGCACCATCTATAATGTGTATATTATGTAGAATTACTATACAGGGATGAAGAGCGCACCATCTATAATGTGTATATTATGTAGAATTACTATACAGGAATGAAGAGCGTGCCATCTATAATGTGTATATTATGTAGAATTACTATACAGGAATGAAGAGCGTGCCATCTATAATGTGTATATTATGTAGAATTACTATACAGGAATGAAGAGCGCGCCATCTATAATGTATATATTATGTAGAATTACTATACAGGGATGAAGAGCGCGCCATCTATAATGTGTATATTATGTAGGATTACTATACAGGGATGAAGAGCGCGCCATCTATAATGTGTATATTATGTAGAATTACTATACAGGAATGAAGAGCGCTGTGATGTACAATGTCTGTGAGGTATGGGGTTTTGTCTACAAAATATGATGTTTTCTGTTGTAACTTTCCAGAAAGATCCGGCACATATGACAATCCAGGCTGCTAGCTCTGCAGCTTCACCCCTCCTCCCTTCACACACACACAGAGCAGTGCCACCCCCCCTCCTCTACAGCCTGTGTTCGCACTAGTAATAGGAGACCCCCTGCTGTTACAACCATTTGTTTCCTCTCCACAGCTGAGAGAAAAAAGTGCGGGATGGTTCTTTGTTTGAAACAAAGAGGTTTGAATAAAACTATAAGAGCCTGCCCTGCGAAAACCGTACCAAGCAGAGATATAAAAATCATATTTCTGCGATCCGAGCAGACCCAGCTTCGCTGTGGTGCCTGTTGCAAAACTCTCGGATGTCCAGAACCTGAGATATGATTTGCGCCCAAATGGACGGTCATATCGCATAGATGTTTGATGTTTTCTTGATGGGCTCATTACGCTGGGAAACATGATACCACTGATGAGTCCATACCAGCTTCTCCCATAAAGTTATAGCTAATCTAAGTTTTGTAGCCAAAACATAACTTGGATAAGAGAGGTGGGATCAACCCAGAATGCACCTCTCTGTGATGTCACATAGGAAAGTCTATAAGGCATTTCCTGGGCAAACCAGCTCAGAACAGCTGCAGAGTCGGTGCTGACAAGAACTCCAGATGAATGGAGACGTGTGGCTCCTCCTCCCTTAAAGCCGCATGGTCTGCCTAAGGAACAATATGGAACTGTGAGTGTAATCTCTTTGTTTTCTCCACTTTTATTTTATACCTGTACCGTACATATTTTATGTCTCAATTTTATAGCAACTTTTATCTGTAATCACTGTCCTCTTTCGGAAAATAAATGAAATAATTATTTAGATCTGTCTCCATGCTCTAAGAATCGAACTATACGCCTTTGATAGATAAATCGCTACTAATTCAAGGGGTTTGCCACGGACCCTCTTAATTTAACACTGTGAATTAAGTAACCGTGACTGGTGGCAGCGCGTTGTGTACGGCTATTACGGCTTGCTGGCAGTACAGAAGGGTCTTATATTGCTGAATAAGGGTCTGCAGCCACAGCATTGATAATTCCCTTACTGCAGAAGCCTAATTGCCGGTCCACAACAGGCAGCCCGTCCGGCGACCAATTATCCTAGGTGCAGTTCCCTGACTGACCTGAGGGTAAGGGGGGCGCCGGAGAGCTGTGAGTTCCAAAGTGGAACTGGGAAAGTGGGATATACATAAATCCCCGCAGTACTTGGAAGATTGATAGCAGTGGTGGGGCATCCAAATTAAACTCCCCCTGCGGCAAATTGTAGAGCGAGATTAGCTTGCTGGATATTTTTGGTCACATGGTGCCAGTGTTGGGATAACTAAGATAAGCCCCACTGCGCCTGTGATAGCCGTGTGCCGGCATTGTGTCACGCCCCTCCGTCCGCTGATACACCCGTGTCAGTGGTGGGACTGTGACATAGTGGTGACACAGGGTCCGCTGTCCGTCGCGTTTTGGTGGCAGCGGGACCCCCGTTAGTGTCGCCCGTAAGTGGACGAACGGCGGTGGGCTGTTCGTCACATATTGGTGGCAGAGCGGTGGGATAATCCTAGAGCATTAGTGATTTGGTTTGAGCAATCATTCCTCTCACTAAAAACCTGCACGGTTCCTGCGGGAATCCTGCATCATAGGTTTTGGAGAACAGACTCAGTGGTTACTAGTCCTGAGACATTAGTGTGTACTTGCAAGTATCCCCCTCCCGTTTCTTCGTTTTTCTTTTTCTATCTTTTATTTGGCAACCATGGCGGCAAAAGGAGAACCTTGGTACACCCGGCAGACAAAGGAAGTTCTTGCTGGGTTATGCACGTACCAAGGCCTTGACGCCACGAACAAAAACAGAGCTCAAATGATCACGGCTCTAGTGCAGCTGGACAACGACCAGAATCCAGCGAGCGCAGAAGTTGGCCCAAGTGGCAATGGGGCTGCAGCAGAGGCTCCACTCCTGAGCGCTGGCCCCACATTCAACCAGGACGGGGTGGACCCCTATCTGCAAATGGCCTTGGACGTACTCCCCGCCGAAGACAGTGATGGGCGGGTGAGGCTGATCCAGCAATATCGGCAGGAGGCCCAAGCCGAGCGTCAAGCCCAGGCTGAGAGAGCTGAGCGCCGAGCGGAGGCTGAGAGAGCAGAGCAGCGAGCCGAGAGGGAGGCGCAGAGGGCCCATGAACTGGAGGTACTCCAGCGGGGTGGGAATGCCCCCACAGCCCGAAGCAGTGAGCCCAGCAGCGTCCAGACTCCTAAACCCCGGCCAGAGCATTTTCCCGTGATGGAAAAGGATGGGGACTTGGACACATTTCTGCGAGCCTTTGAGAAAGCCTGCAGACAGTACCAGCTGCCTAGAGACCAATGGGCAAGGTACTTGACCCCAGGGCTAAAAGGCAAAGCCCTGGAGGCATTTGCTTCTCTTCCGCCAGAAGCCGATGATGACTATGACGCCATAAAGCAGGCGCTGATCGCCAAATACCGGCTGACACCTGAGGTATACCGAAAGAAGTTCCGATACCTCCAACGTGGCCCACACGATAGCTACAGTGATGTGGTGCAAGGACTCAGGACCCACTTTGACCAGTGGATCCATGGACTGTCCGTTGAAACCTTTGAGCAGCTACGGGACCTGATGATCAAAGACCAGTTCCTGCATCTCTGCCCAGCTGAGGTCCGACAGTTCATCCTGGACCGCGAACCAACGAACGCGGACAAAGCGGCGCAGATCGCCGACAACCACGAGGCCAACCGGAAGCCCGAGACGCGGAGGCCAGTCGCCACCAGCTGGAAAGGGGGTAAGCCAGCAACCAACCCCAATGCCCCAGCTAGCCGTCCCTCCGGAGGCCCAGTCCCTGTTGCCAACAGCAGGCCGGCTACTGACAGTCGCCTGTGTCACCACTGCCAGCGGCCTGGTCACTTCTTTTACACCTGTCCGAATAGGCCGAAGAACCCCCCAGCCAAGGCCCCCGGGCCCAATGCCTCTGTTCTTTTGGTGGGAGGTGTGGTTGGGAGGGCTGACGACAACGTTCAACCTGTTCAGGTGGGGGCCCGTCTTGCTACAGGCCTCAAGGACACCGGGGCTGAACGAACCCTCATCCGTCCTGGACTGGCGGCCCCTGAAGAGTTTGTTGAGGGGAAAACCCTGACTGTCACCGGGATTGGAGGCACCCGTTGTCCCTTGCCAGTGGCACGAGTTTTTCTTGACTGGGGTGCCGGGAGCGGGTTGAGGGAGGTGGGAGTGTCTGAAAATTTGCCCACTGATGTTTTATTGGGGACTGACTTGGGGAGGATGGTTGCATACTATGTCCCTGACACCCTTCCCCAAACTGATAATAAGGGTAACGTTAGCCCTGATGATGTTGATGATGGGAAACTGAATGTGTTACCTGCTAATGCCTTGATGAGTAATGATGCAACTAACAACCATTCTTTCCCCAGGTACGATGCTGATGCTGATGTGAATGTACCAAAGCAAACTGATAACCATTCTTCTCCTAGGAAGGATGATGATGATGTTGATGTATCTGTGCCGACTGAACCCGTTAACCCTTTCTTTGAAGCGGTAGATGTGTCCACAGGTACCGAAGTGCTCAGCCCCGTCACTCTGCGGAGTGAGACGGCTGAGGAACCCCTGGCAGGAGTAAGCAACGGTGCTCAAGGAAATGGGGAGGTGCATGGGGACCATGAGGAAGGTAATGCCATGCAGCTGACCAGTGCCACCGAGGAAGGTAACTGGCCCATAAGTAGCACTGCTCCTGAAGTGTTGGGGGTGGATGGGGAGGTAGAGCCCAGGGCAGCACCAGCTGGTGGGTCTGCAGAAATCCCCAGGGAGACAGCATACATAGCAGCTGTCACACGCAGTCAGAGTGCCCAGATCGCAGGTAACGCACTGTCTTCTGGACCCTCTGCTGCTACAGGAGAGACTGAACCAGAGGTGAACCCAGAGCCGGTTCCAGAGGGTCCCAGTAAAGGAGGTACCCTGACGTCACTTCTGACAGCCTCCAGCATGGAGTTCCAGGCTGCTCTGCACTCAGATGCCAGCTTGGAGAAATTGAGAGGTCTCGCCGAGACGCCCACCTCCAAGTCTGATAAGGAGAGGGTGTTCTGGGAAAGAGGAAGGTTGTACCGGGAGACAGTACCCGGAGATCCTAAAAAGGAGTAAAGGAGTGGTTGAGGGAAAGACAGCTGGTCGTCCCCTATCAGTTCAGAACTGAGTTGTTGCGGATTGCCCATGAGATTCCACTCGCTGGACACTTGGGGATCAGCAAAACAAAGGCACGGCTGTCTCAACACTTCTATTGGCCCAAGATGGGGACAGATGTAACACACTACTGCCGCTCCTGTGCCACCTGTCAAAAAGTGGGTAAGGCGGGGCCTGCTCTTAAGGCTCCCCTTATTCCTTTGCCGGTGATAGAGGAGCCTTTCCAGAGAATCGCGGTGGACATTGTAGGACCGCTGTCCGTCCCCAGCAGCTCCGGAAAGCGATACATTCTCACCGTGGTAGACTACGCTACCCGGTACCCAGAGGCAGTAGCTCTGTCTTCAACCAGGGCAGATAAGGTGGCTGACGCACTGGTGACCATCTTTTCAAGGGTAGGATTTCCCAGGGAGATGCTTACCGATCAAGGGCCCCAATTCATGTCTCGCCTAATGGAGGCTCTCTGTGAGAAAATGCAGGTGACGCACCTGGTATCGAGTCCGTATCATCCACAGACTAATGGTTTGTGTGAACGCTTCAACGGTACCCTCAAACAGATGCTCCGCATACTGGTTGAGACCCAAGGGCGCGACTGGGAGCGGTACCTCCCACACCTGCTGTTCGCTTACAGAGAAGTTCCGCAGGCCTCGACCGGGTTCTCCCCCTTCGAGCTCCTGTATGGCAGGCGAGTCCGGGGACCCCTTGGGTTGATAAGAGAATCCTGGGAAGATGAGCCAAACCCCACAGAAGTGTCCATCGTGGATTATGTCATGCGCTTCCGTGACAAGATGCAGACCTTGACGCAGTTGGTGCATGACAACATGACGCAGGCTCAGGCTGACCAGAAGCACTGGTACGACCAGAACGCCCGGGAGCGGACCTACCAGGTGGGTCAAAAGGTGTGGGCGCTGGTCCCTGTACCAACGGATAAGCTTCAGGCAGCCTGGGAAGGCCCGTACGTCGTCCACCAACAGCTCAACCCGGTCACCTACGTGGTCACGCTTGACCATGCTCGGGGTAGGCGCAAGGCCTTTCACGTCAACATGCTGAAGGCGCACTACGAACGTGAAGCTTGCATCCTACCGGTCTGCAATCTGCCAGAGGATGGGGAGGAAGATTCCCTCCTGGACATGCTGGACCAGGCCAAGGCCAATGGGTCCATTGAGGACATGGAGATAAGTGGTTCGCTCACCGTGTCCCAGCGGTTGCAGTTGATGGCCACCCTGGAACTCTTCCGGCCCGTGTTCACCAACCGTCCTGGGAGGACGGAGTTAGCGGTTCATGAGGTGGACACCGGGAATCACGCCCCATTACGGCGAACACCTTATCGGATCTCTGAAACGGTGCAACAAGTCATGCGCCGAGAGGTCGATGAGATGTTAAGGCTGGGAGTGATTCGACGGTCAAAAGGTGCGTGGGCTTCACCTGTAGTCCTCGTGCCTAAAAAGGATCGAACCACCCGGTTCTGCGTGGACTACAGGGGGCTCAACGCCATCACAACCTCTGATGCCCACCCGATGCCGCGCATCGAGGATCTGCTCGAGCGGTTGACAAACGCCAACTACATATCCATCATGGATTTGAGTCGGGGATACTGGCAGATTCCCCTGAGCCCTGAGGCGCAGGAGAAATCCGCCTTTATCACCCCCTTTGGACTGTACGAGTCCACGGTCATGCCCTTCGGCATGAAGAATGCCCCTGCCACTTTCCAGCGGATGGTCAACCACCTGCTTCGGGGACTGGAGGAGTACGCAGTGGCGTACTTAGACGATATTGCCGTCTTCAGTTCCACCTGGGAGGAACACCTTCAGCACCTCCAGGAGGTGCTCAAGCGTCTTCACCAGGCAGGCCTGACCATCAAGCCGGGGAAGTGCCAGATAGGCATGCGCAAGGTCCACTACCTGGGGCACCGGGTAGGCGGGGGTTCCATGAGTCCGGAGCCAGAAAAAGTGGACGCAATCGTGTCCTGGCCCACCCCCAGGACCAAGAAACAGGTGAAGTCCTTCTTGGGCACTGCAGGGTACTATAGGCGGTTCGTACAGGACTATAGCGCCCTTGCCAAACCCTTGACTGACCTCACCAAGCAGAGGCTACCCCAAACAGTCAACTGGACAGATGACTGTGAGGCGGCTTTCCAAGCTTTGAAAGCAGCCCTGTGCAACTCTCCAGTGTTGAGAGCAGTCGACAGCAGTCGCCCGTTTCTGGTACAGACCGACGCCAGCGAGTTTGGCCTCGGTGCTGTGCTTAGCCAGGTCGACTCGGGGGACCAAGAGCACCCCGTGTTGTACCTGAGCCGGAAACTTTTGCCGAGGGAAGTGGCATACTCGACCATCGAGAAGGAGTGTCTGGCCATGGTGTGGGCACTGCAGCGTTTGCAGCCCTACCTGTATGGGCGCGCCTTCACGGTGGTAACCGACCACAACCCACTGAGCTGGTTGCACACCGTGTCGGGAACCAATGGAAGATTGCTCCGCTGGAGCCTTGCCCTTCAACAGTACGATTTTACTGTAAAACACAGGAAGGGCAGTGAAAACGGCAATGCCGATGGGTTGTCCCGCCGGGGCGAACCCGCTGAGGTGCGCATGGCCGATTACCGAGAGGTAATGCCTCCTTAGCGCCCTCTTAAGGGGGGAGGTGTGATGTACAATGTCTGTGAGGTATGGGGTTTTGTCTACAAAATATGATGTTTTCTGTTGTAACTTTCCAGAAAGATCCGGCACATATGACAATCCAGGCTGCTAGCTCTGCAGCTTCACCCCTCCTCCCTTCACACACACACAGAGCAGTGCCACCCCCCCTCCTCTACAGCCTGTGTTCGCACTAGTAATAGGAGACCCCCTGCTGTTACAACCATTTGTTTCCTCTCCACAGCTGAGAGAAAAAAGTGCGGGATGGTTCTTTGTTTGAAACAAAGAGGTTTGAATAAAACTATAAGAGCCTGCCCTGCGAAAACCGTACCAAGCAGAGATATAAAAATCATATTTCTGCGATCCGAGCAGACCCAGCTTCGCTGTGGTGCCTGTTGCAAAACTCTCGGATGTCCAGAACCTGAGATATGATTTGCGCCCAAATGGACGGTCATATCGCATAGATGTTTGATGTTTTCTTGATGGGCTCATTACGCTGGGAAACATGATACCACTGATGAGTCCATACCAGCTTCTCCCATAAAGTTATAGCTAATCTAAGTTTTGTAGCCAAAACATAACTTGGATAAGAGAGGTGGGATCAACCCAGAATGCACCTCTCTGTGATGTCACATAGGAAAGTCTATAAGGCATTTCCTGGGCAAACCAGCTCAGAACAGCTGCAGAGTCGGTGCTGACAAGAACTCCAGATGAATGGAGACGTGTGGCTCCTCCTCCCTTAAAGCCGCATGGTCTGCCTAAGGAACAATATGGAACTGTGAGTGTAATCTCTTTGTTTTCTCCACTTTTATTTTATACCTGTACTGTACATATTTTATGTCTCAATTTTATAGCAACTTTTATCTGTAATCACTGTCCTCTTTCGGAAAATAAATGAAATAATTATTTAGATCTGTCTCCATGCTCTAAGAATCGAACTATACGCCTTTGATAGATAAATCGCTACTAATTCAAGGGGTTTGCCACGGACCCTCTTAATTTAACACTGTGAATTAAGTAACCGTGACTGGTGGCAGCGCGTTGTGTACGGCTATTACGGCTTGCTGGCAGTACAGAAGGGTCTTATATTGCTGAATAAGGGTCTGCAGCCACAGCATTGATAATTCCCTTACTGCAGAAGCCTAATTGCCGGTTCACAACAGGCAGCCCGTCCGGCGACCAATTATCCTAGGTGCAGTTCCCTGACTGACCTGAGGGTAAGGGGGGCGCCGGAGAGCTGTGAGTTCCAAAGTGGAACTGGGAAAGTGGGATATACATAAATCCCCGCAGTACTTGGAAGATTGATAGCAGTGGTGGGGCATCCAAATTAAACTCCCCCTGCGGCAAATTGTAGAGCGAGATTAGCTTGCTGGATATTTTTGGTCACATGGTGCCAGTGTTGGGATAACTAAGATAAGCCCCACTGCGCCTGTGATAGCCGTGTGCCGGCATTGTGTCACGCCCCTCCGTCCGCTGATACACCCGTGTCAGTGGTGGGACTGTGACATAGTGGTGACACAGGGTCCGCTGTCCGTCGCGTTTTGGTGGCAGCGGGACCCCCGTTAGTGTCGCCCGTAAGTGGACGAACGGCGGTGGGCTGTTCGTCACAAGCGCGCCATCTATAATGTATATATTATGTAGAATTACTATACAGGGATGAAGAGCGCGCCATCTATAATGTGTATATTATGTAGGATTACTATACAGGGATGAAGAGCGCGCCATCTATAATGTGTATATTATGTAGAATTACTATACAGGAATGAAGAGCGCGCCATCTATAATGTGTATATTATGTAGAATTACTATACAGGAATGAAGAGCGCACCATCTATAATGTGTATATTATGTAGAATTACTATACAGGGATGAAGAGCGCACCATCTATAATGTGTATATTATGTAGAATTACTATACAGGAATGAAGAGCGTGCCATCTATAATGTGTATATTATGTAGAATTACTATACAGGAATGAAGAGCGTGCCATCTATAATGTGTATATTATGTAGAATTACTATACAGGAATGAAGAGCGCGCCATCTATAATGTGTATATTATGTAGAATTACTATACAGGAATGAAGAGCGCGCCATCTATAATGTGTATATTATGTAGAATTACTATACAGGAATGAAGAGCGCACCATCTATAATGTGTATATTATGTAGAATTACTATACAGGGATGAAGAGCGCACCATCTATAATGTGTATATTATGTAGAATTACTATACAGGAATGAAGAGCGTGCCATCTATAATGTGTATATTATGTAGAATTACTATACAGGAATGAAGAGCGTGCCATCTATAATGTGTATATTATGTAGGATTACTATACAGGGATGAAGAGCGCGCCATCTATAATGTGTATATTATGTAGAATTACTATACAGGAATGAAGAGCGCGCCATCTATAATGTGTATATTATGTAGAATTACTATACAGGAATGAAGAGCGCACCATCTATAATGTGTATATTATGTAGAATTACTATACAGGGATGAAGAGCGCACCATCTATAATGTGTATATTATGTAGAATTACTATACAGGAATGAAGAGCGCGCCATCTATAATGTGTATATTATGTAGAATTACTATACAGGAATGAAGAGCGCCCCATCTATAATGTGTATATTATGTAGGATTACTATACAGGGACGAAGAGCGCGCCATCTATAATGTGTATATTATGTAGAATTACTATACAGGAATGAAGAGCGCGCCATCTATAATGTGTATATTATGTAGAATTACTATACAGGAATGAAGAGCGTGCCATCTATAATGTGTATATTATGTAGAATTACTATACAGGGATGAAGAGCGTGCCATCTATAATGTGTATATTATGTAGAATTACTATACAGGGATGAAGAGCGCGCCATCTATAATGTGTATATTATGTAGGATTACTATACAGGGATGAAGAGCGCGCCATCTATAATGTGTATATTATGTAGAATTACTATACAGGAATGAAGAGCGCGCCATCTATAATGTGTATATTATGTAGAATTACTATACAGGAATGAAGAGCGCACCATCTATAATGTGTATATTATGTAGAATTACTATACAGGGATGAAGAGCGCACCATCTATAATGTGTATATTATGTAGAATTACTATACAGGAATGAAGAGCGTGCCATCTATAATGTGTATATTATGTAGAATTACTATACAGGAATGAAGAGCGTGCCATCTATAATGTGTATATTATGTAGGATTACTATACAGGGATGAAGAGCGCGCCATCTATAATGTGTATATTATGTAGAATTACTATACAGGAATGAAGAGCGCGCCATCTATAATGTGTATATTATGTAGAATTACTATACAGGAATGAAGAGCGCACCATCTATAATGTGTATATTATGTAGAATTACTATACAGGGATGAAGAGCGCACCATCTATAATGTGTATATTATGTAGAATTACTATACAGGAATGAAGAGCGTGCCATCTATAATGTGTATATTATGTAGAATTACTATACAGGAATGAAGAGCACGCCATCTATAATGTGTATATTATGTAGAATTACTATACAGGAATGAAGAGCGCACCATCTATAATGTGTATATTATGTAGAATTACTATACAGGAATGAAGAGCGTGCCATCTATAATGTGTATATTATGTAGAATTACTATACAGGGATGAAGAGCGTGCCATCTATAATGTGTATATTATGTAGAATTACTATACAGGAATGAAGAGCGCGCCATCTATAATGTGTATATTATGTAGAATTACTATACAGGAATGAAGAGCGCACCATCTATAATGTGTATATTATGTAGAATTACTATACAGGGATGAAGAGCGCACCATCTATAATGTGTATATTATGTAGAATTACTATACAGGAATGAAGAGCGTGCCATCTATAATGTGTATATTATGTAGAATTACTATACAGGAATGAAGAGCGCGCCATCTATAATGTGTATATTATGTAGGATTACTATACAGGGATGAAGAGCGCGCCATCTATAATGTGTATATTATGTAGAATTACTATACAGGAATGAAGAGCGTGCCATCTATAATGTGTATATTATGTAGAATTACTATACAGGGATGAAGAGCGCGCCATCTATAATGTGTATATTATGTAGAATTACTATACAGGAATGAAGAGCGCGCCATCTATAATGTGTATATTATCTAGAATTACTATACAGGGATGAAGAGCGTGCCATCTATAATGTGTATATTATGTAGAATTACTATACAGGGATGAAGAGCGTGCCATCTATAATGTGTATATTATGTAGAATTACTATACAGGGATGAAGAGCGCGCCATCTATAATGTGTATATTATGTAGGATTACTATACAGGGATGAAGAGTGTGCCATCTATAATGTGTATATTATGTAGGATTACTATACAGGGATGAAGAGCGTGCCATCTATAATGTGTATATTATGTAGGATTACTATACAGGGATGAAGAGCGCGCCATCTATAATGTGTATATTATGTAGAATTACTATACAGGGATGAAGAGCGCGCCATCTATAATGTGTATATTATGTAGGATTACTATACAGGGATGAAGAGCGTGCCATCTATAATGTGTATATTATGTAGGATTACTATACAGGGATGAAGAGTGCGCCATCTATAATGTGTATATTATGTAGGATTACTATACAGGGATGAAGAGTGTGCCATCTATAATGTGTATATTATGTAGGATTACTATACAGGGATGAAGAGCGTGCCATCTATAATGTGTATATTATGTAGAATTACTATACAGGGATGAAGAGTGTGCCATCTATAATGTGTATATTATGTAGGATTACTATACAGGGATGAAGAGTGCGCCATCTATAATGTGTATATTATGTAGGATTACTATACAGGGATGAAGAGTGTGCCATCTATAATGTGTATATTATGTAGGATTACTATACAGGGATGAAGAGCGCGCCATCTATAATGTGTATATTATGTAGGATTACTATACAGGGATGAAGAGTGTGCCATCTATAATGTGTATATTATGTAGGATTACTATACAGGGATGAAGAGCGCGCCATCTATAATGTGTATATTATGTAGAATTACTATACAGGAATGAAGAGCGCGCCATCTATAATGTGTATATTATGTAGAATTACTATACAGGGATGAAGAGCACGCCATCTATAATGTGTATATTATGTAGAATTACTATACAGGGATGAAGAGCGCGCCATCTATAATGTGTATATTATGTAGAATTACTATACAGGAATGAAGAGCGCGCCATCTATAATGTGTATATTATGTAGAATTACTATACAGGGATGAAGAGCACGCCATCTATAATGTGTATATTATGTAGAATTACTATACAGGGATGAAGAGCGCGCCATCTATAATGTGTATATTATGTAGAATTACTATACAGGAATGAAGAGCGCGCCATCTATAATGTGTATATTATGTAGAATTACTATACACGGATGAAGAGCGCGCCATCTATAATGTGTATATTATGTAGAATTACTATGCAGGGATGAAGAGCGCGCCATCTATAATGTGGATATTATATAGAATTACTATACAGGAATGAAGAGCGTGCCATCTATAATGTGTATATTATGTAGAATTACTATACAGGGATGAAGAGCGCGCCATCTATAATGTGTATATTATGTAGAATTACTATACAGGAATGAAGAGCGCGCCATCTATAATGTGTATATTATGTAGAATTACTATACAGGGATGAAGAGCGCGCCATCTATAATGTGTATATTATGTAGAATTACTATACAGGAATGAAGAGCGTGCCATCTATAATGTGTATATTATGTAGAATTACTATACAGGGATGAAGAGCGCGCCATCTATAATGTGTATATTATGTAGGATTACTATACAGGAATGAAGAGCGTGCCATCTATAATGTGTATATTATGTAGAATTACTATACAGGGATGAAGAGCGCGCCATCTATAATGTGTATATTATGTAGAATTACTATACAGGAATGAAGAGCGCGCCATCTATAATGTGTATATTATGTAGGATTACTATACAGGGATGAAGAGCATGCCATCTATAATGTGTATATTATGTAGAATTACTATACAGGAATGAAGGGCGCGCCATCTATAATGTGCATATTATGTAGAATTACTATACAGGGATGAAGAGCGCGCCATCTATAATGTGTATATTATGTAGGATTACTGTACAGGGATGAAGAGCATGCCATCTATAATGTGTATATTATGTAGGATTACTATACAGGAATGAAGGGCGCGCCATCTATAATGTGCATATTATGTAGAATTACTATACAGGGATGAAGAGCGCGCCATCTATAATGTGTATATTATGTAGAATTACTATACAGGGATGAAGAGCGCGCCATCTATAATGTGTATATTATGTAGAATTACTATACAGGAATGAAGAGCGTGCCATCTATAATGTGTATATTATGTAGAATTACTATACAGGGATGAAGAGCGCGCCATCTATAATGTGTATATTATGTAGGATTACTATACAGGAATGAAGAGCGTGCCATCTATAATGTGTATATTATGTAGAATTACTATACAGGGATGAAGAGCGTGCCATCTATAATGTGTATATTATGTAGAATTACTATACAGGGATGAAGAGCGCGCCATCTATAATGTGTATATTATGTAGAATTACTATACAGGGATGAAGAGCGCGCCATCTATAATGTGTATATTATGTAGAATTACTATACAGGGATGAAGAGCGCGCCATCTATAATGTGTATGTTATGTAGAATTACTATACAGGGATGAAGAGCGCGCCATCTATAATGTGTATATTATGTTGAATTACTATACAGGGATGAAGAGCACGCCATCTATAATGTGTATATTATATAGAATTACTATACAGGAATGAAGAGCGCGTCATCTATAATGTGTATATTATGTAAAATTACTATACAGGAATGAAGAGCGCGCCATCTATAATGTGTATATTATGTAGAATTACTATACAGGGATGAAGAGCACGCCATCTATAATGTGTATATTATGTAGAATTACTATACAGGGATGAAGAGCGCGCCATCTATAATTTGTATATTATGTAAAATTACTATACAGGAATGAAGAGCGCTCCATCTATAATGTGTATATTATGTAGAATTACTAAACAGGGATGAAGAGCGCGCCATCTATAATGTGTATATTATGTAGAATTACTATACAGGGATGAAGAGCGTGCTATCTATAAAGTGTATATTATGTAGAATTACTATACAGGAATGAAGAGCGCGCCATCTATAATGTGTATATTATGTAGAATTACTATACAGGGATGAAGAGCGCGCCATCTATAATGTGTATATTATGTAGAATTACTATACAGGGATGAAGAGCGCGCCATCTATAATGTGTATATTATGTAGAATTACTATAAAGGGATGAAGAGCGCGCCATCTATAATGTGTATATTATGTAGAATTACTATACAGGAATGAAGAGCGCGCCATCTATAATGTGTATATTATGTAGAATTACTATACAGGAATGAAGAGCGCGCCATCTATAATGTGTATATTATGTAGAATTACTATACAGGAATGAAGAGCGCGCCATCTATAATGTGTATATTATGTAGAATTACTATACAGGGATGAAGAGCGCGCCATCTATAATGTGTATATTATGTAGAATTACTATACAGGGATGAAGAGCGCGCCATCTATAATGTGTATATTATGTAGAATTACTATACAGGGATGAAGAGCGCGCCATCTATAATGTGTATATTATGTAGAATTACTATACAGGGATGAAGAGCGTGCCATCTATAATGTGTATATTATGTAGAATTACTATACAGGGATGAAGAGCGCGCCATCTATAATGTGTATATTATGTAGAATTACTATACAGGGATGAAGAGCGTGCCATCTATAATGTGTATATTATGTAGAATTACTATACAGGGATGAAGAGCGTGCCATCTATAATGTGTATATTATGTAGAATTACTATACAGGGATGAAGAGCGCGCCATCTATAATGTGTATATTATGTAGAATTACTATACAGGGATGAAGAGCGTGCCATCTATAATGTGTATATTATGTAGAATTACTATACAGGAATGAAGAGCGTGCCATCTATAATGTGTATATTATGTAGAATTACTATACAGGAATGAAGAGCGTGCCATCTATAATGTGTATATTATGTAGAATTACTATACAGGGATGAAGAGCGCGCCATCTATAATGTGTATATTATGTAGAATTACTATACAGGAATGAAGAGCGTGCCATATATAATGTGTATATTATGTAGAATTACCATACAGGAATGAAGAGCGTGCCATCTATAATGTGTATATTATGTAGAATTACTATACAGGGATAAAGAGCGTGCCATCTATAATGTGTATATTATGTAGAATTACTATACAGGGATGAAGAGCGCGCCATCTATAATGTGTATATTATGTAGAATTACTATACAGGAATGAAGAGCGCGCCATATATAATGTGTATATTATGTAGAATTACTATACAGGGATGAAGAGCGTGCCATCTATAATGTGTATATTATGTAGAATTACTATACAGGGATGAAGAGCGCGCCATCTATAATGTGTATTTTATGTAGAATTACTATACAGGGATGAAGAGCGTGCCATCTATAATGTGTATATTATGTAGAATTACTATACAGGAATGAAGAGCGCGCCATCTATAATGTGTATATTATGTAGAATTACTATACAGGAATGAAGAGCGTGCCATCTATAATGTGTATATTATGTAGAATTACTATACAGGGATGAAGAGCGTGCCATCTATAATGTGTATATTATGTAGAATTACTATACAGGAATGAAGAGCGCGCCATCTATAATGTGTATATTATGTAGGATTACTATACAGGGATGAAGAGTGCGCCATCTATAATGTGTATATTATGTAGAATTACTATACAGGGATGAAGAGCGCGCCATCTATAATGTGTATATTATGTAGAATTACTATACAGGGATGAAGAGCGTGCCATCTATAATGTGTATATTATGTAGAATTACTATACAGGGATGAAGAGCGCGCCATCTATAATGTGTATTTTATGTAGAATTACTATACAGGGATGAAGAGCGTGCCATCTATAATGTGTATATTATGTAGAATTACTATACAGGAATGAAGAGCGCGCCATCTATAATGTGTATATTATGTAGAATTACTATACAGGGATGAAGAGCGCGCCATCTATAATGTGTATATTATGTAGAATTACTATACAGGAATGAAGAGCGTGCCATCTATAATGTGTATATTATGTAGAATTACTATACAGGGATGAAGAGCGTGCCATCTATAATGTGTATATTATGTAGAATTACTATACAGGGATGAAGAGCGCGCCATCTATAATGTGTATTTTATGTAGAATTACTATACAGGGATGAAGAGCGTGCCATCTATAATGTGTATATTATGTAGAATTACTATACAGGAATGAAGAGCGCGCCATCTATAATGTGTATATTATGTAGAATTACTATACAGGGATGAAGAGCGCGCCATCTATAATGTGTATATTATGTAGAATTACTATACAGGGATGAAGAGCGTGCCATCTATGATGTGTATATTATGTAGAATTACTATACAGGGATGAAGAGCGCGCCATCTATAATGTGTATATTATGTAGAATTACTATACAGGGATGAAGAGCGTGCCATCTATAATGTGTATGTTATGTAGAATTACTATACAGGGATGAAGAGCGCGCCATCTATAATGTATATATTATGTAGAATTACTATACAGGGATGAAGAGCGTGCCATCTATAATGTGTATATTATGTAGAATTACTATACAGGGATGAAGAGCGCGCCATCTATAATGTGTATATTATGTAGAATTACTATACAGGGATGAAGAGCGTGCCATCTATAATGTGTATGTTATGTAGAATTACTATACAGGGATGAAGAGCGCGCCATCTATAATGTATATATTATGTAGAATTACTATACAGGGATGAAGAGCGTGCCATCTATAATGTGTATATTATGTAGAATTACTATACAGGGATGAAGAGCGCGCCATCTATAATGTGTATATTATGTAGAATTACTATACAGCAATGAAGAGCGCGCCATCTATAATGTGTATATTATGTAGGATTACTATACAGGGATGAAGAGCGCGCCATCTATAATGTGTATATTATGTAGAATTACTATACAGGAATGAAGAGCGCGCCATCTATAATGTGTATATTATGTAGGATTACTATACAGGGATGAAGAGCGTGCCATCTATAATGTGTATGTTATGTAGAATTACTATACAGGGATGAAGAGCCCGCCATCTATAATGTGTATATTATGTAGAATTACTATACAGGGATGAAAAGCGTGCCATCTATAATGTGTATATTATGTAGAATTACTATACAGGAATGAAGAGCCCGCCATCTATAATGTGTATATTATGTAGGATTACTATACAGGGATGAAGAGCGTGCCATCTATAATGTGTATATTATGTAGGATTACTATACAGGGATGAAGAGCCCGCCATCTATAATGTGTATATTATGTAGAATTACTATACAGGGATGAAAAGCGTGCCATCTATAATGTGTATATTATGTAGAATTACTATACAGGGATGAAGAGCGCGCCATCTATAATGTGTATATTATGTAGAATTACTATACAGGGATGAAGAGCGCGCCATCTATAATGTGTATATTATGTAGAATTACTATACAGGAATGAAGAGCGCGCCATCTATAATGTGTATATTATGTAGGATTACTATACAGGGATGAAGAGCGTGCCATCTATAATGTGTATGTTATGTAGAATTACTATACAGGGATGAAGAGCGCGCCATCTATAATGTGTATATTATGTAGGATTACTATACAGGGATGAAGAGCGTGCCATCTCTAATGTGTATATTATGTAGAATTACTATACAGGGATGAAGAGCGCGCCATCTATAATGTGTATATTATGTAGGATTACTATACAGGAATGAAGAGCGCGCCATCTATAATGTGTATGTTATGTAGAATTACTATACAGGAATGAAGAGCGTGCCATCTATAATGTGTATGTCATGTAGAATTACTATACAGGGATGAAGAGTGCGCCATCTATAATGTGTATATTATGTAGAATTACTATACAGGGATGAAGAGCGCGCCATCTATAATGTGTATATTATGTAGGATTACTATACAGGGATGAAGAGCGTGCCATCTATAATGTGTATATTATGTAGGATTACTATACAGGGATGAAGAGCCCGCCATCTATAATGTGTATATTATGTAGAATTACTATACAGGGATGAAGAACGCGCCATCTATAATGTGTATATTATGTAGGATTACTATACAGGAATGCAGAGCGCGCCATCTATAATGTGTATATTATGTAGAATTACTATACAGGAATGAAGAGCGCGCCATCTATAATGTGTATATTGTGACGAACAGCCCACCGCCGTTCGTCCACTTACGGGCGACACTAACGGGAGTCCCGCTGCCACCAAAACGCGACGGACAGCGGACCATGTGTCACCACTATGTCACAGTCCCACCACTGACACGGGTGTATCAGCGAACGGAGGGGCGTGACACAATGCCGGCACACGGCTATCACAGGCGCAGTGGGGCTTATCTTAGTTATCCCAACACTGGCACCATGTGACCAAAAATATCCAGCAAGCTAATCTCGCTCTACAATTTGCCGCAGGGGGAGTTTAATTTGGATGCCCCACCACTGCTATCAATCTTCCAAGTACTGCGGGGATTTATGTATATCCCACTTTCTCAGTTCCACTTTGGAACTCGCAGCTCTCCGGCGCCCCCCTTACCCTCAGGTCAGTCAGGGAACTGCACCTAGGATAATTAGTCGCCGGACGGGCTGCCTGTTGTGAACCGGCAATTAGGCTTCTGCAGTAAGGGAATTATCAATGCTGTGGCTGAAGCCCCTTACTCAGCAATATAAGACCCTTCTAGACTGCCAGCAAGCCGTAATAGCCGTACACAACGCGCTGCCACCAGTCACGGTTACTTAATTCACAGTGTTAAATTAAGAGGGTCCGTGGCAAACCCCTTGAATTAGTAGCGATTATCTATCAAAGGCGTATAGTTCGATTCTTAGAGCATGGAGACAGATCTAAATAATTTCATTTATTTTCCGAAAGAGGACAGTGATTACAGATAAAAGTTGCTATAAAATTGAGACATAAAATATGTACAGTACAGGTATAAAATAAAAGTGGAGAAAACAAAGAGATTACACTCACAGTTCCATATTGTTCCTTAGGCAGACCATGCGGCTAAGGTGGGTGGAGGCGGAGCTGCACTTCTCCGCTCATTGGGGTCCTTCTAGCACGACGACTTGAGCTGTTCTGAGCTGGTTTGCCCAGGAAATGCCTTATAGACTTTCCTATGTGACATCACAGAGAGGTGCATTCTGGGTTGATCCCACCTCTCTTATCCAAGTTATGTTTTGGCTAAAAAACTTAGATTAGCTATAACTTTATGGGAGAAGCTGGTATGGACTCATCAGTGGTATCATGTTTCCCAGCGTAATGAGCCCATCAAGAAAACATCAAACATCTATGCGATATGACCGTCCATTTGGGCGCAAATCCTATCTCATGTTCTGGACAGGGTAGAACTTCGAAACATACGCGGTCTCGAAGCTGGGACCGCTCAGGTTACAAAAATATGATTTTCATATCTCTAGGGTATTTGGTTCTTATGGTATAGTCTCTCATAGTTTTATTCGTTTCAAACAAAGAAGTTTTTCCCGCTCTGAAGAGGAGAGAAGGCAAATGGTGTGAGGAAGATGGTCTAGCTAATTAACATTCCTGCTCTTCCAGAGGAAGTGGCAGGGTTGATAAAACCTGGGGGGAAGGAATTCCTACTACTGAGAGTTTACAATGTCCTAGGATGGAGGATTTGTTAGCACATTGCAACAGAAAACATATCTTGCAGACATGGTACATCACAAGGGGGTGGCACTGCTCTGTGTGTGTGTGAAGGGAGGAGGAATGAAGCTGCAGAGCTAGCAGCCTGGATTGTCATATCTGCCGGATCTTTCTGGAAAGTTACAACAGAAAACATCATATTTTGTGGACAAAACCCCATACCTCACAGACATTGTACATCACAGGGATGAAGAGCGCGCCATCTATAATGTGTATATTATGTAGAATTACTATACAGGGATGAAGAGCGCGCCATCTATAATGTGTATATTATGTAGAATTACTATACAGGGATGAAGAGCGCGCCATCTATAATGTGTATATTATGTAGAATTACTATACAGGGATGAAGAGCGCGCCATCTATAATGTGTATGTTATGTAGAATTACTATACAGGGATGAAGAGCGCGCCATCTATAATGTGTATATTATGTTGAATTACTATACAGGGATGAAGAGCACGCCATCTATAATGTGTATATTATATAGAATTACTATACAGGAATGAAGAGCGCGTCATCTATAATGTGTATATTATGTAAAATTACTATACAGGAATGAAGAGCGCGCCATCTATAATGTGTATATTATGTAGAATTACTATACAGGGATGAAGAGCACGCCATCTATAATGTGTATATTATGTAGAATTACTATACAGGGATGAAGAGCGCGCCATCTATAATTTGTATATTATGTAAAATTACTATACAGGAATGAAGAGCGCTCCATCTATAATGTGTATATTATGTAGAATTACTAAACAGGGATGAAGAGCGCGCCATCTATAATGTGTATATTATGTAGAATTACTATACAGGGATGAAGAGCGTGCTATCTATAAAGTGTATATTATGTAGAATTACTATACAGGAATGAAGAGCGCGCCATCTATAATGTGTATATTATGTAGAATTACTATACAGGGATGAAGAGCGCGCCATCTATAATGTGTATATTATGTAGAATTACTATACAGGGATGAAGAGCGCGCCATCTATAATGTGTATATTATGTAGAATTACTATAAAGGGATGAAGAGCGCGCCATCTATAATGTGTATATTATGTAGAATTACTATACAGGAATGAAGAGCGCGCCATCTATAATGTGTATATTATGTAGAATTACTATACAGGAATGAAGAGCGCGCCATCTATAATGTGTATATTATGTAGAATTACTATACAGGAATGAAGAGCGCGCCATCTATAATGTGTATATTATGTAGAATTACTATACAGGGATGAAGAGCGCGCCATCTATAATGTGTATATTATGTAGAATTACTATACAGGGATGAAGAGCGTGCCATCTATAATGTGTATATTATGTAGAATTACTATACAGGGATGAAGAGCGCGCCATCTATAATGTGTATATTATGTAGAATTACTATACAGGGATGAAGAGCGTGCCATCTATAATGTGTATATTATGTAGAATTACTATACAGGGATGAAGAGCGCGCCATCTATAATGTGTATATTATGTAGAATTACTATACAGGGATGAAGAGCGTGCCATCTATAATGTGTATATTATGTAGAATTACTATACAGGGATGAAGAGCGTGCCATCTATAATGTGTATATTATGTAGAATTACTATACAGGGATGAAGAGCGCGCCATCTATAATGTGTATATTATGTAGAATTACTATACAGGGATGAAGAGCGCGCCATCTATAATGTGTATATTATGTAGAATTACTATACAGGAATGAAGAGCGTGCCATCTATAATGTGTATATTATGTAGAATTACTATACAGGAATGAAGAGCGTGCCATCTATAATGTGTATATTATGTAGAATTACTATACAGGGATGAAGAGCGCGCCATCTATAATGTGTATATTATGTAGAATTACTATACAGGAATGAAGAGCGTGCCATATATAATGTGTATATTATGTAGAATTACCATACAGGAATGAAGAGCGTGCCATCTATAATGTGTATATTATGTAGAATTACCATACAGGGATGAAGAGCGTGCCATCTATAATGTGTATATTATGTAGAATTACTATACAGGGATGAAGAGCGCGCCATCTATAATGTGTATTTTATGTAGAATTACTATACAGGGATGAAGAGCGCGCCATCTATAATGTGTATATTATGTAGAATTACTATACAGGAATGAAGAGCGCGCCATCTATAATGTGTATATTATGTAGAATTACTATACAGGAATGAAGAGCGTGCCATCTATAATGTGTATATTATGTAGAATTACTATACAGGGATGAAGAGCGTGCCATCTATAATGTGTATATTATGTAGAATTACTATACAGGGATGAAGAGCGTGCCATCTATAATGTGTATATTATGTAGAATTACTATACAGGAATGAAGAGCGCGCCATCTATAATGTGTATATTATGTAGGATTACTATACAGGGATGAAGAGTGCGCCATCTATAATGTGTATATTATGTAGAATTACTATACAGGGATGAAGAGCGCGCCATCTATAATGTGTATATTATGTAGAATTACTATACAGGGATGAAGAGCGTGCCATCTATAATGTGTATATTATGTAGAATTACTATACAGGGATGAAGAGCGCGCCATCTATAATGTGTATTTTATGTAGAATTACTATACAGGGATGAAGAGCGTGCCATCTATAATGTGTATATTATGTAGAATTACTATACAGGAATGAAGAGCGCGCCATCTATAATGTGTATATTATGTAGAATTACTATACAGGGATGAAGAGCGCGCCATCTATAATGTGTATATTATGTAGAATTACTATACAGGAATGAAGAGCGTGCCATCTATAATGTGTATATTATGTAGAATTACTATACAGGGATGAAGAGCGTGCCATCTATAATGTGTATATTATGTAGAATTACTATACAGGGATGAAGAGCGCGCCATCTATAATGTGTATTTTATGTAGAATTACTATACAGGGATGAAGAGCGTGCCATCTATAATGTGTATATTATGTAGAATTACTATACAGGAATGAAGAGCGCGCCATCTATAATGTGTATATTATGTAGAATTACTATACAGGGATGAAGAGCGCGCCATCTATAATGTGTATATTATGTAGAATTACTATACAGGGATGAAGAGCGTGCCATCTATGATGTGTATATTATGTAGAATTACTATACAGGGATGAAGAGCGCGCCATCTATAATGTGTATATTATGTAGAATTACTATACAGGGATGAAGAGCGTGCCATCTATAATGTGTATGTTATGTAGAATTACTATACAGGGATGAAGAGCGCGCCATCTATAATGTATATATTATGTAGAATTACTATACAGGGATGAAGAGCGTGCCATCTATAATGTGTATATTATGTAGAATTACTATACAGGGATGAAGAGCGCGCCATCTATAATGTGTATATTATGTAGAATTACTATACAGGGATGAAGAGCGTGCCATCTATAATGTGTATGTTATGTAGAATTACTATACAGGGATGAAGAGCGCGCCATCTATAATGTATATATTATGTAGAATTACTATACAGGGATGAAGAGCGTGCCATCTATAATGTGTATATTATGTAGAATTACTATACAGGGATGAAGAGCGCGCCATCTATAATGTGTATATTATGTAGAATTACTATACAGCAATGAAGAGCGCGCCATCTATAATGTGTATATTATGTAGGATTACTATACAGGGATGAAGAGCGCGCCATCTATAATGTGTATATTACGTAGAATTACTATACAGGAATGAAGAGCGCGCCATCTATAATGTGTATATTATGTAGGATTACTATACAGGGATGAAGAGCGTGCCATCTATAATGTGTATGTTATGTAGAATTACTATACAGGGATGAAGAGCCCGCCATCTATAATGTGTATATTATGTAGAATTACTATACAGGGATGAAAAGCGTGCCATCTATAATGTGTATATTATGTAGAATTACTATACAGGAATGAAGAGCCCGCCATCTATAATGTGTATATTATGTAGGATTACTATACAGGGATGAAGAGCGTGCCATCTATAATGTGTATATTATGTAGGATTACTATACAGGGATGAAGAGCCCGCCATCTATAATGTGTATATTATGTAGAATTACTATACAGGGATGAAAAGCGTGCCATCTATAATGTGTATATTATGTAGAATTACTATACAGGGATGAAGAGCGCGCCATCTATAATGTGTATATTATGTAGAATTACTATACAGGGATGAAGAGCGCGCCATCTATAATGTGTATATTATGTAGAATTACTATACAGGAATGAAGAGCGCGCCATCTATAATGTGTATATTATGTAGGATTACTATACAGGGATGAAGAGCGTGCCATCTATAATGTGTATGTTATGTAGAATTACTATACAGGGATGAAGAGCGCGCCATCTATAATGTGTATATTATGTAGGATTACTATACAGGGATGAAGAGCGTGCCATCTCTAATGTGTATATTATGTAGAATTACTATACAGGGATGAAGAGCGCGCCATCTATAATGTGTATATTATGTAGGATTACTATACAGGAATGAAGAGCGCGCCATCTATAATGTGTATGTTATGTAGAATTACTATACAGGAATGAAGAGCGTGCCATCTATAATGTGTATGTCATGTAGAATTACTATACAGGGATGAAGAGTGCGCCATCTATAATGTGTATATTATGTAGAATTACTATACAGGGATGAAGAGCGCGCCATCTATAATGTGTATATTATGTAGGATTACTATACAGGGATGAAGAGCGTGCCATCTATAATGTGTATATTATGTAGGATTACTATACAGGGATGAAGAGCCCGCCATCTATAATGTGTATATTATGTAGAATTACTATACAGGGATGAAGAACGCGCCATCTATAATGTGTATATTATGTAGGATTACTATACAGGAATGCAGAGCGCGCCATCTATAATGTGTATATTATGTAGAATTACTATACAGGAATGAAGAGCGCGCCATCTATAATGTGTATATTGTGACGAACAGCCCACCGCCGTTCGTCCACTTACGGGCGACACTAACGGGAGTCCCGCTGCCACCAAAACGCGACGGACAGCGGACCATGTGTCACCACTATGTCACAGTCCCACCACTGACACGGGTGTATCAGCGAACGGAGGGGCGTGACACAATGCCGGCACACGGCTATCACAGGCGCAGTGGGGCTTATCTTAGTTATCCCAACACTGGCACCATGTGACCAAAAATATCCAGCAAGCTAATCTCGCTCTACAATTTGCCGCAGGGGGAGTTTAATTTGGATGCCCCACCACTGCTATCAATCTTCCAAGTACTGCGGGGATTTATGTATATCCCACTTTCTCAGTTCCACTTTGGAACTCGCAGCTCTCCGGCGCCCCCCTTACCCTCAGGTCAGTCAGGGAACTGCACCTAGGATAATTAGTCGCCGGACGGGCTGCCTGTTGTGAACCGGCAATTAGGCTTCTGCAGTAAGGGAATTATCAATGCTGTGGCTGAAGCCCCTTACTCAGCAATATAAGACCCTTCTAGACTGCCAGCAAGCCGTAATAGCCGTACACAACGCGCTGCCACCAGTCACGGTTACTTAATTCACAGTGTTAAATTAAGAGGGTCCGTGGCAAACCCCTTGAATTAGTAGCGATTATCTATCAAAGGCGTATAGTTCGATTCTTAGAGCATGGAGACAGATCTAAATAATTTCATTTATTTTCCGAAAGAGGACAGTGATTACAGATAAAAGTTGCTATAAAATTGAGACATAAAATATGTACAGTACAGGTATAAAATAAAAGTGGAGAAAACAAAGAGATTACACTCACAGTTCCATATTGTTCCTTAGGCAGACCATGCGGCTAAGGTGGGTGGAGGCGGAGCTGCACTTCTCCGCTCATTGGGGTCCTTCTAGCACGACGACTTGAGCTGTTCTGAGCTGGTTTGCCCAGGAAATGCCTTATAGACTTTCCTATGTGACATCACAGAGAGGTGCATTCTGGGTTGATCCCACCTCTCTTATCCAAGTTATGTTTTGGCTAAAAAACTTAGATTAGCTATAACTTTATGGGAGAAGCTGGTATGGACTCATCAGTGGTATCATGTTTCCCAGCGTAATGAGCCCATCAAGAAAACATCAAACATCTATGCGATATGACCGTCCATTTGGGCGCAAATCCTATCTCATGTTCTGGACAGGGTAGAACTTCGAAACATACGCGGTCTCGAAGCTGGGACCGCTCAGGTTACAAAAATATGATTTTCATATCTCTAGGGTATTTGGTTCTTATGGTATAGTCTCTCATAGTTTTATTCGTTTCAAACAAAGAAGTTTTTCCCGCTCTGAAGAGGAGAGAAGGCAAATGGTGTGAGGAAGATGGTCTAGCTAATTAACATTCCTGCTCTTCCAGAGGAAGTGGCAGGGTTGATAAAACCTGGGGGGAAGGAATTCCTACTACTGAGAGTTTACAATGTCCTAGGATGGAGGATTTGTTAGCACATTGCAACAGAAAACATATCTTGCAGACATGGTACATCACAAGGGGGTGGCACTGCTCTGTGTGTGTGTGAAGGGAGGAGGAATGAAGCTGCAGAGCTAGCAGCCTGGATTGTCATATCTGCCGGATCTTTCTGGAAAGTTACAACAGAAAACATCATATTTTGTGGACAAAACCCCATACCTCACAGACATTGTACATCACAGGGATGAAGAGCGCGCCATCTATAATGTGTATATTATGTAGAATTACTATACAGGGATGAAGAGCGCGCCATCTATAATGTGTATATTATGTAGAATTACTATACAGGGATGACGAGCGCGCCATCTATAATGTGTGTATTATGTAGAATTACTATACAGGGATGAAGAGCGCACCATCTATAATGTGTATATTATGTAGAATTACTATACAGGGATGAAGAGCGCGCTATCTATAATGTGTATATTATGTGGAATTACTATACAGGGATGAAGAGCGCGCCATCTATAATGTGTATATTATGTAGAATTACTATACAGGGATGAAGAGAGCGCCATCTATAATGTGTATATTGTGTAGGATTACTATACAGGAATGAAGAGCGCGCCATCTATAATGTGTATATTATGTAGAATTACTATACAGGGATGAAGAGCGAGCCATCTATAATGTGTATATTATGTAGAATTACTATTCAGGGATGAAGAGCGCGCCGTCTATAATGTGTATATCATGTAGAATTACTATACAGGGATGAAGAGCGCGCCATCTATAATGTGTATATTATGTAGAATTACTATACAGGGATGAAGAGCGCGCCATCAATAATATGTATATTATGTAGAATTACTATACAGGGATGAAGAGCGCGCCATCTATAATGTGTATATTATGTAGAATTACTATACAGGGATGAAGAGCGCGCCATCTATAATGTGTATATTATGTAGAATTACTATACAGGAATGAAGAGCGCGCCGTCTATAATGTGTATATTATGTAGAATTACTATACAGGAATGAAGAGCGTGCCGTCTATAATGTGTATATCATGTAGAATTACTATACAGGGATGAAGAGCACGCCATCTATAATGTGTATATTATGTAGAATTACTATACAGGGATGAAGAGAGCGCCATCTATAATGTGTGTATTATGTAGAATTACTATACAGGGATGAAGAGCGCGCCATCAATAATATGTATATTATGTAGAATTACTATACAGGGATGAAGAGCGCGCCATCTATAATGTGTATATTATGTAGAATTACTATACAGGGATGAAGAGCGCGCCATCTATAATGTGTATATTATGTAGAATTACTATACAGGGATGAAGAGAGCGCCATCTATAATGTGTGTATTATGTAGAATTACTATACAGGGATGAAGAGCGCGCCATCAATAATATGTATATTATGTAGAATTACTATACAGGGATGAAGAGCGCGCCATCTATAATGTGTATATTATGTAGAATTACTATACAGGGATGAAGAGAGCGCCATCTATAATGTGTATATTATGTAGAATTACTATACAGGGATGAAGAGCGCGCCATCAATAATATGTATATTATGCAGAATTACTATACAGGGATGAAGAGCGCGCCATCTATAATGTGTATATTATGTAGAATTACTATACAGGGATGAAGAGCGCGCCATCTATAATGTGTATATTATGTAGTATTACTATACAGGAATGAAGAGCGTGCCATCTATAATGTGTATATTATGTAGAATTACTATACAGGAATGAAGAGCGTGCCATCTATAATGTGTATATTATGTAGAATTACTGTACAGGGATGAAGAGCGCGCCATCTATAATGTGTATATTATATAGAATTACTATACAGGAATGAAGAGCGCGTCATCTATAATGTGTATATTATGTAGAATTACTATACAGGGATGAAGAGCGCGCCATCTATAATGTGTATATTATGTAGTATTACTATACAGGAATGAAGAGCGCGCCATCTAAAATGTGTATATTATTTAGAGTTACTATACAGTAATTGTAATCCTAAAGTATATATGATTTTGCTGGAACCTTCTAGAATCTCCCATTGCTACTCGACTGATGAGAAAATCTGCCTGTCACAGCTATCTGCCGGCTTGCAGCTCTGTGAAACCTGAAACTTCAGTGAAGAATCTTCTCTCCGCCTTCTTTTCCCCCCTCCCTGCACAGCCAGAAAAAGGATTTCTTTTGTTCTCTAGACATGTGCTTGGACCAGTATGAGTAATATTAAAAGAAGCTCTATGGCAAGAACCATACACCACAGAGATATAATAATCATATCCCTGCGTAGGACACGAGACCGATGTTCTGATCCCTAATTTTCACGGTTCTCGCACTCCCAGAAATGGAGATATGGATTATTCCCAAATGGAGAGTCCTAATTACTGCATGGTTGGTTTTGTTTTATTGTTTTCAACGAACTACAACAAATGATACCATCTGCGTGTTTATACGAGCTTTCCTCGTCGTGATATAGTTAGTATAAGTTTTTAGTTAAATTGCAACTTAGAGAAAAGGGGGCTGAACTTCCCCATCCAGCTCCTTCGGTAATGTCACACAGCAGAGGCCATAAGGCATGCCAAGGTACATACCAGGCAATTGTGCTGGAGATTCCATGCTGAAAGGATCACCAGATGTCTGGAGATGAATGGTTGATGCCCCTCCCCCCAGCCACATGAGTTGCCTAGAGAGCATTGAGCAAATGTAGGTGTTAATCTCTGTTTTTAATCCTTGTTATTTTATATTTGCAAGGTACATATTTAATGTCTCAACTTTGTAATAACTTTTTATCTATGTAATCACTGCCCGACTTTGGGGAATAAATCGTAAAGTTATCAGTCTGTCAACATGCTCTAAGAAACGAACTTTAGCACCTTTAATATAATCGCTACTAGTTTGGGGGTTTGCTACAGACCCTCTTAATTAACTCATTGATTAAGTGAATCGTAGCTGGTGGCAGCGAAGTGTGATTTGGACCCCTGGTACTGCTGGCTGTGATGGAAAGGGACTTTATAAGCTAATTGGGTGGCTGTGGCCAGAGCGTTTATAATTCCGTCACTGCAGCGTGCCGGGTGGCCAGACCTCATTGAAGCAGCTGGCCGGTGACCAATTATCCTAGGTGTAGTTCCCTGACTGAACTGAGGGTAAGGCGGGGCGCCGGAGAGCTGCGAGTTCCAAAGTGGAACTGAGAAAGTGGGATATCCATAAATCCCCGCAGTTCTTGGAAGGTGGTTAGCAGTGGTGGGGCATCCAAAATAACCCCCCTGCGATAAATTGTTAGGGCAAGACTAGCTTGCTGTATTTTTGTCATATGATGCCAGTGGTGGGATAACTAAGATAAGCCCCCACTGTGCCTCTGATAGCCGTGTGCCGGCAGTGCGTCGCATTCCCCTGTCCGTCACATACTGGTGTCAGCGGTGGGATCGTGACATATTGGTGGCAGAGCGGTGGGATAATCATAGAGCATTAGTGATCTGGTTTGAGCAATCATCCCTCTCACTAAAAACCTGCACGGTTCCAGCGGGAATCCTGCGTCATAGGTTTTGGAGAACAGACTCTGTGGTTACTAGTCCTGAGACAATTTTGTGTACTTGCGAGTATCCCCTTCCTTCTTTGTTTTTCTTTCTTATCTTTTATTTGGCAACCAAGGCGGCAAAAGGAGAACGCAGCTACACACAGCAGACAAAGGAAGTTCTTGCTGGGTTATGCACGTACCAAGGCCTTGACGCCGCAAACAAAAACAGAGCCCAACTGATCGCGGCTCTGGTGCAGCTGGACAACACTCAGAGCCCAGCGGGCGCGGAAGCCGGCCCCAGCCAAGGTGGCGCTGCAGCTGAAGTCCAACCACCGTACGCCGGCCCCACATGCAACCAGGTCAGGCTGGACCCCTGCCTGCAAGCGGCCCTGCCGAAGACCGTGATGGACGTCTGAAGCTGATCCAGCAAGCTCAGGAGAGAGCAGAGCAGCGAGCCGAGCGGGAGGCGGAGAGAGCCGAGTGGGAGGCGGAGAGAGCTGAGTGCCAAGCACAAGCCCAGAGAGCCCATGAACTTGAGATGCTCCGGCAAGGGGAACATCCTCCATAGCCCGCAGCAGTGAGCCCAGCAGCGCCCAGAGTCCTAAACCCCGGCCAGAGCATTTTCCCGTGATGGAAAAGGACGGGGACTTGGACACGTTTCTGCGAGCATTTGAGAAAGCCTGCAGACAGTACCAGCTACCTAGTGAACAATGGGCCAGGTACTTGACCCCAGGGCTTAAAGGCAAAGCTCTGGAGGCGTTTGCTTCTCTTCCGCCAGAAGAAGACAACAACTATGACTCCATAAAGCAGGCTCTGATTGCCAAATACTGGCTGACACCCGAGGTATACCGAAAGAAGTTCTGGAACCTCCAACGTGGCCCACACGATAGCTATAGCGATGTGGCGCAAGGACACAGGACCCACTTTGACCAGTGGATTCGTGGACTGTCAGTTAACACCTTTGAGCTGCTATGGGACCTGATGATCAAAGACCAGTTCCTGCATCTCTGCCCAGCTGAGGATCGACAGTTCGTCCTGGAACGCGAAGCAACGAACGCGGACAAAGCGGAGCAGATCGCCGACATCTATAATGCCAACCGGAAGCCAGAGACGTGGAGGCCAGTCACTACCAGCTGGAGAGGGGGTAAGCCTGCAACCAACCCCTGTGCCCCAGCTAGCCATCCCTCCGGTAGCCCTGTCCCTGTTGCCAAAACCAGGTCTACTACTGACAGTCGCAAGTGTTTCAACTGTGATCGGACTGGTCACATCAGTTTCACCTGTCCGGAAAGGCCGAAGAACCCCCCCAGCCAAGGCCTCTGGGCCCAACGCCTCTGTTCTTTTGGTGGGAGGTGTGGTTGGGGGGATTGACGACAACGTTCAACCCATCCAGGTGGGAGCCCGTCTTGCTAAAGGCCTCAAGGACATCGGGGCTGAACGAACCCTCATCCGTCCTGGAGTGGCGGCCCCTGAAGAGTATGTTGAGGGGAAAACCCTGACTGTCAACAGGATCGGGGTACCCGCTGTACCTTGCCAGTAGCTCGGGTATTCCTTGATTGGGGTGCTGGGAGCGGGGTGAGGGAAGTGGGAGTGTCTGAAAACCTGCCCACTGATGTTTTATTGGGTCCTGATTTGGGGAGGATGGTTGCATACTACGTCCCTGACACCCCTCCCCAATCTGATAATAAGGGTTACGTTAACCTTGATGATGATAATGACGATGGGAAACTGAATGTGTTACCTGCTAATGGATCTCTGAGGGGCCTATAATCTAATCCGCATTCGTTCCGGAGACGAGTGGAAGACCGCTTTCAATAACCGAGATATGAATATTTGGTCATGCCCTTCTGCCTGTGCAATGCACCCGCAGTGTTCCAGGAGTTCGTCAAGGATGTGTTTCGAGATCTTCTCTACTCCTGTGTAGTGCTGTATTTGGACATCCTTGTGTTTTCCTCGGACCTGGCTACCCAGAGAAAAGATGTCCGCCAAGTCTTACTACGTTTAAGAGAACATCATCTCTATGCCAAACTTGAGAAGTGCGCCTTCGAGCAGTCCTCCCTGCCGTTCTCGGGTTATATAATTTCTGACTCTGGCCTACGTATGGACCCTGAAAAAGTATCCGCCATGCTCAAATGGCCGCGTCCCCAGGGAATCAAGGCGATCCAGCGATTCCTTGGTTTCGCTCATTCAAAAAGGGGAAGAAGGTGGACCCAGGCAACTATAGGCCGGTGAGTCTGACTTCTATACCAGGAAAGATCTTTGAACAAATTATTAAACAACATGTATGTCAGTACCTGGATAAGAATGAAGTGATTAAACAGAGTCAGCATGGGTTTGTAACTAATAAGTCATGTCAGGCTAACTTAATTTCCTTCTATGACGGAATCACTGATTGGGTGGATCAAGGAAATGCTGTAGATATAGTATATCTTGACTTCAGCAAAGCATTTGACAAAGTATCTCATACAATCCTTATTGAAAAAATGACTAAGTATGGAATGGACAAGGCAACTGTTAGGTGGATTCATAACTGGCTTAGTGATCGGACCCAGAGAGTGGTCGTAAATGGCTGCACATCCAGTTGGAAGAATGTCTCAAGTGGGGTACCACAGGGCTCTGTCCTGGGCTCTGTATTGTTCAACATCTTTATCAACGATTTAGATGAAGGAATTGAGGGTAAACTGATTAAATTTGCTGATGACACAAAGCTAGGAGGGATAGCTAATACTAGAGAAGAGAGAGAGAGGATTCAAAAAGATATAAATAAATGGGAGAAGTGGGCAGCAACTAACAGAATGGTTTTTAACAGGGAAAAATGCAAAGTACTACATCTGGGCAATTAAAAAAGCATATACAGAATGGGAGGAATAGGCCTAAGCAACAGCACATGTGAAAAAGTTTTGGGTATACTAATAGATCACAGACTGAATATGAGTCAACAGTGTGATGCAGCAGCAAAAAAGCAAATGCAATTCTAGGATGTATTAACAGAAGCATACAGTCTAGATCACGTGAAGTCATTATTTCCCTCTACTCCTCTTTGGTCAGACTTCATCTGGAATATTGTGTCCAGGTTTGGGCACCACATTTTAAAAAAGACATCAACAAACTGGAGCAAGTTCAGAAAAGAGCAACCAGAATGGTGACCGGTCTGCAAACCCTGTCTTATAAGGAAAGGTTGCAGGATTTGGGATTGTTTAGTTTGCAAAAGAGAAGACTGAGAGGAGACTTAATAGCTGCCTACAAATATCTAAAGGGCTGTCACATTGTAGAAGGATCAACTTTATTCTCATTTGCACAAGGAAAGACTAGAAGCAATGGGATGAAACTGAATGGGAGGAGACACAGATTAGATATTAGAAAAAACTTTTTGACAGTTAGAGTGATCAATGAGTGGAACAAGCTGCCACGAGAAGTGGTGAGTTCTCCTTCAATGGAAGTCTTCAAACAGAGGCTGGGCAGACATCTGACTGGGATGATTTAGCGAATCCTGCTTTGAGCAGGGGGTTGGACCAGATGGCCCAGGAGGTCCCTTCCAACTCTACGATTCTATGATTCTAATTACTACCGGCAGTTTATCCCACACTTTTCTACTTTGACCGCTCCTATCTCCGCCTTAACCCGTAAGGGAGCTAACTCTCACCTCTGGTCCCCGGAAGCCGAAAATGCCTTTCAAACCTTGAGACAAGCTTTCCCTACAGCGCCCGTACTCCATCGTCCTGAAGTTAACAAACCCTTTATCTTCGAGGTAGATGCATCTGCCATTGGACCCGGGGCGGTTCTTTCCCAGAGATCTTCCTCCGGTCGACTGGTCACCTGCAGTTTCTTTTCTAAGATGTTCTCCACCGCAGAGAGAAACTACGCCATTGGTGACAGGGAGCTGCTCGCCATCAAATTGGCCTTGGAAGAGTGGCGGTATCTTCTGGAGGGAGCTGTGCTTCCATTTAAAATTTCACCGACCACAAGAACCTGGCATACATCCAGTCAGCACAGAGACTTAATCCCCGGCAAGCCAGGTGGTCGTTATTCTTTGCCCGGTTCGATTTTGAGCTTCATTTCCGTCCCGGTGACATGAATCTCAAAGCAAATGCTTTATAAAGGTCCTTTCTGGTCTCTGATAATGAGGAAGAGCCATCACACATTATAGACCCCAGTAAAGTCATCGTAGTCGCCCCCAATAGCTTGACTTCGTTGCAGCCGGTAAGACATTTGTGCAAGAAAGCGAGAGGAAGCGAGTGTTACGCTGGGGTCATGCCTCCAAGCTAGCTGGCCATGTGGGCCTCAAGAAAACGCTCCTTCTCATCTCTCGTTTCTATTGGTGGCCATCTCTTCCTCAAGATGTCTGAAGTTTTATCGCCTCCTGCCCGTCGTGTGCCAGAAGCAAAGTCCCTCGGTACCTACCCTCTGGACTCTTACTCCCGCTTCCGGTTCCTTCGGCCCCCTGGCAGCATGTCGCAATGGACTTTATTACTGTTCTGCCTCGGTCTTCAGGCCACACCGTCATCTTGGTCGTGATGGATCGATTTTCCAAGGTGGCCCATTTTATTGCACTGCCAGGTTTACCCTCTGCTCCTGAGTTGGCGAGGATCTTCGTCACCCATGTTTTCCAGATTTACGGCTTCCCCAAGCACATCGTTTCCGACAGAGGGGTTCAGTTCACCTCGCGGTTTTGGAGAGCCCTTTGCAGAATGATGGAAGTAACGTTGGACTTCTCTTCCTACCATCCCCAGACCAACGGCCAGGCAGAACGTACAAATCAGATCCTTGTAACTTATCTCCGGCATTTTTCCAACGCCCACCATAACGACTGGTCCAGCTTGCTCCCGTGGGCCGAATTCACCTACAATAACCACACAAGTGAATCCTCCTCCAAGTCACCCTTCTTTATTGTCTACGGGCAATATCCTGGTGTTCCTCTGCCGGTACCTCCTGTCTCGGGTGTGCCGGTGGTCGATCTTCTGACCAAGGAGTTCTCCAGGGTCTGGTAGGAGACCAAAACCGCGCTTAAAACGAGCTCAAGGCAGGATCAAGAGACATGCTGATAAAAAATGCCTGGATTCTCCACTGTACCAACCCGGAGATAAAGTATGGCTGTCTTCAAAATTTGTCCGTCTGAAGCAACCCTCGTATAAACTAGGTCCTCGGTACATAGGTCCGTTTGAGGTCTTAGCTCGTATCAATGATGTGGCCTACAAGTAAAAACTTCACGTCTCGCTACGGATTCCTAATTCCTTCCATGCTTCCCTCTTAATGCCTGTCATACTTAACCGCTTTCATCCTTCCACTGGTTGCTCGCCTCCGCCTGTGCCTGCACAGGATGTCTTTGAAGTTAAAGACATTCTCGCTATTAAAAGATCAAGAGGTAAGACTCTCTTCCTAATCGATTGGAAGGGATTCAATCTGGAGGAGAGATCTTGGGAGCCCCGGGAAAACATCCAGGCTCCTCGCATTCTAGCCAGATTCCTTTCCGGTCTTAAGAAGAGGGGGCGTAAGGAGGGGGGTACTGTCACGCCTACCTCCTGTTCCATGGCTCCCGCTCTCCCTGCGGCTTCTGCGGCCGCTGCTCTGGCCGCCTCTGCCACAGCTCCCGCTGTCCCTGCTCCTGCGGCCGCTGCTCTGGCTGCCTCTGCCGCAGCTACTCCTGTCACAGCGCCGGCGGCGCCTGCCGCCTCCCGTGTCTCCGTGCTGCCCAGGGCTCCCCAGCTCTCTCGGCCCGCCCCCACTGCAGGCGCCTGTCAATCAGCGTCCTCCCTTCCAGTCCTGCGGCCGGTCTCTGTACCCTGTCAGGTACGCAGGCGCACATCAAGGCACGCCTCTCCCAGAGTCGCCCTATCCCTTGACCTCCATGATGCTGGTGCACCCTGACCCAGAAGTCCCGCAGCGTGCCCTATATCAGGCAGCCTCACCCCATGCTCTGAGCCTATCAGTTGTGGTTCACGCTTGATCTCGGGTCCACGCTCTCCTGCGTTCCCCTCTGTGTCTGCGCTTTGTACCTTTCCTGGTCCTCCGCTTGTTCTCCACTTGTGACCTCCCTGTGTTCCCTTCAAGGTCCGATCCGATCCAGCTTGTGTCCGCCTGTTCCAGCGTCTCTCCCAGAGCCCATTCCTGCCTCCTCCCTTGCCGTCTACCTCTGTCCCTGCGGCTACAGCAGTCTCCCCTGTGGTCGTCGCCATCTCCCCTCTGCCAGCCAGTACTATTCCCCGCCTGTGTTTCCCTCCGGCTGTTCCCAGGTATCAGCTTCCGTGGCGATAGGGGCAGACCCAGGGGAGACTAACGCTCCCTGTATAGGGGGTGGTGCACCTGGCCAGCTCGCCTGAGGGAGGTTCGTCGTCGCGGTCCTGAGGGTTCAACTCCCGGAGCACTCCAGTCTCACAGCTCCCTTGGTGGCCCTCACCAAGAAAGGAGCAAATCCCAAGTTATGGTCAGAACCTGTCTCCAAGGCCTTCTCCATTAAACAAGAAATGACCTGGAAACCATCTGCAGAGACTTTGAAGACTTAGGCAAGAAAGTGAAAGAACTGGGAGCCCAGGTGGTCTTCTCTTCCATCCTCCCAGTGGATGGCCATGGAACAAGGAGGTGGAATAAGATTCTGCAGGTGAACAACTGGCTACGTCGATGGTGCCGTCAGCAACGATTTGGATTTATGGATCACGGAGTGAATTACCTTTGCGATGGACTACTTGCTAGAGATGGGGTGCACCTTACGAAGACTGGAAAACATGTATTTGGAAGTCGCCTTGCTACACTTGCAAGGAGAGCTTTAAACTAGAAGAACATGGGAAGGGAAGCAAAAGACCAGAAAAAGCCATACACCTGACAAATGCTATTGAGAACTCTGCTATTAGAAGTGGAAAGGAAGAACAAAGACAAAAGAATCTAATTAATAAAAATATTGGAGAAAGAGAAACCAATCACGAACTAAAATGTTTCTATACTAATGCACAAAGCATGGGCAACAAACAAGGAGAATTGGAACTACTAACACAGGAAAAGAAATATGATGTCATTGGAATCACTGAAACTTGGTGGGACAATACACATGATTGGAATACAAGACTAGAAGGATACAACTTATCTGCAAGAAACAGACTTGATAAACGAGGAGGAGGTGTCGCATTGTATGTTAGAAACACGTATATCTGCACAGAGATTGAAGCTTCAGAGACTGGGAGTTCTGTGGAAACTGTTTGGGTAAGAATACAAGGACAGAACAATGGAAAGGACACCATTGTAGGCATTTACTACAGGCCGCCTGTGCAAGCTGAAGATATGGATGAACTCTTTATGAATCAAATGGCCAAGTTCTCCAAAAAATATGACATAGTTGTGATGGGAGATTTCAACTATCCAGACATTTGTTGGGAATCTCTCTCAGGCAAAACTAACAGGTCAAGGAAATTCTTATCCTCTCTTGCTGACAACTTTATCTTCCAAAAGGTAGGGGAGAAAACAAGGGGAACTGCTACCTTGGATCTAATCCTTATAAACAGGGAGGAAATGGTTGAGGAGGTAAAAGTGGCTGGGACCCTAGGAGGTAGCGACCATGTTATTTTAGAATTTTGGATAACTAGAGGAGGAAGACCTGTGAAGACTCAGACGTCAAGGTTAGATTTCAGAAAGGCAGATTTTAAGGGATTCAGAGAGAGAATTGGAGGGATCCAATGGCTGGATATCCTTAAAGACAAAAATGTCCAGGGAGGATGGGAAATCTTGAAAAATGAAATTCTCAAAGCACAATTGTTAACAATTCCGAAAAGAGGGAAGAATAGGAAGCATTTAAGGAAACCAGGATGGATGAACACAGAACTTAAGCACATGCTAAAAAGGAAGAAAAAAATGTTTATAAAATGGAAAGAGGGAGGCATATCTAAAGAAGAATATAATGCTGTCTGCAGAACCTGCAGGGCACAAATCAGATTATCTAAAGCGGACAATGAATTGAGGCTTGCAAGAGATGTCAAAAGCAATAATAAAGGATTTTGGGGATATGTCAAAAGTAAAAGGAAAGTCAAAGATGCTATAGGATTTTTACAGGACGAAAATGATGAAATGGTAAGATAGGATGTTGAGAAGGCCGAACTTTTAAATTCCTATTTTGCATCTGTTTTTTCAAAGAAAGGAAATGTAACATCAACTGTTCTTCACTGTCCTATTAAGGGAATAGAAAAATCCAGGATATCTATAAACAGAAAGATAGTGAGGAAACACTTAGCTAACCTAAATGAATTCAAGTTTCCAGGTCCAGATGAATTACACCCCAGAGTACTGAAGGAGATAGCAGAAGAAATTTTTGAACCCCTCTCCATAATCTTTGAAAATTCTTGGAGAACAGGAGAAGTCCCAGAAGACTGGAGAAGAGCAAATGTTGTTCCTATCTTCAAAAAGGGGAGGAAGGTGGACCCAGGCAACTATAGGCCGGTGAGTCTGACTTCTATACCAGGAAAGATCTTTGAACAAATTATTAAACAACATGTATGTCAGTACCTGGATAAGAATGAAGTGATTAAACAGAGTCAGCATGGGTTTGGAACTAATAAGTCATGTCAGACTAACTTAATTTCCTTCTATGATGGAATCACTGATTGGGTGGATCAAGGAAATGCTGTAGATATAGTATATCTTGACTTCAGCAAAGGTTTTGACAAAGTATCTCATACAATCCTTATTGAAAAAATGACTAAGTATGGAATGGACAAGGCAACTGTTAGGTGGATTCATAATTGGCTTAGTGATCGGACCCAAAGAGTGGTCGTAAATGGCTGCACATCCAGTTGGAAGAATGTCTCAAGTGGGATAGCACAGGGCTCTGTCCTGGGCCCTGTATTGTTCAACATCTTTATCAATGATTTAGATGAAGGAATTGAGGGTAAACTCATTAAATTTGCTGATGACACAAAGCTAGGAGGGATAGCTAATACTAGAGAAGAGAGAGAGAGGATTCAAAAAGATATAAATAAACTGGAGAAGTGGGCAGCAACTAACAGAATGGTTTTTAACAGGGAAAAATGCAAAGTACTACATCTGGGCAATAAAAATGAAAAAAGCATATACAGAATGGGAGAAGTAGGGCTAAGCAACAGCACATGTGAAAAAGACTTGGGTATACTAATAGATCACAGACTGAATATGAGTCAACAGTGTCATGCAGCAGCAAAAAAGGCAAATGCAATTCTAGGATGTATTAACAGAAGCATACAGTCTAGATCACGTGAAGTCATTATTTCCCTCTACTCCTCTTTGGTCAGACCTCATCTGGAATATTGTGTCCAGTTTTGGGCACCACATTTTAAAAAAGACATCAACAAACTGGAGCAAGTTCAGAAAATAGCGACCAGAATGGTGACCGGTCTGCAAACCCTGTCTTATGAGGAAAGGTTGCAGGATTTGGGAATGTTTAGTTTGCAAAAGAGAAGACTGAGAGGAGACTTAATAGCTGTTTACAAATATCTCAAGGGCTGTCACATTGTAGAAGGATCAACTTTATTCTCATTTGCACAAGGAAAGACTAGAAGCAATGGGATGAAACTGAATGGGAGGAGACACAGATTAGATATTAGAAAAAGCTTTTTGACAGTTAGAGTGATCAATGAGTGGAACAAGCTGCCACGAGAAGTGGTGAGTTCTCCTTCAATGGAAGTCTTCAAACAGAGGCTGGACAGACATCTGACTGGGATGATTTAGCGAATCCTGCTTTGAGCAGGGGGTTGGACCAGATGGCCCAGTAGGTCCCTTCCAACTCTACGATTCTATGATTCTAAGTCCCATTTCACTAGCGCTCCCATTCTACATCGCCCCGATGTAGATAAACCCTTAAACCCTTCATTCTGGAGGTACTGGAGTGGTCCTGTTCCAGAAGGACACACAAGGTCGGAAGCACCCATGCTTATTTTTCCCCAAGACCTTCACACTAGTGGAGAGGAATTATTCCATCGGGGACAGGGAGTTGCTAGCGATGAAGTTGGCCTTTTCGGAGTGGAGAAACCTCCTGGAGGGGGCTCGCCACCCTTTCCAGGTGTTCACTGACCATAAGAACTTGGTATATTTGCAGACGGCCCAGTGGCTGAACTCTCGCCAGGCCAGATGGTCCCTATTCTTCTCCCGGTTCCACTTTACCCTACATTTTCTCTCCGGGGAGAACGTCCAAGCCGCTGCTCTCTCCCGCTCCGTGGTGTCATCGGAGGAGGAGCCTCGGCTAATTGTCCCTTCCGAGAGCCTGAGGACCATGGCTCGAGTTGCTCTTGAGTCTCTACCACCGGGCAAGACATTTGTCCCTGTGACCGGAGGTCCTCTCTTGGGCTCACTCTTCCAGGGTGGGTGGACATTTTGGGACAAAACGGACCTCTGAGCTTCTGGCGAGGATGTACTGGTGGCCGCATATGGCCCGTGATGTCAGGGACTATATTCGGGTGTGTCTCCTGCGCCTAGAATACGTCCCCTCGGCAACGGCCCGCTGGGCTACTTTACCCTCTGCCGGTAGCGAACAGGCCCTGGGAGATGGTCGGTATGGATTTTATGGTGGGACTGCCCAAGTCCAGTGGCAGCATGGGTCATTTGGGTTGTCACCGACCATTTCTCTAAGATGGTGCACCTGGTGCCTCTTTACTGGTTACCTTCTGCACGGGGCCTGGCGGCGTTGTTCATTAAGCATGTCTTCCGCCTGCACGGTATGCCAGACAAGATTGTCAGCGACCGGGGTCCCCAGTTCGCGTCTCATTTTTGGAGAGAGTTATGACACCTGCTCAGTATTTAGCTGAATATCTCCTCGGCCTATCACCCCTAGACGAACGGGTTGGTACAGAGGGCCAATCAGACCCTGGTCACATATCTTCGACATTTTGTCTCAGCCAGACAGGATGACTGGGCATCCTTGCTGCCGTGGGCGGAGTTAGCTTTCAACAACGCTGTGGCTGATTCCACTGGTCAGACCCCATTCCTCCTTAATTACGGCCAGCATCCGCGCATTCCTGTGCCCATGCCTGTGTTTTCCACCGACTCCAGGGTGGCAGACTGGGCAGTGGAGGCACGTGACATTTGGGACCGCACTCAGGATGCCATATGGGCCTCCAAGGAGAGAATGAGGTCTTACGCTGACGCACACTGGCGCCCCGCTCCCACCTTTGCTCGTGGCGACTTGGTGTGGCTCTCCGCTTATAACATCAGGTTGCGGGTTGAGCCCTCTACGTTCGCGCCTCGCTTTATAGGTCTCTTAAAGGTCCTTGAGCAAGTTAACCCTGTGGTGTACCGTCTGGCCCTTCCTCCACACCTGGGTATCACGGACACCTTCCACGTGTCTCTCCTTAAGCCCGTTCACTTGTCCCGATTTTCTGAGTCATCTACCGGGACATCAAGCTTGTCCTTGGACGAATACGAGGTGAATTCCATCGGGGGGGTGTAAGGTGGTACATGGCAAAAGGTATTAACTGGTTGACTGGACGGGTCAGATGATAGGACCTGGGAGCCTGTGGAGAATATTCGTGTTCCCCTGCTCATTGCGGCCTTTGAGCGCAGCGAGGACAGGAGGGAGGGGGCCGTTGGATGGGGGGTAAAGTTAGGCTTTGGATTCCGACCTCTGCACAGGAGGAACCCCCAGCTTTGCCTTCTGTGGTCTCCCATTCAGTCCCGACCACAGAGGAGGCTGATCAGCAAAGGCGTCGTTTCCGGCGTCTTGCTCAAGCTAGTGCAGTCAGGTTGGTTGCTGCTGCCACCTTCGGTGCCGCTTTAGCAATCCGCACTAGCCAGCAGCAAGCAGCTCCAGAGGATAAGTCCTTTTTGCAGCCTACTGAGCATGCCCGTGGGACGACCTTTCATTGGAGGTCAGAGGTTACATGCTCAGGTCCTCAAGCAGCTCGGATTGGACCATCAGGAAGGTCCTGGAAGGACGCTGCTATAAAAGGTTCGCATGGCCACTCGGCCATGCGCTAATATAGACTCTAATGGTTGTGTGTGTGATGACGGATGTATGAGACTGGTGATTGACTCATGAAACCCCTACCCTCACTTATGTATGAGTTATGGTTTAGGGAGCTAGAGTCAGCGCCAGCAGTGCCATAATCTATGTGCCACAGAGCATCCCACTCTCCGCACGAGAGTTAGCCCCAGATAGCGTCAGTCAGCACAAGGCACCACTGGACTGCATGTGCAGCAGCATTCCTTGCAGCGGCACTGTGCGCAAGTCAAGCGCTTACCTCCCCGCTCTGGGTGGTTAGTGCCATCCGCTGAACCGGTGCAGTGTGCACGTGGTGCGGTTATACTATTTAGTTCAGGCATCGCAGTTGCGGTGTCGAACGCTAAAGGGGCTCTAACCCTGTGTCCTTGGGGCAGAGTCCTGTGTCTCTTAACTAGTGTTCACCTTGCCGAGCCCTGTGAGGTTACCAGGCTCCGGCACTTGTGTTCTGCGGCTCTGTGCAGTAACAGAGTTCACTCCTGTACACGCCGGGTCAGCGGTTACCCCGCCGGTGTTCAGTCTGGGCTCGCCCTTACCGAGCAGCAGTATACCATCTCTGCACTGTGGACTCCGGGTTGCAAATGCACCTTATTATTATATTTTATTTGGTGTGTTCCGCCAACCCTAACACTGTGTATGTGTAGGGATATGATGAAGAGGAGCTGTGTGGGGGAAATATAACAGAGAGGAGCTGTGTGGGTGGGAATGTGACGGAGTGGAGCTGTGTGTGGGAGAGATATATCAGCGATGAGCTCTGTGTGTGGGGGGGTATATGACGGAGAGGAGCCGTGCGTGTTAGTTTCATTGAGAGCAACCTAGGAAAATGCTCCAGCACAAGTATTGAGAGGGGTTAATAAGTCATGTTTAGTGCTAGGTTGATTGAACAGCTATAGAGTGGGAGGAGTCCAGAGGATAAATACACAGCCTCAGGGCTCATACCCATATGTGTGAAAAAAGTTCCGATATCAGGACCAAAAAACAGACGATTGTCATGTGAGAACAATCCGATTTACATCCATTTTCAATACGATTTTGACATGAGCCTTTACATAGAGAATTTCTCTGTCATTACACATCGTTTTCAAAGAAAATATTCTTCAAAACAAACACACACATTATATATATATTAGCTGAAGAGCCCAGCGCTGCCCGGGCATAGTAACTAACTGTGGTTAGTTATAGCAAATTATAATTATCCTCCATCCCATAGTCCCGTGCCCATATACCCATCATACATATCCTCCATCCCATAGTCGAGTGCTCATATACCCATCACACATCCTCCATCCCATAGTCCCGTGCCCATATACCCATCATACATATCCTCCATCCCATAGTCGAGTGCTCATATACCCATCACACATCCTCCATCCCATAGTCCCGTGCCCATATACCCATCATACATATCATCCATCCCATAGTCCCATGCCCATATACCCATCATACATATCATCCATCCCATAGTCCCATGCCCATATACCCGTCATATATATTCGCCATCCCATAGTCCCGTGCCCATATACCCGTCATACATATCCTCCATCCCATAGTCCAGTGGCCATATACCTGTCATACATATCCTCCATCCCATAGTCCAGTGCCCATATACCCATCACACATCCTCCATCCCATAGTCAACCATTATGACATCATGAGGGGCGGGGCTTGATACACACATTTTTTCCCCAGTATGTAGATAGGGGCAAAATTGTTTGGTGAATTGGAACGCGTGGGGTTAAAATTTTGCCTCACAACATAGCCTATGACGCTCTCGGGGTCCAGACGTGTGACTGTGCCAAATTTTGCGGCTGTAGCTGCGACGGTGCGGATGCCAATCCCGGACATACTCACATGCACACACTTGAGCTTTATATAATATATACATATATATATACACAGTTGTGGCCAAAAGTATTGACACCCCTGCAATTCTGTCAGATAATACTCAGTTTCTTCCTGAAAATGATTGCAAACACAAATTCTTTGGTATTATTATCTTCATTTAATTTGTCTTAAATGAAAAAACACAAAAATAATTGTCCTAAAGCCAAATTGGATATAATTCCACAGCAAACATAAAAAAGAGGGTGGACAAAAGTATTGGCACTGTTCGAAAAATCATGTGATGCTTCTCTAATTTGTGTAAGTAACAGCACCTGTAACTTACCTGTGGCACCTAACAGGTGTTGGCAATAACTAAATCACACTTGCAGCCAGTTGACATGGATTAAAGTTGACTCCACCTCTGTCCTGTGTCCTTGTGTGTACCACACTGAGCATGGAGAAAAGAAAGAAGACCAAAGAACTGTCTGAGGACTTGAGAAACCAAATTGTGAGGAAGCATGAGCAATCTCAAGGCTACAAGTCCATCTCCAAAGACCTGAATGTTCCTGTATCTACTGTGCACAGTGTCATCAAGAAGTGTAAAGCCCATGGCACTGTGGCTAACCTCCCTAGATGTGGACGGAAAAGAAAAATTGACAAGAGATTTCAATGCAAGATTGTGCGGATGTTGGATAAAGAACCTCGACTAACATCCAAACAAGTTCAAGCTGCCCTGCAGTCCGAGGGTACAACAGTGTCAACCCGTACTATCCGTCGGCGTCTGAATGAAAAGGGACTGTATGGTAGGAGACCCAGGAAGACCCCACTTCTTACCCCGAGACATAAAAAAGCCAGGCTGGAGTTTGCCAAAACTTACCTGAAAAAGCCTAAAACGTTTTGGAAGAATGTTCTCTGGTCAGATGAGACAAAAGTAGAGCTTTTTGGGCAAAGGCATCAACATAGAGTTTATAGGAGAAAAAAAGAGGCATTCAAAGAAAAAAACACGGTCCCTACAGTCAAACATGGCGGAGGTTCCCTGATGTTTTGGGGTTGCTTTGCTGCCTCTGGCACTGGACTGCTTGACCGTGTGCATGGAATTATGAAGTCTGAAGACTACCAACAAATTTTGCAGCATAATGTAGGGCCGAGTGTGAGAAAGCTGGGTCTCCCTCAGAGGTCATGGGTCTTCCAGCAGGACAATGACCCAAAGCACACTTCAAAAAGCGCTAGAAAATGGTTTGAGAGAAAGCACTGGAGACTTCTAAGGTGGCCAGCAATGAGTCCAGACCTGAATCCCATAGAACACCTGTGGAGAGATCTAAAAATGGCAGTTTGGAGAAGGCACCCTTCTAATATCAGGGACCTGGAGCAGTTTGCCAAAGAAGAATGGTCTAAAATTCCAGCAGAGCATTGTAAGAAACTCATTGATGGTTACCGGAAGCGGTTGGTCGCAGTTATTGTGGCTAAAGGTTGTGCAACCAAGTATTAGGCTGAGGGTGCCAATACTTTTGTCTGGCCCATTTTTGGAGTTTTGTGTGAAATGATCAATGTTTTGCTTTTTGCTTCATTCTCTTTTGTGTTTTTTCACTTAAGAAAAATTAAATGAAGATAATAATAACAAAGAATTTGTGTTTGCAATCATTTTCAGGAAGAAACTGAGTATTAGCTGACAGAATTGCAGGGGTGTCAATACTTTTGGCCACAACTGTATATATCTATTTAAAAAAAGTACAGAGCAGCACTATAAAAAGACAATGAGTCCGGGTGCAAAAAGAAGCCCCCCCCAGGCAAGTACCAAACCTTGTATCCATAGATCCAAAAAAAAATAGCAGCAGCACACCGTATTGAGTGAAATGGAGCAATTTTATTTTCGCCCACAATGGCGACGTTCCGGTCCTGAGTGCAGACATTTTTCAAGCAATGGGTATGTGCAAATGCTGAACATTAATAATGTAGGGTGCATGGCACTGAAGTATCAACAATAATACAAAAATGAGCGTGACTTATTACCATGCATAGTGCACAAAAAGTGCAGGATATTATGTATACAAATATATATCATATGAAGTGCGGGGCATATCATGTAACCATACGAAGCGGAATATAAAGTGCTTAAAGCACTGACAATAATAGTGCAGGTGCAAAGCATCCAACTTGATTAAAAACATAATCCATGGCTTACCCCATATAACATGAAATACATGTGTGTGCCAGCATCCTGCGCAGGTCAGGAAACAGAGCGAAAGTGCTGCTCCGCGCCTGCGCGGTGACGATCAGAAGGAACCAGGCGCCTGCGCAGTGACGATCAGAAGGAACCAGGCGCCTGCGCAGTGACGATCAGAAGGAACCAGGCGCCTGCGCGGTGACGATCAGAAGGAACCAGGCGCCTGCGCAGTGAAGATCAGAAGGAACCAGGCGCCTGCGCAGTGACGATCAGAAGGAACCAGGCGCCTGCGCAGTGACGATCAGAAGGAACCAGGCGCCTGCGCAGGGACGATCAGAAGGAACCAGGCGCCTGCGCAGTGAAAATATGAATATGACAGTTAGAGTGATCAATGAGTGGAACAGGCTGCCACGAGAAGTGGTGAGTTCTCCTTCAATGGAAGTCTTCAAACAGAGGCTGGACAGACATCTGTCTGGGATGATTTAGCGAATCCTGCGTTGAGCAGGGGGTTGGACCAGATGGCCCAGGAGGTCCCTTCCAACTCTACCATTCTATGAATAAAGAAATGTTACCACGCTTCTGAATAAGAATAGTGCGCCGTGAAACAAGAATCCATGTAATAAATCCAAAAAAATGTTTTCAGCCTCAGTAGTGTATATAACAACACTCGGCACAAAGAATTCTTTTCAAAAGTATCTAGAAGCCAACGAGGAGGAGCCAATAATAGAGAAAGGAATATAAGGGACGAGGGACAGACCCAAAAGTGTGAGAACACGGGCTGGTACCCCACACAGAGAAACGGGGGAGACACCAACCTCACAGCGAGGCCTCATGTCTCCTCCCCAAATTCACCAGGGGGTAACAGTCCCTCATCATGGCACTGATCCAACTCAGCAGCAACACAGCCCGCCACACCACTGAGCCCCGCCCCTGATCACATGACCGTGACGTCACCACAGGTCCTTAACCCATTACACCACTGAGCCCCGCCCCTAATCACATGATCATAGGTCCATCATCCCACAAGGCTGCTGAGCTCCGCCCCCAGATCACATGACCGTGACGTCACCGCAGGTCCTTAACCCATTACACCACTGAGCCCCGCCCCTAATCACATGATCGTGACGTCACCACAGGTCCTTAACCCATTACACCACTGAGCCCCGCCCCTGATCACATGATCGTGACGTCACCACAGGTCCATCATCCCACAAGGCTGCTGAGCTCCGCCCCCAGATCACATGACCGTGACGTCACCGCAGGTCCTTCACATCATCCACCGCTACAGATTAGTCTTGGAAAAGAGAAAATCTCATCATCTCCTAAATATCAACTAATCTACAGAGAACTGCGGGAGCCAGCACAGTACTGAGCGTGTACCAGCACCTGAGCGACGGCAGCACCGAGGTGAGGAGCCAGAGACCGCGGGACAGGATCCGTCATCACTGACGTCTTGTAGATGTGATCGGAGCCTTAGTAACAGGATCCATCGGTCGTGGTCGGTGACGTCTTGTAGGTGTGATCGGAGCCTTAGTTACAGGATCCATCGGTCGTGGTCGGTGACGTGTTGTAGATGTGATCGGAGCCTTAGTTACAGGATCCATCGGTCGTGGTCGGTGACGTCTTGTAGATGTGATCGGAGCCTTAGTTACAGGATCCATCGGTCGTGGTCGGTGACGTCTTGTAGGTGTGATCGGAGCCTTAGTTACAGGATCCATCGGTCGTGGTCGGTGACGTGTTGTAGATGTGATCGGAGCCTTAGTTACAGGATCCATCGGTCGTGGTCGGTGACGTCTTGTAGATGTGATCGGAGCCTTAGTTACAGGATCCATCGGTCGTGGTCGGTGTCGTCTTGTAGATGTGATCGGAGCCTTAGTTACAGGATCCATCGGTCGTGGTCGGTGACGTCTTGTAGATGTGATCGGAGCCTTAGTGACAGGATCCATCGGTCGTGGTCGGTGACGTCTTGTAGATGTGATCGGAGCCTTAGTTACAGGATCCATCGGTCGTGGTCGGTGACGTCTTGTAGATGTGATCGGAGCCTTAGTGACAGGATCCATCGGTCGTGGTCGGTGACGTCTTGTAGATGTGATCGGAGCCTTAGTTACAGGATCCATCGGTCGTGGTCGGTGACGTCTTGTAGATGTGATCGGAGCCTCAGTTACAGGATCCATCGGTCGTGGTCGGTGACGTCTTGTAGATGTGATCGGAGCCTTAGTTACAGGATCCATCGGTCGTGGTCGGTGACGTCTTGTAGATGTGATCGGAGCCTTAGTTACAGGATCCATCGGTCGTGGTCGGTGACGTCTTGTAGATGTGATCGGAGCCTTAGTTACAGGATCCATCGGTCGTGGTCGGTGACGTCTTGTAAATGTGATCGGAGCCTTAGTGACAGGATCCATCGGTCGTGGTCGGTGACGTCTTGTAGATGTGATCGGAGCCTTAGTTACAGGATCCATCGGTCGTGGTCGGTGACGTCTTGTAGATGTGATCGGAGCCTCAGTTACAGGATCCATCGGTCGTGGTCGGTGACGTCTTGTAGATGTGATCGGAGCCTTAGTTACAGGATCCATCGGTCGTGGTCGGTGACGTCTTGTAGATGTGATCGGAGCCTTAGTGACAGGATCCATCGGTCGTGGTCGGTGACGTCTTGTAGATGTGATCGGAGCCTTAGTTACAGGATCCATCGGTCGTGGTCGGTGACGTCTTGTAGATGTGATCGGAGCCTTAGTTACAGGATCCATCGGTCGTGGTCGGTGACGTCTTGTAGATGTGATCGGAGCCTTAGTTACAGGATCCATCGGTCGTGGTCGGTGACGTCTTGTAGATGTGATCGGAGCCTTAGTGACAGGATCCATCGGTCGTGGTCGGTGACGTCTTGTAGATGTGATCGGAGCCTTAGTTACAGGATCCATCGGTCGTGGTCGGTGACGTCTTGTAGATGTGATCGGAGCCTCAGTTACAGGATCCATCGGTCGTGGTCGGTGACGTCTTGTAGATGTGATCGGAGCCTTAGTTACAGGATCCATCGGTCGTGGTCGGTGACGTCTTGTAGATGTGATCGGAGCCTTAGTTACAGGATCCATCGGTCGTGGTCGGTGACGTCTTGTAGATGTGATCGGAGCCTTAGTGACAGGATCCATCGGTCGTGGTCGGTGACGTCTTGTAGATGTGATCGGAGCCTTAGTAACAGGATCCATCGGTCGTGGTCGGTGACGTCTTGTAGATGTGATCGGAGCCTTAGTTACAGGATCCATCGGTCGTGGTCGGTGACGTCTTGTAGATGTGATCGGAGCCTTAGTTACAGGATCCATCGGTCGTGGTCGGTGACGTCTTGTAGATGTGATCGGAGCCTTAGTTACAGGATCCATCGGTCGTGGTCGGTGACGTCTTGTAGATGTGATCGGAGCCTTAGTGACAGGATCCATCGGTCGTGGTCGGTGACGTCTTGTAGATGTGATCGGAGCCTTAGTTACAGGATCCATCGGTCGTGGTCGGTGACGTCTTGTAGATGTGATCGGAGCCTTAGTTACAGGATCCATCGGTCGTGGTCGGTGACGTCTTGTAGATGTGATCGGAGCCTTAGTTACAGGATCCATCGGTCGTGGTCGGTGACGTCTTGTAGATGTGATCGGAGCCTTAGTTACAGGATCCATCGGTCGTGGTCGGTGACGTCTTGTAGATGTGATCGGAGCCTTAGTTACAGGATCCATCGGTCGTGGTCGGTGACGTCTTGTAGATGTGATCGGAGCCTTAGTGACAGGATCCATCGGTCGTGGTCGGTGACGTCTTGTAGATGTGATCGGAGCCTTAGTTACAGGATCCATCGGTCGTGGTCGGTGACGTCTTGTAGATGTGATCGGAGCCTTAGTTACAGGATCCATCGGTCGTGGTCGGTGACGTCTTGTAGATGTGATCGGAGCCTTAGTTACAGGATCCATCGGTCGTGGTCGGTGACGTCTTGTAGATGTGATCGGAGCCTTAGTGACAGGATCCATCGGTCGTGGTCGGTGACGTCTTGTAGATGTGATCGGAGCCTTAGTGACAGGATCCATCGGTCGTGGTCGGTGACGTCTTGTAGATGTGATCGGAGCCTCAGTTACAGGATCCATCGGTCGTGGTCGGTGACGTCTTGTAGATGTGATCGGAGCCTTAGTTACAGGATCCATCGGTCGTGGTCGGTGACGTCTTGTAGATGTGATCGGAGCCTTAGTTACAGGATCCATCGGTCGTGGTCGGTGACGTCTTGTAGATGTGATCGGAGCCTCAGTTACAGGATCCATCGGTCGTGGTCGGTGACGTCTTGTAGATGTGATCGGAGCCTTAGTTACAGGATCCATCGGTCGTGGTCGGTGACGTCTTGTAGATGTGATCGGAGCCTTAGTTACAGGATCCATCGGTCGTGGTCGGTGACGTCTTGTAGATGTGATCGGAGCCTTAGTTACAGGATCCATCGGTCGTGGTCGGTGACGTCTTGTAGATGTGATCGGAGCCTTAGTGACAGGATCCATCGGTCGTGGTCGGTGACGTCTTGTAGATGTGATCGGAGCCTTAGTGACAGGATCCATCGGTCGTGGTCGGTGACGTCTTGTAGATGTGATCGGAGCCTTAGTTACAGGATCCATCGGTCGTGGTCGGTGACGTCTTGTAGATGTGATCGGAGCCTTAGTTACAGGATCCATCGGTCGTGGTCGGTGACGTCTTGTAGATGTGATCGGAGCCTTAGTTACAGGATCCATCGGTCGTGGTCGGTGACGTCTTGTAGATGTGATCGGAGCCTTAGTTACAGGATCCATCGGTCGTGGTCGGTGACGTCTTGTAGATGTGATCGGAGCCTCAGTTACAGGATCCATCGGTCGTGGTCGGTGACGTCTTGTAGATGTGATCGGAGCCTCAGTTACAGGATCCATCGGTCGTGGTCGGTGACGTCTTGTAGATGTGATCGGAGCCTCAGTTACAGGATCCATCGGTCGTGGTCGGTGACGTCTTGTAGATGTGATCGGAGCCTTAGTTACAGGATCCATCGGTCGTGGTCGTTGTCGTCTTGTAGATGTGATCGGAGCCTCAGTTACAGGATCCATCGGTCGTGGTCGGTGACGTCTTGTAGATGTGATCGGAGCCTTAGTTACAGGATCCATCGGTCGTGGTCGGTGACGCCTTGTAGATGTGATCGGAGCCTCAGTTACAGGATCCATCGGTCGTGGTCGGTGACGTCTTGTAGATGTGATCGGAGCCTTAGTTACAGGATCCATCGGTCGTGGTCGTTGTCGTCTTGTAGATGTGATCGGAGCCTCAGTTACAGGATCCATCTGTCGTGGTCGGTGACGTCTTGTAGATGTGATCGGAGCCTTAGTTACAGGATCCATCGGTCGTGGTCGGTGACGTCTTGTAGATGTGATCGGAGCCTTAGTTACAGGATCCATCGGTCGTGGTCGTTGTCGTCTTGTAGATGTGATCGGAGCCTCAGTTACAGGATCCATCGGTCGTGGTCGGTGACGTCTTGTAGATGTGATCGGGGCCTTAGTTACAGGATCCATCGGTCGTGGTCGGTGACGTCTTGTAGATGTGATCGGAGCCTTAGTTACAGGATCCATCGGTCGTGGTCGGTGACGTCTTGTAGATGTGATCGGAGCCTTAGTTACAGGATCCATCGGTCGTGGTCGGTGACGTCTTGTAGATGTGATCGGAGCCTTAGTTACAGGATCCATCGGTCGTGGTCGGTGACGTCTTGTAGATGTGATCGGAGCCTTAGTGACAGGATACATCGGTCGTGGTCGGTGACGTCTTGTAGATGTGATCGGAGCCTCAGTTACAGGATCCATCGGTCGTGGTCGGTGTCGTCTTGTAGATGTGATCGGAGCCTTAGTTACAGGATCCATCGGTCGTGGTCGGTGTCGTCTTGTAGATGTGATCGGAGCCTCAGTTACAGGATCCATCGGTCGTGGTCGGTGACGTCTTGTAGATGTGATCGGAGCCTTAGTTACAGGATCCATCGGTCGTGGTCGGTGACTTCTTGTAGATGTGATCGGAGCCTTAGTTACAGGATCCATCGGTCGTGGTCGGTGACGTCTTGTAGATGTGATCGGAGCCTCAGTTACAGGATCCATCGGTCGTGGTCGGTGTCGTCTTGTAGATGTGATCGGAGCCTTAGTTACAGGATCCATCGGTCGTGGTCGGTGACGTCTTGTAGATGTGATCGGAGCCTCAGTTACAGGATCCATCGGTCGTGGTCGGTGACGTCTTGTAGATGTGATCGGAGCCTTAGTTACAGGATCCATCGGTCGTGGTCGGTGACGTCTTGTAGATGTGATCGGAGCCTTAGTTACAGGATCCATCGGTCGTGGTCGGTGACGTCTTGTAGATGTGATCGGAGCCTCATTTACAGGATCCATCGGTCGTGGTCGGTGTCGTCTTGTAGATGTGATCGGAGCCTTAGTTACAGGATCCATCGGTCGTGGTCGGTGTCGTCTTGTAGATGTGATCGGAGCCTCAGTTACAGGATCCATCGGTCGTGGTCGGTGACGTCTTGTAGATGTGATCGGAGCCTTAGTTACAGGATCCATCGGTCGTGGTCGGTGTCGTCTTGTAGATGTGATCGGAGCTTTAGTTACAGGATCCATCGGTCGTGATCGGTGTCGTCTTGTAGATGTGATCGGAGCCTTAGTTACAGGATCCATCGGTCGTGGTCGGTGTCGTCTTGTAGATGTGATCGGAGCCTTAGTTACAGGATCCATCGGTCGTGGTCGGTGTCGTCTTGTAGATGTGATCGGAGCCTTAGTTACAGGATCCATCGGTCGTGGTCGGTGACGTCTTGTAGATGTGATCGGAGCCTTAGTGACAGGATCCATCGATCGTGGTCGGTGACGTCTTGTAGGTGTGATCGGAGCCTTAGTTACAGGATCCATCGGTCGTGGTCGGTGACGTCTTGTGGATGTGATCGGAGCCTTAGTTACAGGATCCATCGGTCGTGGTCGGTGACGTCTTGTGGATGTGATCGGAGCCTTAGTTACAGGATCCATCGGTCGTGGTCGGTGACGTCTTGTAGATGTGATCGGAGCCTCAGTTACAGGATCCATCGGTCGTGGTCGGTGACGTCTTGTAGATGTGATCGGAGCCTTAGTGACAGGATCCATCGGTCGTGGTCGGTGACGTCTTGTAGATGTGATCGGAGCCTTAGTTACAGGATCCATCGGTCGTGGTCGGTGACGTCTTGTAGATGTGATCGGAGCCTTAGTTACAGGATCCATCGGTCGTGGTCGGTGACGTCTTGTAGATGTGATCGGAGCCTTAGTTACAGGATCCATCGGTCGTGGTCGGTGACGTCTTGTAGATGTGATCGGAGCCTTAGTGACAGGATCCATCGGTCGTGGTCGGTGACGTCTTGTAGATGTGATCGGAGCCTTAGTTACAGGATCCATCGGTCGTGGTCGGTGACGTCTTGTAGATGTGATCGGAGCCTCAGTTACAGGATCCATCGGTCGTGATCGGTGACGTCTTGTAGATGTGATCGGAGCCTCAGTTACAGGATCCATCGGTCGTGGTCGGTGACGTCTTGTAGATGTGATCGGAGCCTTAGTGACAGGATCCATCGGTCGTGGTCGGTGACGTCTTGTAGATGTAATCGGAGCCTTAGTTACAGGATCCATCGGTCGTGGTCGGTGACGTCTTATAGATGTGATCGGGGCCTTAGGTACAGGATCCATCGGTCGTGGTCGGTGACGTCTTGTAGATGTGATCGGAGCCTTAGTTACAGGATCCATCGGTCGTGGTCGGTGACGTCTTGTAGATGTGATCGGAGCCTCAGTTACAGGATCCATCGGTCGTGATTGGTGACGTCTTGTAGATGTGATCGGAGCCTTAGTTACAGGATCCATCGGTCGTGGTCGGTGACGTCTTGTAGATGTGATCGGAGCCTTAGTGACAGGATCCATCGGTCGTGGTCGGTGTCGTCTTGTAGATGTGATCGGAGCCTTAGTTACAGGATCCATCGGTCGTGGTCGGTGACGCCTTGTAGATGTGATCGGAGCCTTAGTTACAGGATCCATCGGTCGTGGTCGGTGACGCCTTGTAGATGTGATCGGAGCCTCAGTTACAGGATCCATCGGTCGTGGTCGGTGACGTCTTGTAGATGTGATCGGAGCCTTAGTTACAGGATCCATCGGTCGTGGTCGGTGATGTCTTGTAGATGTGATCGGAGCCTTAGTTACAGGATACATCGGTCGTGGTCGGTGACGTCTTGTAGATGTGATCGGAGCCTTAGTTACAGGATCCATCGGTCGTGGTCGGTGTCGTCTTGTAGATGTGATCGGAGCCTTAGTTACAGGATCCATCGGTCGTGGTCGGTGTCGTCTTGTAGATGTGATCGGAGCCTTAGTTACAGGATCCATCGGTCGTGGTCGGTGACGTCTTGTAGATGTGATCGGAGCCTTAGTTACAGGATCCATCGGTCGTGGTCGGTGTCGTCTTGTAGATGTGATCGGAGCCTTAGTGACAGGATCCATCGGTCGTGGTCGGTGACGTCTTGTAGATGTGATCGGAGCCTTAGTTACAGGATCCATCGGTCGCGGTCGGTGACGTCTTGTAGATGTGATCGGAGCCTTAGTTACAGGATCCATCGGTCGTGGTCGGTGACGTCTTGTAGATGTGATCGGAGCCTTAGTTACAGGATCCATCGGTCGTGGTCGGTGAAGTCTTGTAGATGTGATCGGAGCCTTAGTTACAGGATCCATCGGTCGTGGTCGGTGACGCCTTGTAGATGTGATCGGAGCCTTAGTTACAGGATCCATCGGTCGTGGTCGGTGACGTCTTGTAGATGTGATCGGAGCCTTAGTTACAGGATCCATCGGTCGTGGTCGGTGACGTCTTGTAGATGTGATCGGAGCCTTAGTTACAGGATCCATCGGTCGTGGTCGGTGTCGTCTTGTAGATGTGATCGGAGCCTTAGTTACAGGATCCATTGCTCGTGGTCGGTGACGTCTTGTAGATGTGATTGGATCCTTAGTTACAGGATCCATCGGTCGTGGTCGGTGACGTCTTGTAGATGTGATCGGAGCCTTAGTTACAGGATCCATCGGTCGCGGTCGGTGACGTCTTGTAGATGAGATCGGAGCCTTAGTTACAGGATCCATCGGTCGTGGTCGGTGACGTCTTGTAGATGTGATCGGAGCCTTAGTTACAGGATCCATCGGTCGTGGTCGGTGACGTCTTGTAGATGTGATCGGAGCCTTAGTTACAGGATCCATCGGTCGTGGTCGGTGACGTCTTGTAGATGTGATCGGAGCCTTAGTGACAGGATCCATCGGTCGTGGTCGGTGACGTCTTGTAGATGTGATCGGAGCCTTAGTAACAGGATCCATCGGTCGTGGTCGGTGACGTCTTGTAGATGTGATCGGAGCCTTAGTTACAGGATCCATCGGTCGTGGTCGGTGACGTCTTGTAGATGTGATCGGAGCCTCAGTTACAGGATCCATCGGTCGTGGTCGGTGACGTCTTGTAGATGTGATCGGAGCCTTAGTTACAGGATCCATCGGTCGTGGTCGGTGACGTCTTGTAGATGTGATCGGAGCCTTAGTTACAGGATCCATCGGTCGTGGTCGGTGACGTCTTGTAGATGTGATCGGAGCCTTAGTGACAGGATCCATCGGTCGTGGTCGGTGACGTCTTGTAGATGTGATCGGAGCCTTAGTAACAGGATCCATCGGTCGTGGTCGGTGACGTCTTGTAGATGTGATCGGAGCCTTAGTTACAGGATCCATCGGTCGTGGTCGGTGACGTCTTGTAGATGTGATCGGAGCCTTAGTTACAGGATCCATCGGTCGTGGTCGGTGACGTCTTGTAGATGTGATCGGAGCCTTAGTTACAGGATCCATCGGTCGTGGTCGGTGACGTCTTGTAGATGTGATCGGAGCCTTAGTGACAGGATCCATCGGTCGTGGTCGGTGACGTCTTGTAGATGTGATCGGAGCCTTAGTTACAGGATCCATCGGTCGTGGTCGGTGACGTCTTGTAGATGTGATCGGAGCCTTAGTTACAGGATCCATCGGTCGTGGTCGGTGACGTCTTGTAGATGTGATCGGAGCCTTAGTTACAGGATCCATCGGTCGTGGTCGGTGACGTCTTGTAGATGTGATCGGAGCCTTAGTTACAGGATCCATCGGTCGTGGTCGGTGACGTCTTGTAGATGTGATCGGAGCCTTAGTTACAGGATCCATCGGTCGTGGTCGGTGACGTCTTGTAGATGTGATCGGAGCCTTAGTGACAGGATCCATCGGTCGTGGTCGGTGACGTCTTGTAGATGTGATCGGAGCCTTAGTTACAGGATCCATCGGTCGTGGTCGGTGACGTCTTGTAGATGTGATCGGAGCCTTAGTTACAGGATCCATCGGTCGTGGTCGGTGACGTCTTGTAGATGTGATCGGAGCCTTAGTTACAGGATCCATCGGTCGTGGTCGGTGACGTCTTGTAGATGTGATCGGAGCCTTAGTGACAGGATCCATCGGTCGTGGTCGGTGACGTCTTGTAGATGTGATCGGAGCCTTAGTGACAGGATCCATCGGTCGTGGTCGGTGACGTCTTGTAGATGTGATCGGAGCCTCAGTTACAGGATCCATCGGTCGTGGTCGGTGACGTCTTGTAGATGTGATCGGAGCCTTAGTTACAGGATCCATCGGTCGTGGTCGGTGACGTCTTGTAGATGTGATCGGAGCCTTAGTTACAGGATCCATCGGTCGTGGTCGGTGACGTCTTGTAGATGTGATCGGAGCCTCAGTTACAGGATCCATCGGTCGTGGTCGGTGACGTCTTGTAGATGTGATCGGAGCCTTAGTTACAGGATCCATCGGTCGTGGTCGGTGACGTCTTGTAGATGTGATCGGAGCCTTAGTTACAGGATCCATCGGTCGTGGTCGGTGACGTCTTGTAGATGTGATCGGAGCCTTAGTTACAGGATCCATCGGTCGTGGTCGGTGACGTCTTGTAGATGTGATCGGAGCCTTAGTGACAGGATCCATCGGTCGTGGTCGGTGACGTCTTGTAGATGTGATCGGAGCCTTAGTGACAGGATCCATCGGTCGTGGTCGGTGACGTCTTGTAGATGTGATCGGAGCCTTAGTTACAGGATCCATCGGTCGTGGTCGGTGACGTCTTGTAGATGTGATCGGAGCCTTAGTTACAGGATCCATCGGTCGTGGTCGGTGACGTCTTGTAGATGTGATCGGAGCCTTAGTTACAGGATCCATCGGTCGTGGTCGGTGACGTCTTGTAGATGTGATCGGAGCCTTAGTTACAGGATCCATCGGTCGTGGTCGGTGACGTCTTGTAGATGTGATCGGAGCCTCAGTTACAGGATCCATCGGTCGTGGTCGGTGACGTCTTGTAGATGTGATCGGAGCCTCAGTTACAGGATCCATCGGTCGTGGTCGGTGACGTCTTGTAGATGTGATCGGAGCCTCAGTTACAGGATCCATCGGTCGTGGTCGGTGACGTCTTGTAGATGTGATCGGAGCCTTAGTTACAGGATCCATCGGTCGTGGTCGTTGTCGTCTTGTAGATGTGATCGGAGCCTCAGTTACAGGATCCATCGGTCGTGGTCGGTGACGTCTTGTAGATGTGATCGGAGCCTTAGTTACAGGATCCATCGGTCGTGGTCGGTGACGCCTTGTAGATGTGATCGGAGCCTCAGTTACAGGATCCATCGGTCGTGGTCGGTGACGTCTTGTAGATGTGATCGGAGCCTTAGTTACAGGATCCATCGGTCGTGGTCGTTGTCGTCTTGTAGATGTGATCGGAGCCTCAGTTACAGGATCCATCTGTCGTGGTCGGTGACGTCTTGTAGATGTGATCGGAGCCTTAGTTACAGGATCCATCGGTCGTGGTCGGTGACGTCTTGTAGATGTGATCGGAGCCTTAGTTACAGGATCCATCGGTCGTGGTCGTTGTCGTCTTGTAGATGTGATCGGAGCCTCAGTTACAGGATCCATCGGTCGTGGTCGGTGACGTCTTGTAGATGTGATCGGGGCCTTAGTTACAGGATCCATCGGTCGTGGTCGGTGACGTCTTGTAGATGTGATCGGAGCCTTAGTTACAGGATCCATCGGTCGTGGTCGGTGACGTCTTGTAGATGTGATCGGAGCCTTAGTTACAGGATCCATCGGTCGTGGTCGGTGACGTCTTGTAGATGTGATCGGAGCCTTAGTTACAGGATCCATCGGTCGTGGTCGGTGACGTCTTGTAGATGTGATCGGAGCCTTAGTGACAGGATACATCGGTCGTGGTCGGTGACGTCTTGTAGATGTGATCGGAGCCTCAGTTACAGGATCCATCGGTCGTGGTCGGTGTCGTCTTGTAGATGTGATCGGAGCCTTAGTTACAGGATCCATCGGTCGTGGTCGGTGTCGTCTTGTAGATGTGATCGGAGCCTCAGTTACAGGATCCATCGGTCGTGGTCGGTGACGTCTTGTAGATGTGATCGGAGCCTTAGTTACAGGATCCATCGGTCGTGGTCGGTGACTTCTTGTAGATGTGATCGGAGCCTTAGTTACAGGATCCATCGGTCGTGGTCGGTGACGTCTTGTAGATGTGATCGGAGCCTCAGTTACAGGATCCATCGGTCGTGGTCGGTGTCGTCTTGTAGATGTGATCGGAGCCTTAGTTACAGGATCCATCGGTCGTGGTCGGTGACGTCTTGTAGATGTGATCGGAGCCTCAGTTACAGGATCCATCGGTCGTGGTCGGTGACGTCTTGTAGATGTGATCGGAGCCTTAGTTACAGGATCCATCGGTCGTGGTCGGTGACGTCTTGTAGATGTGATCGGAGCCTTAGTTACAGGATCCATCGGTCGTGGTCGGTGACGTCTTGTAGATGTGATCGGAGCCTCATTTACAGGATCCATCGGTCGTGGTCGGTGTCGTCTTGTAGATGTGATCGGAGCCTTAGTTACAGGATCCATCGGTCGTGGTCGGTGTCGTCTTGTAGATGTGATCGGAGCCTCAGTTACAGGATCCATCGGTCGTGGTCGGTGACGTCTTGTAGATGTGATCGGAGCCTTAGTTACAGGATCCATCGGTCGTGGTCGGTGTCGTCTTGTAGATGTGATCGGAGCTTTAGTTACAGGATCCATCGGTCGTGATCGGTGTCGTCTTGTAGATGTGATCGGAGCCTTAGTTACAGGATCCATCGGTCGTGGTCGGTGTCGTCTTGTAGATGTGATCGGAGCCTTAGTTACAGGATCCATCGGTCGTGGTCGGTGTCGTCTTGTAGATGTGATCGGAGCCTTAGTTACAGGATCCATCGGTCGTGGTCGGTGACGTCTTGTAGATGTGATCGGAGCCTTAGTGACAGGATCCATCGATCGTGGTCGGTGACGTCTTGTAGGTGTGATCGGAGCCTTAGTTACAGGATCCATCGGTCGTGGTCGGTGACGTCTTGTGGATGTGATCGGAGCCTTAGTTACAGGATCCATCGGTCGTGGTCGGTGACGTCTTGTGGATGTGATCGGAGCCTTAGTTACAGGATCCATCGGTCGTGGTCGGTGACGTCTTGTAGATGTGATCGGAGCCTCAGTTACAGGATCCATCGGTCGTGGTCGGTGACGTCTTGTAGATGTGATCGGAGCCTTAGTGACAGGATCCATCGGTCGTGGTCGGTGACGTCTTGTAGATGTGATCGGAGCCTTAGTTACAGGATCCATCGGTCGTGGTCGGTGACGTCTTGTAGATGTGATCGGAGCCTTAGTTACAGGATCCATCGGTCGTGGTCGGTGACGTCTTGTAGATGTGATCGGAGCCTTAGTTACAGGATCCATCGGTCGTGGTCGGTGACGTCTTGTAGATGTGATCGGAGCCTTAGTGACAGGATCCATCGGTCGTGGTCGGTGACGTCTTGTAGATGTGATCGGAGCCTTAGTTACAGGATCCATCGGTCGTGGTCGGTGACGTCTTGTAGATGTGATCGGAGCCTCAGTTACAGGATCCATCGGTCGTGATCGGTGACGTCTTGTAGATGTGATCGGAGCCTCAGTTACAGGATCCATCGGTCGTGGTCGGTGACGTCTTGTAGATGTGATCGGAGCCTTAGTGACAGGATCCATCGGTCGTGGTCGGTGACGTCTTGTAGATGTAATCGGAGCCTTAGTTACAGGATCCATCGGTCGTGGTCGGTGACGTCTTATAGATGTGATCGGGGCCTTAGGTACAGGATCCATCGGTCGTGGTCGGTGACGTCTTGTAGATGTGATCGGAGCCTTAGTTACAGGATCCATCGGTCGTGGTCGGTGACGTCTTGTAGATGTGATCGGAGCCTCAGTTACAGGATCCATCGGTCGTGATTGGTGACGTCTTGTAGATGTGATCGGAGCCTTAGTTACAGGATCCATCGGTCGTGGTCGGTGACGTCTTGTAGATGTGATCGGAGCCTTAGTGACAGGATCCATCGGTCGTGGTCGGTGTCGTCTTGTAGATGTGATCGGAGCCTTAGTTACAGGATCCATCGGTCGTGGTCGGTGACGCCTTGTAGATGTGATCGGAGCCTTAGTTACAGGATCCATCGGTCGTGGTCGGTGACGCCTTGTAGATGTGATCGGAGCCTCAGTTACAGGATCCATCGGTCGTGGTCGGTGACGTCTTGTAGATGTGATCGGAGCCTTAGTTACAGGATCCATCGGTCGTGGTCGGTGATGTCTTGTAGATGTGATCGGAGCCTTAGTTACAGGATACATCGGTCGTGGTCGGTGACGTCTTGTAGATGTGATCGGAGCCTTAGTTACAGGATCCATCGGTCGTGGTCGGTGTCGTCTTGTAGATGTGATCGGAGCCTTAGTTACAGGATCCATCGGTCGTGGTCGGTGTCGTCTTGTAGATGTGATCGGAGCCTTAGTTACAGGATCCATCGGTCGTGGTCGGTGACGTCTTGTAGATGTGATCGGAGCCTTAGTTACAGGATCCATCGGTCGTGGTCGGTGTCGTCTTGTAGATGTGATCGGAGCCTTAGTGACAGGATCCATCGGTCGTGGTCGGTGACGTCTTGTAGATGTGATCGGAGCCTTAGTTACAGGATCCATCGGTCGCGGTCGGTGACGTCTTGTAGATGTGATCGGAGCCTTAGTTACAGGATCCATCGGTCGTGGTCGGTGACGTCTTGTAGATGTGATCGGAGCCTTAGTTACAGGATCCATCGGTCGTGGTCGGTGAAGTCTTGTAGATGTGATCGGAGCCTTAGTTACAGGATCCATCGGTCGTGGTCGGTGACGCCTTGTAGATGTGATCGGAGCCTTAGTTACAGGATCCATCGGTCGTGGTCGGTGACGTCTTGTAGATGTGATCGGAGCCTTAGTTACAGGATCCATCGGTCGTGGTCGGTGACGTCTTGTAGATGTGATCGGAGCCTTAGTTACAGGATCCATCGGTCGTGGTCGGTGTCGTCTTGTAGATGTGATCGGAGCCTTAGTTACAGGATCCATTGCTCGTGGTCGGTGACGTCTTGTAGATGTGATTGGATCCTTAGTTACAGGATCCATCGGTCGTGGTCGGTGACGTCTTGTAGATGTGATCGGAGCCTTAGTTACAGGATCCATCGGTCGCGGTCGGTGACGTCTTGTAGATGAGATCGGAGCCTTAGTTACAGGATCCATCGGTCGTGGTCGGTGACGTCTTGTAGATGTGATCGGAGCCTTAGTTACAGGATCCATCGGTCGTGGTCGGTGACGTCTTGTAGATGTGATCGGAGCCTTAGTGACAGGATCCATCGGTCGTGGTCGGTGACGTCTTGTGGATGTGATCGGAGCCTTAGTTACAGGATCCATCGGTCGTGGTCGGTGACGCCTTGTAGATGTGATCGGAGCCTCAGTTACAGGATCCATCGGTCGTGGTCGGTGACGTCTTGTAGATGTGATCGGAGCCTTAGTTACAGGATCCATCGGTCGTGGTCGGTGATGTCTTGTAGATGTGATCGGAGCCTTAGTTACAGGATACATCGGTCGTGGTCGGTGACGTCTTGTAGATGTGATCGGAGCCTTAGTTACAGGATCCATCGGTCGTGGTCGGTGTCGTCTTGTAGATGTGATCGGAGCCTTAGTTACAGGATCCATCGGTCGTGGTCGGTGTCGTCTTGTAGATGTGATCGGAGCCTTAGTTACAGGATCCATCGGTCGTGGTCGGTGACGTCTTGTAGATGTGATCGAAGCCTTAGTTACAGGATCCATCGGTCGTGGTCGGTGTCGTCTTGTAGATGTGATCGGAGCCTTAGTTACAGGATCCATCGGTCGTGGTCGGTGACGTCTTGTAGGTGTGATCGGAGCCTTAGTTACACGATCCATCGGTCGTGGTCGGTGACGTCTTGTAGGTGTGATCGGAGCCTTAGTTACAGGATCCATCGGTCGTGGTCGGTGACGTCTTGTGGATGTGATCGGAGCCTTAGTTACAGGATCCATCGGTCGTGGTCGGTGACGTCTTGTGGATGTGATCGGAGCCTTAGTTACAGGATCCATCGGTCGTGGTCGGTGACGTCTTGTAGATGTGATCGGAGCCTCAGTTACAGGATCCATCGGTCGTGGTCGGTGACGTCTTGTAGATATGATCGGAGCCTTAGTTACAGGATCCATCGGTCGTGGTCGGTGACGTCTTGTAGATGTGATCGGAGCCTTAGTTACAGGATCCATCGGTCGTGGTCGGTGACGTCTTGTAGATGTGATCGGAGCCTTAGTTACAGGATCCATCGGTCGTGGTCGGTGACGTCTTGTAGATGTGATCGGAGCCTTAGTGACAGGATCCATCGGTCGTGGTCGGTGTCGTCTTGTAGATGTGATCGGAGCCTTAGTGACAGGATCCATCGGTCGTGGTCGGTGACGTCTTGTAGATGTGATCGGAGCCTTAGTTACAGGATCCATCGGTCGTGGTCGGTGACGCCTTGTAGATGTGATCGGAGCCTCAGTTACAGGATCCATCGGTCGTGGTCGGTGACGTCTTGTAGATGTGATCGGAGCCTTAGTTACAGGATCCATCGGTCGTGGTCGGTGATGTCTTGTAGATGTGATCGGAGCCTTAGTTACAGGATACATCGGTCGTACTCGGTGACGTCTTGTAGATGTGATCGGAGCCTTAGTTACAGGATCCATCGGTCGTGGTCGGTGTCGTCTTGTAGATGTGATCGGAGCCTTAGTTACAGGATCCATCGGTCGTGGTCGGTGTCGTCTTGTAGATGTGATCGGAGCCTTAGTTACAGGATCCATCGGTCGTGGTCGGTGACGTCTTGTAGATGTGATCGGAGCCTTAGTTACAGGATCCATCGGTCGTTGTCGGTGTCGTCTTGTAGATGTGATCGGAGCCTTAGTGACAGGATCCATCGGTCGCGGTCGGTGACGTCTTGTAGATGTGATCGGAGGCTTAGTTACAGGATCCATCGGTCGCGGTCGGTGACGTCTTGTAGATGTGATCGGAGCCTTAGTTACAGGATCCATCGGTCGTGGTCGGTGACGTCTTGTAGATGTGATCGGAGCCTTAGTTACAGGATCCATCGGTCGTGGTCGGTGAAGTCTTGTAGATGTGATCGGAGCCTTAGTTACAGGATCCATCGGTCGTGGTCGGTGTCGTCTTGTAGATGTGATCGGAGCCTTAGTTACAGGATCCATCGGTCGTGGTCGGTGTCGTCTTGTAGATGTGATCGGAGCCTTAGTGACAGGATCCACCGGTCGTGGTCGGTGACGTCTTGTAGATGTGATCGGAGCCTTAGTTACAGGATCCATCGGTCGTGGTCGGTGACGTCTTGTAGATGTGATCGGAGCCTTAGTTACAGGATCCATCGGTCGTGGTCGGTGTCGTCTTGTAGATGTGATCGGAGCCTTAGTTACAGGATCCATCGGTCGTGGTCGGTGACGTCTTGTAGGTGTGATCGGAGCCTTAGTTACAGGATCCATCGGTCGTGGTCGGTGACGTCTTGTAGGTGTGATCGGAGCCTTAGTTACAGGATCCATCGGTCGTGGTCGGTGACGTCTTGTGGATGTGATCGGAGCCTTAGTTACAGGATCCATCGGTCGTGGTCGGTGACGTCTTGTGGATGTGATCGGAGCCTTAGTTACAGGATCCATCGGTCGTGGTCGGTGACGTCTTGTAGATGTGATCGGAGCCTCAGTTACAGGATCCATCGGTCGTGGTCGGTGACGTCTTGTAGATGTGATCGGAGCCTTAGTGACAGGATCCATCGGTCGTGGTCGGTGACGTCTTGTAGATGTGATCGGAGCCTTAGTTACAGGATCCATCGGTCGTGGTCGGTGACGTCTTGTAGATGTGATCGGAGCCTTAGTTACAGGATCCATCGGTCGTGGTCGGTGACGTCTTGTAGATGTGATCGGAGCCTTAGTTACAGGATCCATCGGTCGTGGTCGGTGACGTCTTGTAGATGTGATCGGAGCCTTAGTGACAGGATCCATCGGTCGTGGTCGGTGACGTCTTGTAGATGTGATCGGAGCCTTAGTTACAGGATCCATCGGTCGTGGTCGGTGACGTCTTGTAGATGTGATCGGAGCCTCAGTTACAGGATCCATCGGTCGTGATCGGTGACGTCTTGTAGATGTGATCGGAGCCTCAGTTACAGGATCCATCGGTCGTGGTCGGTGACGTCTTGTAGATGTGATCGGAGCCTTAGTGACAGGATCCATCGGTCGTGGTCGGTGACGTCTTGTAGATGTGATCGGAGCCTTAGTGACAGGATCCATCGGTCGTGGTCGGTGACGTCTTGTGGATGTGATCGGAGCCTTAGTTACAGGATCCATCGGTCGTGGTCGGTGACGTCTTGTAGATGTGATCGGGGCCTTAGTTACAGGATCCATCGGTCGTGGTCGGTGATGTCTTGTAGATGTGATCGGAGCCTTAGTTACAGGATCGATCGGTCGTGGTCGGTGACGTCTTGTAGATGTGATCGGAGCCTTAGTTACAGGATCCATCGGTCGTGGTCGGTGACGTCTTATAGATGTGATCGGGGCCTTAGGTACAGGATCCATCGGTCGTGGTCGGTGACGTCTTGTAGATGTGATCGGAGCCTTAGTTACAGGATCCATCGGTCGTGGTCGGTGACGTCTTGTAGATGTGATCGGAGCCTCAGTTACAGGATCCATCGGTCGTGATTGGTGACGTCTTGTAGATGTGATCGGAGCCTTAGTTACAGGATCCATCGGTCGTGGTCGGTGACGTCTTGTAGATGTGATCGGAGCCTTAGTGACAGGATCCATCGGTCGTGGTCGGTGTCGTCTTGTAGATGTGATCGGAGCCTTAGTTACAGGATCCATCGGTCGTGGTCGGTGACGTCTTGTAGATGTGATCGGAGCCTTAGTTACAGGATCCATCGGTCGTGGTCGGTGACGTCTTGTAGATGTGATCGGAGCCTTAGTTACAGGATCCATCGGTCGTGGTCGGTGACGCCTTGTAGATGTGATCGGAGCCTTAGTTACAGGATCCATCGGTCGTGGTCGGTGTCGTCTTGTAGATGTGATCGGAGCCTTAGTTACAGGATCCATCGGTCGTGGTCGGTGACGCCTTGTAGATGTGATCGGAGCCTTAGTTACAGGATCCATCGGTCGTGGTCGGTGACGCCTTGTAGATGTGATCGGAGCCTCAGTTACAGGATCCATCGGTCGTGGTCGGTGACGTCTTGTAGATGTGATCGGAGCCTTAGTTACAGGATCCATCGGTCGTGGTCGGTGATGTCTTGTAGATGTGATCGGAGCCTTAGTTACAGGATACATCGGTCGTAGTCGGTGACGTCTTGTAGATGTGATCGGAGCCTTAGTTACAGGATCCATCGGTCGTGGTCGGTGTCGTCTTGTAGATGTGATCGGAGCCTTAGTTACAGGATCCATCGGTCGTGGTCGGTGTCGTCTTGTAGATGTGATCGGAGCCTTAGTTACAGGATCCATCGGTCGTGGTCGGTGACGTCTTGTAGATGTGATCGGAGCCTTAGTTACAGGATCCATCGGTCGTTGTCGGTGTCGTCTTGTAGATGTGATCGGAGCCTTAGTGACAGGATCCATCGGTCGCGGTCGGTGACGTCTTGTAGATGTGATCGGAGCCTTAGTTACAGGATCCATCGGTCGCGGTCGGTGACGTCTTGTAGATGTGATCGGAGCCTTAGTTACAGGATCCATCGGTCGTGGTCGGTGACGTCTTGTAGATGTGATCGGAGCCTTAGTTACAGGATCCATCGGTCGTGGTCGGTGAAGTCTTGTAGATGTGATCGGAGCCTTAGTTACAGGATCCATCGGTCGTGGTCGGTGACGCCTTGTAGATGTGATCGGAGCCTTAGTTACAGGATCCATCGGTCGTGGTCGGTGACGTCTTGTAGATGTGATCGGAGCCTTAGTTACAGGATCCATCGGTCGTGGTCGGTGACGTCTTGTAGATGTGATCGGAGCCTTAGTTACAGGATCCATCGGTCGTGGTCGGTGTCGTCTTGTAGATGTGATCGGAGCCTTAGTTACAGGATCCATTGGTCGTGGTCGGTGACGTCTTGTAGATGTGATTGGATCCTTAGTTACAGGATCCATTGGTCGTGGTCGGTGACGTCTTGTAGATGTGATTGGATCCTTAGTTACAGGATCCATTGGTCGTGGTCGGTGACGTCTTGTAGATGTGATTGGATCCTTAGTTACAGGATCCATTGGTTGTGGTCGGTGACGTCTTGTAGATGTGATCGGAGCCTTAGTTACAGGATCCATCGGTCGTTGTCGGTGACGTCTTGTAGATGTGATCAGTTTTTAGGTTACATTGTCATATTCACTTCAGAATGAGTGACAGAAAACCGGAAACCAGAGCAGCAGACAGCCTCCTTTTTGGTTACTTTATTAGTCCAAAAAATTAGTACGGTTTGGCCTCACAATGCCTTTATCAACCCATATAGCTAGAGAATTGCGGTTCTGGATCTCACATTATATTGTCCATCTTCTTCATCATGAAGACGCCGGCAGGACGAGATCCCTCCATGTGATCCAGTTTTCATCCATCCTTCTCCTGAATGACCCCCGAGGATGGACGAGGACAGGGATGAGACCAACAGGAGTTTATTCCACTGCGCCCTGGAGATCATCTCCCTGCTGAGCGGAGAGGTAACTCCTCTACATTTCTATCAGCTTTATTGTGTGATGTGACGAGTCCGACACCGGGAAGAGGAAATCCAGAATAGGAGGAGAAGGATTCTTTACTGTAAGAGCAGGGATTCTGTGGAGCTCTCTGCCCGGAGGAGTTGTCATGGGGATTCCCTGTAAGAGCTGTAGAGAGGCCGGGATGTCTGTCCAGAGTGTAATAATGTTCCCGGTTATGGCCCCAGATTACTGGAGACGGTTATTGATCCCGGGATTTCTTCTGATTGTCAGATCTGGAGTCGGGAAGGAATTCTTCTCCCTAAGTGTCTCTCTCCTTCCACAGGATTACACAATAGTGAGGAAGACACCGGGGAACTGTGTGACTCCCATCATCCATCTCCAGGAGTCAGGAGGGCGGAGCCCGGGCCCCATCACAGAGCCTCCCCCGCACTCCCCGATACATGAGAGGAACAAGAAGATCCTGGAGCTCAGCAACAAGATGATCGAGCTGCTTAGCGGAGAGGTGACTGCTGGGACATTATACAGGAGGGCACTGGAGGATTCTGGGTGATGAGCGGAGAGGTGACTGCTGGGACATTATACAGGACGGCACTAGGGGATTCTGGGTGATGAGCGGAGAGGAGACTGCTGGGACATTATACAGGACGGCACTGGAGGATTCTGGGTGATGAGAGGACAGCTGACTGCTGGGACATTATACAGGACAGCACTGGAGGATTCTGGGTGATGAGCGGAGAGGTGACTGCTGGGACATTATACAGGAGGGCACTGGAGGATTCTGGGTGATGAGCGGAGAGATGACTGCTGGGACATTATACAGGACGGCACTGGAGGATTCTGGGGGATGAGCGGAGAGGTGACTGCTGGGACATTATACAGGACGGCACTGGAGGATTCTGGGTGATGAGTGGAGAGGTGACTGCTGGGACATTATACAGGATGGCACTGGAGGATTCTGGGTGATGAGCGGAGAGGTGACTGCTGGGACATTATAAAGGACGGCACTGGAGGATTCTGGGTGATGAGCGGAGAGGTGACTGCTGGGACATTATACAGGACGGCACTGGAGGATTCTGGGTGATGAGTGGAGAGGTGACTGCTGGGACATTATACAGGATGGCACTGGAGGATTCTGGGTGATGAGCGGAGAGGTGACTGCTGGGACATTATACAGGACGGCACTGGAGGATTCTGGGTGATGAGCGGAGAGGTGACTGCTGGGACATTATACAGGACGGCACTGGAGGATTCTGGGTGATGACTGGAGAGGTGACTGCTGGGACATTATACAAGACTGCACTGGAGGATTCTGGGTGATGAGCGGAGAGGTGACTGCTGGGACATTATACAGGACGGCACTGGAGGATTCTGGGTGATTAGCGGAGAGGTGACTGCTGGGACATTATACAGGACGGCACTGGAGGATTCTGTGTGATGAGCGGAGTGGTGACTGCTGGGACATTATACAGGACGGCACTGGAGGATTCTGGGTGATGAGCGGAGAGGTGACTGCTGGGACATTATACATGACGGCACTGGAGGATTCTGGGTGATGAGCAGAGAGGTGACTGCTGGGACATTATACAGGACGGCACTGGAGGATTCTGGGTGATGAGTGGAGAGGTGACTGCTGGGACATTATACATGACGGCACTGGAGGATTCTGGGTGATGAGCAGAGAGGTGACTGCTGGGACATTATACAGGATGGCACTGGAGGATTCTGGGTGATGAGCGGAGAGGTGACTGCTGGGACATTATACAGGACGGCACTGGAGGATTCTGGGTGATGAGCGGAGAGGTGACTGCTGGGACATTATACATGACGGCACTGGAGGATTCTGGGTGATGAGCGGAGAGGTGACTGCTGGGACATTATACAGGACGGCACTGGAGGATTCTGGGTGATGAGTGGAGAGGTGACTGCTGGGACATTATTCAGGACGGCACTGGAGGATTCTGGGTGATGAGCGGAGAGGTGACTGCTGGGACATTATACAGGATGGCACTGGAGGATTCTGGGTGATGAGCGGAGAGGTGACTGCTGGGACATTATACAGGACGGCACTGGAGGATTCTGGGTGATGAGCAGAGAGGTGACTGCTGGGACATTATACAGGATGGCACTGGAGGATTCTGGGTGATGAGCGGAGAGATGACTGCTGGGACATTATACAGGACGGCACTGGAGGATTCTGGGTGATGAGCAGAGAGGTGACTGCTGGGACATTATACAGGATGGCACTGGAGGATTCTGGGTGATGAGTGGAGAGGTGACTGCTGGGACATTATACAGGATGGCACTGTAGGATTCTGGGTGATGACCGGAGAGGTGACTGCTGGGACATTATACAGGACGGCACTGGAGGATTCTGGGTGATGAGCGGAGTGGTGACTGCTGGGACATTATACAGGACGGCACTGGAGGATTCTGGGTGATGAGTGGAGAGGTGACTGCTGGGACATTATACAGCACTGGAGGATTCTGGGTGATGAGCGGAGAGGTGACTGCTGGGAAATTATACAGGACGGCACTGGAGGATTCTGGGTGATGAGCGGAGAGATGACTGCTGGGACATTATACAGGACGGCAGTGGAGGATTCTGGGTGATGAGCGGAGAGGTGACTGCTGGGACATTATACAGGACGGCACTGGAGGATTCTGGGTGATGAGCGGAGAGGTGACTGCTGGGACATTATACAGGACGGCACTGGAGGATTCTGGGTGATGAGCGGAGAGGTGACTGCTGGGACATTATACAGGACGGCACTGGAGGATTCTGGGTGATGAGCGGAGAGGTGACTGCTGGGACATTATACAGGACGGCACTGGAGGATTCTGGGTGATGAGCGGAGAGGTGACTGCTGGGACATTATACAGGACGGAAGTGGAGGATTCTGGGTGATGAGCGGTGAGGTGACTGCTGGGACATTATACAAGACGGCACTGGAGGATTCTGGGTGATGAGCGGAGAGGTGACTGCTGGGGCATTTTACAGGACGGCACTGGAGGATTCTGGGTGATGAGCAGAGAGGTGACTGCTGGGACATTATACAGGACGGCACTGGAGGATTCTGGGTGATGAGCGGAGAGGTGACTGCTGGGACATTATACAGGACGGCACTGGAGTATTCTGGGTGATGAGCGGAGAGGTGACTGCTGGGACATTATACAGGACGGCACTGGAGGATTCTGGGTGATGAGCGGAGAGGTGACTGCTGGGACGTTATACAGGATAGCACTGGAGGATTCTGGGTGATGAGTGGAGAGGTGACTGCTGGGACGTTAAACAGGACGACACTGGAGGATTCTGGGTGATGAGCGGAGAGGTGACTGCTGGGACATTATACAGGACGACACTGGAGGATTCTGGGTGATGAGCGGAGAGGTGACTGCTGGGACATTATACAGGACGGCACTGGAGGATTCTGGGTGATGAGCGGAGAGGTGACTGCTGGGACATTATACAGGACGGCACTGGAGGATTCTGGGTGATGAGCGGAGAGGTGACTGCTGGGACATTATACAGGATCGCACTGGAGGATTCTGGGTGATGAGCGGAGAGGTGACTGCTGGGACATTATACAGGACGGCACTGGAGGATTCTGGGTGATGAGCGGAGAGGTGACTGCTGGGACATTATACAGGACGGCACTGGAGGATTCTGGGTGATGAGCGGAGAGGTGACTGCTGGGACATTATACAGGACGGCACTGGAGGATTCTGGGTGATGAGCGGAGAGGTGACTGCTGGGACATTATACAGGACGGAAGTGGAGGATTCTGGGTGATGAGCGGTGAGGTGACTGCTGGGACATTATACAAGACGGCACTGGAGGATTCTGGGTGATGAGCGGAGAGGTGACTGCTGGGGCATTTTACAGGACGGCACTGGAGGATTCTGGGTGATGAGCAGAGAGGTGACTGCTGGGACATTATACAGGACGGCACTGGAGGATTCTGGGTGATGAGCGGAGAGGTGACTGCTGGGACATTATACAGGACGGCACTGGAGTATTCTGGGTGATGAGCGGAGAGGTGACTGCTGGGACATTATACAGGACGGCACTGGAGGATTCTGGGTGATGAGCGGAGAGGTGACTGCTGGGACGTTATACAGGATAGCACTGGAGGATTCTGGGTGATGAGCGGAGAGGTGACTGCTGGGACGTTAAACAGGACGACACTGGAGGATTCTGGGTGATGAGCGGAGAGGTGACTGCTGGGACATTATACAGGACGACACTGGAGGATTCTGGGTGATGAGCGGAGAGGTGACTGCTGGGACATTATACAGGACGGCACTGGAGGATTCTGGGTGATGAGCGGAGAGGTGACTGCTGGGACATTATACAGGACGGCACTGGAGGATTCTGGGTGATGAGCGGAGAGGTGACTGCTGGGACATTATACAGGATCGCACTGGAGGATTCTGGGTGATGAGCGGAGAGGTGACTGCTGGGACTTTATACAGGACGGCACTGGAGGATTCTGGGTGATGAGCGGAGAGGTGACTGCTGGGACATTATACAGGACGGCACTGGAGGATTCTGGGTGATGAGCGGAGAGGTGACTGCTGGGACATTATACAGGACAGCACTGGAGGATTCTGGGTGATGAGCGGAGAGGTGACTGCTGGGACATTATACAGGACGACACTGGAAGATTCTGGGTGATGAGCGGAGAGGTGACTGCTGGGACATTACACAGGACGGCACTGGAGGATTCTGGGTGATGAGAGGAGAGGTGACTGCTGGGACATTATACAGGATGGCACTGGAGGATTCTGGGTGATGAGAGGAGAGGTGACTGCTGGGACATTATACAGGACGGCACTGGAAGATTCTGGGTGATGAGCGGAGAGGTGACTGCTGGGACATTACACAGGACGGCACTGGAGGATTCTGGGTGATGAGAGGAGAGGTGACTGCTGGGACATTATACAGGATGGCACTGGAGGATTCTGGGTGATGAGAGGAGAGGTGACTGCTGGGACATTATACAGGACGGCACTGGAGGATTCTGGGTGATGAGCGGAGAGGTGACTGCTGGGACATTATACAGGATGGCACTGGAGGATTCTGGGTGATGAGAGGAGAGGTGACTGCTGGGACATTATACAGGACGGCACTGGAGGATTCTGGGTGATGAGCGGAGAGGTGACTGCTGGGACATTATACAGGATGGCACTGGAGGATTCTGGGTGATGAGCGGAGAGGTGACTGCTGGGACATTATACAGGACGGCACTGGAGGATTCTGGGTGATGAGCGGAGAGGGGACTACTGGGACATTATACAGGACGGCACTGGAGGATTCTAGGTGATGAGCGGAGAGGTGACTGCTGGGACATTATACAGGAGGGTACTGGAGGATTCTGGGTGATGAGAGGAGAGGTGACTGCTGGGACATTATACAGGATGGCACTGGAGGATTCTGGGTGATGAGCGGAGAGGTGACTACTGGGACATTATACAGGACGGCACTGGAGGATTCTGGGTGATGAGCGGAGAGGTGACTGCTGGGACATACAGGATGGCACTGGAGGATTCTAGGTGATGAGCGGAGAGGTGACTGCTGGGACATTATACAGGACGGCACTGGAGGATTCTGGGTGATGAGCGGAGAGGTGACTGCTGGGACATTATACAGGACAACACTGGAGGATTCTGGGGGATGAGTGGAGAAGTGACTGCTGGGACATTATACAGGACGGCACTGGAGGATTCTGGGTGATGAGAGGAGAGGTGACTGCTGGGACATTATACAGGACAACACTGGAGGATTCTGGGTGATGAGAGGAGAGGTGACTGCTGGGACATTATACAGGACGGCACTGGAGGATTCTGGGTGATGAGCGGAGAGGTGACTGCTGGGACATTATACAGGACGGCACTGGAGGATTCTGGGTGATGAGCGGAGAGGTGACTGCTGGGACATTATACAGGATGGCACTGGAGGATTCTGGGTGATGAGCGGAGAGGAGACTGCTGGGACATTAGACAGGACGGCACTGGAGGATTCTGGGTGATGAGCGGAGAGATGACTGCTGGGACATTATACAGGACGGCACTGGAGGATTCTGGATGATGAGAGGAGAGGTGACTGCTGGGACATTATACAGGACGGCACTGGAGGATTCTGGGTGATGAGGGGAGAGGTGACTGCTGGGACATTATACAGGACAGCACTGTAGGATTCTGGGTGATGAGCGGAGAGGTGACTGCTGGGACATTATACAGGACGGCACTGGAGGATTCTGGGTGATGAGGGGAGAGGTGACTGCTGGGACATTATACAGGACAGCACTGGAGGATTCTGGGTGATGAGCGGAGAGGTGACTGCTGGGACATTATACAGGACGGCACTGGAGGATTCTGGGTGATGAGGGGAGAGGTGACTGCTGGGACATTATACAGGACAGCACTGGAGGATTCTGGGTGATGAGCGGAGAGGTGACTGCTGGGACATTATACAGGACGGCACTGGAGGATTCTGGGTGATGAGGGGAGAGGTGACTGCTGGGACATTATACAGGACAGCACTGGAGGATTCTGGGTGATGAGCGGAGAGGTGACTGCTGGGACATTATACAGGACGGCACTGGAGGATTCTGGGTGATGAGCGGAGAGGTGACTGCTGGGACATTATACAGGACGGCACTGGAGGATTCTGGGTGATGAGCGGAGAGGTGACTGCTGGGACATTATACAGGACGGCACTGGAGGATTCTGGGTGATGAGCGGAGAGGTGACTGCTGGGACATTATACAGGACGGCACTGGAGGATTCTGTGTGATGAGCGGAGTGGTGACTGCTGGGACATTATACAGGACGGCACTGGAGGATTCTGGGTGATGAGCGGAGAGGTGACTGCTGGGACATTATACATGACGGCACTGGAGGATTCTGGGTGATGAGCAGAGAGGTGACTGCTGGGACATTATACAGGACGGCACTGGAGGATTCTGGGTGATGAGTGGAGAGGTGACTGCTGGGACATTATACATGACGGCACTGGAGGATTCTGGGTGATGAGCAGAGAGGTGACTGCTGGGACATTATACAGGATGGCACTGGAGGATTCTGGGTGATGAGCGGAGAGGTGACTGCTGGGACATTATACAGGACGGCACTGGAGGATTCTGGGTGATGAGCGGAGAGGTGACTGCTGGGACATTATACATGACGGCACTGGAGGATTCTGGGTGATGAGCGGAGAGGTGACTGCTGGGACATTATACAGGACGGCACTGGAGGATTCTGGGTGATGAGTGGAGAGGTGACTGCTGGGACATTATTCAGGACGGCACTGGAGGATTCTGGGTGATGAGCGGAGAGGTGACTGCTGGGACATTATACAGGATGGCACTGGAGGATTCTGGGTGATGAGCGGAGAGGTGACTGCTGGGACATTATACAGGACGGCACTGGAGGATTCTGAGTGATGAGCGGAGAGGTGACTGCTGGGACATTATACAGGACGGCACTGGAGGATTCTGAGTGATGAGCGGAGAGGTGACTGCTGGGACATTATACAGGACGGCACTGGAGGATTCTGGGTGATGAGGGGAGAGGTGACTGCTGGGACATTATACAGGACGGCACTGGAGGATTCTGGGTGATGAGGGGAGAGATGACTGCTGGGACATTATACAGGATAGCACTGGAGGATTCTGAGTGATGAGCGGAGAGGTGACTGCTGGGACATTATACAGGACGGCACTGGAGGATTCTGGGTGATGAGGGGAGAGGTGACTGCTGGGACATTATACAGGACGGCACTGGAGGATTCTGGGTGATGAGCGGAGAGGTGACTGCTGGGACATTATACAGGACGGCACTGGAGGATTCTGAGTGATGAGCGGAGAGGTGACTGCTGGGACATTATACAGGACGGCACTGGAGGATTCTGGGTGATGAGGGGAGAGGTGACTGCTGGGACATTATACCGGACGGCACTGGAGGATTCTGGGTGATGAGGGGAGAGGTGACTGCTGGGACATTATACAGGACGGCACTGGAGGATTCTGGGTGATGAGGGGAGAGGTGACTGTTGGGACATTATACAGGATGGCACTGGAGGATTCTGGGTGATGAGAGGAGAGGTGACTGCTGGGACATTATACAGGATGGCACTGGAGGATTCTGGGTGATGAGGGGAGAGGTGACTGCTGGGACATTATACCGGACGGCACTGGAGGATTCTGGGTGATGAGGGGAGAGGTGACTGCTGGGACATTATACAGGACGGCACTGGAGGATTCTGGGTGATGAGGGGAGAGGTGACTGCTGGGACATTATACCGGACGGCACTGGAGGATTCTGGGTGATGAGGGGAGAGGTGACTGCTGGGACATTATACAGGACGGCACTGGAGGATTCTGGGTGATGAGGGGAGAGGTGACTGCTGGGACATTATACCGGACGGCACTGGAGGATTCTGGGTGATGAGGGGAGAGGTGACTGCTGGGACATTATACAGGACGGCACTGGAGGATTCTGGGTGATGAGGGGAGAGGTGACTGTTGGGACATTATACAGGATGGCACTGGAGGATTCTGGGTGATGAGAGGAGAGGTGACTGCTGGGACATTATACAGGATGGCACTGGAGGATTCTGGGTGATGAGGGGAGAGGTGACTGCTGGGACATTATACCGGACGGCACTGGAGGATTCTGGGTGATGAGGGGAGAGGTGACTGCTGGGACATTATACAGGACGGCACTGGAGGATTCTGGGTGATGAGGGGAGAGGTGACTGCTGGGACATTATACCGGACGGCACTGGAGGATTCTGGGTGATGAGGGGAGAGGTGACTGCTGGGACATTATACAGGACGGCACTGGAGGATTCTGGGTGATGAGGGGAGAGGTGACTGCTGGGACATTATACAGGACGGCACTGGAGGATTCTGGGTGATGAGAGGAGAGGTGACTGCTGGGACATTATACAGGATGGCACTGGAGGATTCTGGGTGATGAGGGGAGAGGTGACTGCTGGGACATTATTCAGGATGGCACTGGAGGATTCTGGGTGATGAGAGGAGAGGTGACTGCTGGGACATTATACAGGATGGCACTGGAGGATTCTGGGTGATGAGGGGAGAGGTGACTGCTGGGACATTATACAGGAGGACACTGGAGGATTCTGGGTGATGAGAGGAGAGGTGACTGCTGGGACATTATACAGGACGGCACTGGAGGATTCTGGGTGATGAGCGGAGAGGTGACTGCTGGGACATTATACAGGACGGCACTTTAGGATTCTGGGTGATGAGCAGAGAGGTGACTGCTGGGACATTATACAGGACGGCACTGGAGGATTCTGGGTGATGTGCGGAGAGGTGACTGCTGGGACATTATACAGGACGGCTCTGGAGGATTCTGGGTGATGAGCGGAGAGGTGACTGCTGGGACATTATACAGGACGGCACTTTAGGATTCTGGGTGATGAGCAGAGAGGTGACTGCTGGGACATTATACAGGACGGCACTGGAGGATTCTGGGTGATGAGCGGAGAGGTGACTGCTGGGACATTATACAGGACGGCTCTGGAGGATTCTGGGTGATGAGCGGAGAGGTGACTGCTGGGACATTATACAGGACGGCACTGGAGGATTCTGGGTGATGAGCAGAGAGGTGACTGCTGGGACATTATACAGGACGGCACTGGAGGATTCTGGGTGATGAGCGGAGAGGTGACTGCTGGGACATTATACAGGACGGCTCTGGAGGATTCTGGGTGATGAGCGGAGAGGTGACTGCTGGGACATTATACAGGACGGCACTGGAGGATTCTGGGTGATGAGCGGAGAGGTGACTGCTGGGACATTATACAGGACGGCTCTGGAGGATTCTGGGTGATGAGCGGAGAGGTGACTGCTGGGACATTATACAGGACGGCTCTGGTGGATTCTGGGTGATGAGCGGAGAGGTGACTGCTGGGACATTATACAGGACGGCACTGGAGGATTCTGGGTGATGAGCGGAGAGGTGACTGCTGGGACATTATACAGGACGGCACTTTAGGATTCTGGGTGATGAGCGGAGAGGTGACTGCTGGGACATTATACAGGACGGCACTGGAGGATTCTGGGTGATGAGGGGAGAGGTGACTGCTGGGACATTATACAGGACGGCACTGGAGGATTCTGAGTGATGAGGGGAGAGGTGACTGCTGGGACATTATACAGGACGGCACTGGAGGATTCTGGGTGATGAGCGGAGAGGTGACTGCTGGGACATTATACAGGACGGCACTGGAGGATTCTGGGTGATGAGTGGAGAGGTGACTGCTGGGACATTATACAGGACGGCACAGGAGGATTCTGGGTGATGAGCGGAGAGGTGACTGCTGGGACATTATACAGGACGGCACAGGAGGATTCTGGGTGATGAGCGGAGAGGTGACTGCTGGGACATTATACAGGATGACACTGGAGGATTCTGGGGGATGAGCGGAGAGGTGACTGCTGGGACATTATACAGGATGGCACTGGAGGATTCTGGGTGATGAGCGGAGAGGTGACTGCTGGGACATTATACAGGACGGCACTGGAGGATTCTGGGTGATGAGCGGAGAGGTGACTGCTGGGACATTATACAGGACGGCTCTGGAGGATTCTGGGTGATGAGCAGAGAGGTGACTGCTGGGACATTATACAGGACGGCACTGGAGGATTCTGGGTGATGAGCGGAGAGGTGACTGCTGGGACATTATACAGGACGGCTCTGGAGGATTCTGGGTGATGAGCGGAGAGGTGACTGCTGGGACATTATACAGGACGGCACTTTAGGATTCTGGGTGATGAGCGGAGAGGTGACTGCTGGGACATTATACAGGACAGCACTTTAGGATTCTGGGTGATGAGCGGAGAGGTGATTGCTGGGACATTATACAGGACGGCACTGGAGGATTCTGGGTGATGGGCGGAGAGGTGACTGCTGGGACATTATACAGGACGGCACTGGAGGATTCTGGGTGATGAGGGGAGAGGTGACTGCTGGGACATTATACAGGACGGCACTGGGGGATTCTGGGTGATGAGCGGAGAGGTGACTGCTGGGACATTATACAGGACGGCACTGGAGGATTCTGGGTGATGAGCGGAGAGGTGACTGCTGGGACATTATACAGGACGGCACTTTAGGATTCTGGGTGATGAGCGGAGAGGTGACTGCTAGGACATTATACAGGACGGCACTGGAGGATTCTGGGTGATGAGCGGAGAGGTGACTGCTGGGACATTATACAGGACGGCACTTTAGGATTCTGGGTGATGAGCAGAGAGGTGACTGCTGGGACATTATACAGGACGGCACTGGAGGATTCTGGGTGATGAGCGGAGAGGTGACTGCTGGGACATTATACAGGACGGCACTTTAGGATTCTGGGTGATGAGCAGAGAGGTGACTGCTGGGACATTATACAGGACGGTACTGGAGGATTCTGGGTGATGAGCGGACAGGTGACTGCTGGGACATTATACATGACGGCACTTTAGGATTCTGGGTGATGAGCGGAGAGGTGACTGCTGGGACATTATACAGGACGGCACTGGAGGATTCTGGGTGATGAGCGGAAAGGTGACTGCTGGGACATTATACAGGACGGCACTGGAGGATTCTGGGTGATGAGGGGAGAGGTGACTGCTGGGACATTATACAGGACGGCACTGGGGGATTCTGGGTGATGAGCGGAGAGGTGACTGCTGGGACATTATACAGGACGGCACTGGAGGATTCTGGGTGATGAGCGGAGAGGTGACTGCTGGGACATTATACAGGATGGCACGTTAGGATTCTGGGTGATGAGTGGAGAGGTGACTGCTGGGACATTATACAGGACGGCACTGGAGGATTCTGGGTGATGAGCGGAGAGGTGACTGCTGGGACATTATACAGGACGGCACTTTAGGATTCTGGGTGATGAGCAGAGAGGTGACTGCTGGGACATTATACAGGACGGCACTGGAGGATTCTGGGTGATGAGCGGAGAGGTGACTGCTGGGACATTATACAGGACGGCACTTTAGGATTCTGGGTGATGAGCGGAGAGGTGACTGCTGGGACATTATACAGGACGGCACTGGAGGATTCTGGGTGATGAGCGGAGAGGTGACTGCTGGGACATTATACAGGACGGCACTGGAGGATTCTGGGTGATGAGCGGAGAGGTGACTGCTGGGACATTATACAGGACGGCACTGGAGGATTCTGGGTGATGAGCAGAGAGGTGGCTGCTGGGACATTATACAGGACGGCACTGGAGGATTCTGGGTGATGAGGGGAGAGGTGACTGCTGGGACATTATACAGGACGGCACTGGGGGATTCTGGGTGATGAGCGGAGAGGTGACTGCTGGGACATTATACAGGACGGCACTGGAGGATTCTGGGTGATGAGCGGAGAGGTGACTGCTGGGACATTATACAGGATGGCACGTTAGGATTCTGGGTGATGAGTGGAGAGGTGACTGCTGGGACATTATACAGGACGGCACTGGAGGATTCTGGGTGATGAGCGGAGAGGTGGCTGCTGGGACATTATACAGGACGGCACTGGAGGATTCTGGGTGATGAGGGGAGAGGTGACTGCTGGGACATTATACAGGACGGCACTGGGGGATTCTGGGTGATGAGCGAAGAGGTGACTGCTGGGACATTATACAGGACGGCACTGGAGGATTCTGGGTGATGAGCGGAGAGGTGACTGCTGGGACATTATACAGGACGGCACTGGAGGATTCTGGGTGATGAGCGGAGAAGTGACTGCTGGGACATTATACAGGACGGCACTGGAGGATTCTGGGTGATGAGAGGAGAGGTGACTGCTGGGACATTATACAGGACGGCACTGGAGGATTCTGGGTGATGAGCGGAGAGGTGACTGCTGGGACATTATACAGGACGGCACTGGAGGATTCTGGGTGATGAGCGGAGAGGTGACTGCTGGGACATTATACAGGACGGCACTTTAGGATTCTGGGTGATGAGCGGAGAGGTGACTGCTGGGACATTATACAGGACGGCACTGGAGGATTCTGGGTGATGAGCGGAAAGGTGACTGCTGGGACATTATACAGGACGGCACTTTAGGATTCTGGGTGATGAGCGGAGAGGTGACTGCTGGGACATTATACAGGACGGCACTGGAGGATTCTGGGTGATGAGAGGAGAGGTGACTCCTGGGACATTATACAGGACGGCACTGGAGGATTCTGGGTGATGAGCGGACAGGTGACTGCTGGGATGTTATACAGGACGGCACTTGGGGATTCTGGGTGATGAGCGGAGAGGTGACTGCTGGGACATTATACATGACGGCACTGGAGGATTCTGGGTGATGAGCGGAGAGGTGACTGCTGGGACATTATACAGGACGGCACTGGAGGATTCTGGGTGATGAGCGGAGAGGTGACTGCTGGGACATTATACAGAACGACACTGGAGGATTCTGGGTGATGAGAGGAGAGGTGACTGCTGGGACATTATAGAGGACGGCACTGGAGGATTCTGGTTGATGACCGGAGAGATGACTGCTGGGACATTATATAGGACGGGACTGGAGGATTCTGGGTGATGAGAGGAGAGGTGACTGCTGGGACATTATACAGGACGGCACTGGAGGATTCTGGGTGATGAGAGGAGAGGTGACTGCTGGGACATTATACAGGACGGCACTGGAGGATTCTGGGTGATGAGCGGAGAGGTGACTGCTGGGACATTATACAGGACGGCACTGAGGATTCTGGGTGATGAGAGGAGAGGTGACTGCTGGGACATTATACAGGACGGAACTGGAGGATTCTGGGTGATGAGAGGAGAGGTGACTGCTGGGACATTATACAGGACGGCACTGGAGGATTCTGGGGGATGAGCGGAGAGGTGACTGCTGGGACATTATACAGGACGGCACTGGAGGATTCTGGGTGATGAGAGGAGAGGTGACTGCTGGGACATTATACAGGACGGCACTGGAGGATTCTGGGTGATGAGTGGAGAGGTGACTGATGGGACATTATACAGGACGGCACTGGAGGATTCTGGGTGATGAGCGGAGAGGTGACTGCTGGGACATTATACAGGACGACACTAGAGGATTCTGGGTGATGAGCGGAGAGGTGACTGCTGGGACATTATACAGGACGACACTGGAGGATTCTGGGTGATGAGCGGAGAGGTGACTGCTGGGACATTATACAGGACGGCACTGGAGGATTCTGGGTGATGAGCGGAGAGGAGACTGCTGGGACATTATACAGGACGACACTGGAGGATTCTGGGTGATGAGCGGAGAGGTGACTGCTGGGACATTATGCAGGACGACACTGGAGGATTCTGGGTGATGAGCGGAGAGTTGACTGCTGGGACATTATACAGGACGGCACTGGAGGATTCTGGGTGATGAGCGGAGAGTTGACTGCTGGGACATTATACAGGACGGCACTGGAGGATTCTGGGTGATGAGCGGAGAGGTGACTGCTGGGACATTATACAGGACGGCACTGGTGGATTCTGGGTGATGAGCGGAGAGGTGACTGCTGGGACATTATACAGGACGGCACTGGAGGATTCTGGGTGATGAGCGGAGAGGTGACTGCTGGGACATTATACAGGACGACACTGGAGGATTCTGGGTGATGGGCGGAGAGGTGACTGCTGGGACATTATACAGGGCGGCACTGGAGGATTCCGAGTGATGAGCGGAGAGGTTACTGCTGGGACATTATACAGGACGGCACTGGAGGATTCTGGGTGATGAGCGGAGAGGTGACTGCTGGGACATTATACAGGACGGCACTGGAGGATTCTGGGTGATGAGCGGAGAGGTGACTGCTGGGACATTATACAGGACGGCTCTGGAGGATTCTGGGTGAAGAGCAGAGAGGTGACTGCTGGGACATTATACAGGACGGCACTGGAGGATTCTGGGTGAAGAGCAGAGAGGTGACTGCTCGGACATTATACATGACGGCTCTGGAGGATTCTGGGTGATGAGCGGAGAGGTGACTGCTGGGACATTATACAGGACGGCACTGGAGGATTCTGGGTGATGAGCGGGGAGGTGACTGCTGGGACATTATACATGACGGCTCTGGAGGATTCTGGGTGATGAGCGGAGAGGTGACTGCTGGGACATTATACAGGACGGCACTGGAGGATTCTGGGTTATGAGCGGAGAGGTGACTGCTGGGACATTATACAGGACGGCACTGGAGGATTCTGGGTGAAGAGTGGAGAGGTGACTGCTGGAACATTATACAGGACAGCACTGGAGGATTCTGGGTGATGAGCGGAGAGGTGACTGCTGGGACATTATACAGGACGGCTCTGGAGGATTCTGGGTGATGAGCGGAGAGGTGACTGCTGGGACATTATGCAGGACGACACTGGAGGATTCTGGGTGATGAGCGGAGAGGTGACTGCTGGGACATTATACAGGACGGCACTGGAGGATTCTGGGTGATGAGCGGATAGGTGACTGCTGGGACATTATACAGGACGACTCTGAAGGATTCTGGGTGATGAGCGGAGAGGTGACTGCTGGGACATACAGAACGACACTGGAGGATTCTGGGTGATGAGCGGAGAGGTGACTGCTGGGACATTATGCAGGACGACACTGGAGGATTCTGGGTGATGAGCGGAGAGGTGACTGCTGGGACATTATACAGGACGACACTGGAGGATTCTGGGTGATGAGCTGAGAGGTGACTGCTGGGACATTATACAGGACGGCACTGGAGGATTCTGGGTGATGAGCGGAGAGGTGACTGCTGGGACATTATACAGGACGGCACTGGAGGATTCTGGGTGATGAGAGGAGAGGTGACTGCTGGGACATTATACAGGACTGGAGGATTCTGGGTGATGAGCGGAGAGGAGACTGCTGGGATATTATACAGGACGACACTGGAGGATTCTGGGTGATGAGCGGAGAGGTGACTGCTGGGACATTATACAGGACGACACTGGAGGATTCTGGGTGATGAGCGGAGAGATGACTGCTGGGATATTATACAGGACGGCACTGGAGGATTCTGGGTGAAGAGCAGAGAGGTGACTGCTGGGACATTATACAGGACGGCACTGGAGGATTCTGGGTGATGAGCGGAGAGGTGACTGCTGGGACATTATACAGGACGGCACTGGAGGATTCTGGGTGATGAGCGGAGAGGTGACTGCTGGGACATTATACAGGACGGCACTGGAGGATTCTGGGTGATGAGCGGAGAGGAGACTGCTGGGACATTATACAGGAAGGCACTGGAGGATTCTAGGTGATGAGTGGAGAGGTGACTGCTGGGACATTATGCAGGACGACACTGGAGGATTCTGGGTGATGAGCGGAGAGGTGACTGCTGGGACATTATACAGGACGACACTGGAGGATTCTGGGTGATGAGCTGAGAGGTGACTGCTGGGACATTATACAGGACGGCACTGGAGGATTCTGGGTGATGAGCGGAGAGGTGACTGCTGGGACATTATGCAGGACGACACTGGAGGATTCTGGGTGATGAGCTGAGAGGTGACTGCTGGGACATTATACAGGATGGCACTGGAGGATTCTGGGTGATGAGCGGAGAGGTGACTGCTGGGACATTATACAGGACGGCACTGGAGGATTCTGGGTGATGAGAGGAGAGGTGACTGCTGGGATATTATACAGGACGGCACTGGAGGATTCTGGGTGAAGAGCAGAGAGGTGACTGCTGGGACATTATACAGGACGGCACTGGAGGATTCTGGGTGATGAGCGGAGAGGTGACTGCTGGGACATTATACAGGACGGCACTGGAGGATTCTGGGTGATGAGCGGAGAGGTGACTGCTGGGACATTATACAGGACGGCACTGGAGGATTCTGGGTGATGAGCGGAGAGGAGACTGCTGGGACATTATACAGGAAGGCACTGGAGGATTCTAGGTGATGAGTGGAGAGGTGACTGCTGGGACATTATGCAGGACGACACTGGAGGATTCTGGGTGATGAGCGGAGAGGTGACTGCTGGGACATTATACAGGACGACACTGGAGGATTCTGGGTGATGAGCTGAGAGGTGACTGCTGGGACATTATACAGGACGGCACTGGAGGATTCTGGGTGATGAGCGGAGAGGTGACTGCTGGGACATTATGCAGGACGACACTGGAGGATTCTGGGTGATGAGCTGAGAGGTGACTGCTGGGACATTATACAGGATGGCACTGGAGGATTCTGGGTGATGAGCGGAGAGGTGACTGCTGGGACATTATACAGGACGGCACTGGAGGATTCTGGGTGATGAGCGGAGAGGTGACTGCTGGGATATTATACAGGACGGCACTGGAGGATTCTGGGTGATGAGCGGAGAGGTGACTGCTGGGACATTATACAGGACGGCACTGGAGGATTCTGGGTGATGAGCGGAGAGGTGACTGCTGGGACATTATACAGGACGGCACTGGAGGATTCTGGGTGATGAGCTGAGAGGTGACTGCTGGGATATTATACAGGACGGCACTGGAGGATTCTGGGTGATGAGCGGAGAGGTGACTGCTGGGACATTATGCAGGACGACACTGGAGGATTCTGGGTGATGAGCGGAGAGGTGACTGCTGGGACATTATACAGGACGACACTGGAGGATTCTGGGTGATGAGCTGAGAGGTGACTGCTGGGACATTATACAGGACGGCACTGGAGGATTCTGGGTGATGAGCGGAGAGGTGACTGCTGGGACATTATACAGGACGGCACTGGAGGATTCTGGGTGATGAGAGGAGAGGTGACTGCTGGGACATTATACAGGACTGGAGGATTCTGGGTGATGAGCGGAGAGGAGACTGCTGGGATATTATACAGGACGACACTGGAGGATTCTGGGTGATGAGCGGAGAGGTGACTGCTGGGACATTATACAGGACGACACTGGAGGATTCTGGGTGATGAGCGGAGAGATGACTGCTGGGATATTATACAGGACGGCACTGGAGGATTCTGGGTGAAGAGCAGAGAGGTGACTGCTGGGACATTATACAGGACGGCACTGGAGGATTCTGGGTGATGAGCGGAGAGGTGACTGCTGGGACATTATACAGGACGGCACTGGAGGATTCTGGGTGATGAGCGGAGAGGTGACTGCTGGGACATTATACAGGACGGCACTGGAGGATTCTGGGTGATGAGCGGAGAGGAGACTGCTGGGACATTATACAGGACGGCACTGGAGGATTCTAGGTGATGAGTGGAGAGGTGACTGCTGGGACATTATACAGGACGGCACTGGAGGATTCTGGGTGATGAGCGGAGAGGTGACTGCTGGGACATTATACAGGACGGCACTGGAGGATTCTGGGTGATGAGTGGAGAGGTGACTGCTGGGACATTATACAGGACGACACTGGAGGATTCTGGGTGATGAGGGGAGAGGTGACTGCTGGGACATTATACAGGACGGCACTGGAGGATTCTAGGTGATGAGTGGAGAGGTGACTGCTGGGACATTATACAGGACGACACTGGAGGATTCTGGGTGATGAGAGGAGAGGTGACTGCTGGGACATTATACAGGACGACACTGGAGGATTCTGGGTGATGAGTGGAGAGGTGACTGCTGGGACATTATACAGGACGACACTGGAGGATTCTGGGTGATGAGGGGAGAGGTGACTGCTGGGACATTATACAGGACGGCACTGGAGGATTCTGGGTGATGAGTGGAGAGGTGACTGCTGGGACATTATACAGGACGACACTGGAGGATTCTGGGTGATGAGAGGAGAGGTGACTGCTGGGACATTATACAGGACGGCACTGGAGGATTCTAGGTGATGAGCGGAGAGGTGACTGCTGGGACATTATACAGGACGGCACTGGAGGATTCTGGGTGATGAGTGGAGAGGTGACTGCTGGGACATTATACAGGACGGCACTGGAGGATTCTAGGTGATGAGTGGAGAGGTGACTGCTGGGACATTATACAGGACGGCACTGGAGGATTCTGGGTGAAGAGCAGAGAGGTGACTGCTGGGACATTATACAGGACGGCACTGGAGGATTCTGGGTGATGAGCGGAGAGGTGACTGCTGGGACATTATACAGGACGGCACTGGAGGATTCTAGGTGATGAGTGGAGAGGTGACTGCTGGGACATTATACAGGACGGCACTGGAGGATTCTGGGTGATGAGCGGAGACGTGACTGCTGGGACATTATACAGGACGGCACTGGAGGATTCTGGGTGATGAGCGGAGACGTGACTGCTGGGACATTATACAGGACGGCACTGGAGGATTCTGGGTGATGAGCGGAGAGGTGACTGCTGGGACATTATACAGGACGGCACTGGAGGATTCTGGGTGAAGAGCAGAGAGGTGACTGCTGGGACATTATACAGGACGGCACTGGAGGATTCTGGGTGATGAGCGGAGAGGTGACTGCTGGGACATTATACAGGACGGCACTGGAGGATTCTAGGTGATGAGTGGAGAAGTGACTGCTGGGACATTATACATGACGGCTCTGGAGGATTCTGGGTGATGAGTGGAGAGGTGACTGCTGGGACATTATACAGGACGGCACTGGAGGATTCTAGGTGATGAGAGGAGAGGTGACTGCTGGGACATTATACATGACGGCTCTGGAGGATTCTGGGTGATGAGTGGAGAGGTGACTGCTGGGACATTATACAGGACGGCACTGGAGGATTCTAGGTGATGAGTGGAGAAGTGACTGCTGGGACATTATACATGACGGCTCTGGAGGATTCTGGGTGATGAGCGGAGAGGTGACTGCTGGGACATTATACAGGACGGCACTGGAGGATTCTAGGTGATGAATGGAGAAGTGACTGCTGGGACATTATACAGGACGGCACTGGAGGATTCTGGGTGATGAGCGGAGAGGAGACTGCTGGGACATTATACAGGACGGCACTTGAGGATTCTGGGTGATGAGTGGAGAGGTGACTGCTGGGACATTATACAGGACGGCACTGGAGGATTCTGGGTGATTAGCGGAGAGGTGACTGCTGGGACATTATACAGGACGGCACTGGAGGATTCTGGGTGATGAGCGGAGAGGTGACTGCTGAGACATTATACAGGACGACACTAGAGGATTCTGGCTGATGAGCGGAGAGGTGACTGCTGGGACATTATACAGGACGACACTGGAGGATTCTGGGTGATGAGCGGAGAGGTGACTGCTGGGACATTATACAGGACGGCACTGGAGGATTCTGGGTAATGAGCGGAGAGGAGACTGCTGGGACATTATACAGGACGACACTGGAGGATTCTGGGTGATGAGCGGAGAGGTGACTGCTGGGACATTATACAGGACGGCACTGGTGGATTCTGGGTGATGAGCGGAGAGGTGACTGCTGGGACATTATACAGGACGGCTCTGGAGGATTCTGGGTGATGAGCGAAGAGGTGACTGCTGGGACATTATACAGGACGGCACTGGAGGATTCTGGGTGATGAGCGGAGAGGTGACTGCTGGGACATTATACAGGACGGCACTGGAGGATTCTGGGTGATGAGCGGAGAGGTGACTGCTGGGACATTATACAGGATTGCACTGGAGGATTCTGGGTGATGAGCGGAGAGGTGACTGCTGGGACATTATACAGGACTGCACTGGCGGATTCTGGGTGATGAGCGGAGAGGTGACTGCTGGGACATTATACAGGACGGCACTGGAGGATTCTGGGTGATGAGCTGAGAGGTGACTGCTGGGACATTATACAGAACGGCACTGGAGGATTCTGGGTGATGAGCGGAGAGGTGACTGCTGGGACATTATACAGGACGGCACTGGAGGATTCTGGGTGATGAGCGGAGAGGTGACTGCTGGGACATTATGCAGGACGACACTGGAGGATTCTGGGTGTTGAGCGGAGAGTTGACTGCTGGGACATTATGCAGGACGACACTGGAGGATTCTGGGTGATGAGCGGAGAGTTGACTGCTGGGACATTATGCAGGACGACACTGGAGGATTCTGGGTGATGAGCGGAGAGTTGACTGCTGGGACATTATACAGGACGGCACTGGAGGATTCTGGGTGATGAGCGGAGAGGTGACTGCTGGGACATTATGCAGGACGACACTGGAGGATTCTGGGTGATGAGCGGAGAGTTGACTGCTGGGACATTATACAGGACGGCACTGGAGGATTCTGGGTGATGAGCGGAGAGGTGACTGCTGGGACATTATACAGGACGGCACTGGAGGATTCTGGGTGATGAGCGGAGAGGTGACTGCTGGGACATTATACAGGACGGCACTGGAGGATTCTGGGTGATGAGCGGAGAGGTGACTGCTGGGACATTATACAGGACGGCACTGGAGGATTCTGGGTGATGAGCGGAGAGGTGACTGCTGGGACATTATACAGGACGGCACTGGAGGATTCTGGGTGATGAGCGGAGAGGTGACTGCTGGGACATTATACAGGACGACACTGGAGGATTCTGGGTGATGGGCGGAGAGGTGACTGCTGGGACATTATACAGGACGACACTGGAGGATTCTGGGTGATGGGCGGAGAGGTGACTGCTGGGACATTATACAGGACGGCACTGGAGGATTCTGGGTGATGAGCGGAGAGGTGACTGCTGGGACATTATACAGGACGGCTCTGGAGGATTCTGGGTGATGAGCGGAGAGGTGACTGCTGGGACATTATGCAGGACGACACTGGAGGATTCTGGGTGATGAGCGGAGAGTTGACTGCTGGGACATTATACAGGACGGCACTGGAGGATTCTGGGTGATGAGCGGAGAGGTGACTGCTGGGACATTATACAGGACGGCACTGGAGGATTCTGGGTGATGAGCGGAGAGGTGACTGCTGGGACATTATACAGGACGGCACTGGAGGATTCTGGGTGATGAGCGGAGAGGTGACTGCTGGGACATTATACAGGACGGCACTGGAGGATTCTGGGTGATGAGCGGAGAGGTGACTGCTGGGACATTATACAGGACGGCTCTGGAGGATTGTGGGTGATGAGCGGAGAGGTGACTGCTGGGACATTATACAGGACGGCACTGGAGGATTCTGGGTGATGAGCGGAGAGGTGACTGCTGGGACATTATACAGGACGGCACTGGAGGATTCTGGGTGATGAGCGGAGAGGTGACTGCTGGGACATTATACAGGACGGCTCTGGAGGATTGTGGGTGATGAGCGGAGAGGTGACTGCTGGGACATTATACAGGACGGCACTGGAGGATTCTGGGTGATGAGCGGAGAGGTGACTGCTGGGACATTATGCAGGACGACACTGGAGGATTCTGGGTGATGAGCGGAGAGGTGACTGCTGGGACATTATACAGGACGGCACTGGAGGATTCTGGGTGATGAGCGGAGAGGTGACTGCTGGGACATTATACAGGACCGCACTGGAGGATTCTGGGTGATGAGCGGAGAGGTGACTGCTGGGACATTATACAGGACGGCACTGGAGGATTCTGGGTGATGAGCGGAGAGGTGACTGCTGGGACATTATACAGGACGGCACTGGAGGATTCTGGGTGATGAGCGGAGAGGTGACTGCTGGGACATTATACAGGACGGCTCTGGAGGATTCTGGGTGATGAGGGGAGAGGTGACTGCTGGGACATTATACAGGACGGCACTGGAGGATTCTGGGTGTTGAGCGGAGAGGTGACTGCTGGGACATTATACAGGACGGCTCTGGAGGATTCTGTGTGATGAGCGGAGAGGTGACTGCTGGGACATTATACAGGACGACACTGGAGGATTCTGGGTGATGAGCGGAGAGGAGACTGCTGGGACATTATACAGGACGGCACTGGAGGATTCTGGGTGATGAGCGGAGAGGAGACTGCTGGGACATTATACAGGACGGCACTGGAGGATTCTGGGTGATGAGCGGAGAGGTGACTGCTGGGACATTATACAGGACGACACTGGAGGATTCTGGGTGATGAGCGGAGAGGTGACTGTTGGGACATTATACAGGACGGCACTGGAGGATTCTGGGTGTTGAGCGGAGAGGTGACTGCTGGGACATTATACAGGACGGCACTGGAGGATTCTGGGTGTTGAGCGGAGAGGTGACTGCTGGGACATTATACAGGACGACACTGGAGGATTCTGGGTGATGAGCGGAGAGGTGACTGTTGGGACATTATACAGGACGGCACTGGAGGATTCTGGGTGATGAGCGGAGAGGAGACTGCTGGGACATTATACAGGACGGCACTGGAGGATTCTGGGTGTTGAGCGGAGAGGTGACTGCTGGGACATTATACAGGACGGCTCTGGAGGATTCTGTGTGATGAGCGGAGAGGTGACTGCTGGGACATTATACAGGACGACACTGGAGGATTCTGGGTGATGAGCGGAGAGGTGACTGTTGGGACATTATACAGGACGGCACTGGAGGATTCTGGGTGATGAGCGGAGAGGAGACTGCTGGGACATTATACAGGACGGCACTGGAGGATTCTGGGTGATGAGCGGAGAGGTGACTGCTGGGACATTATACAGGACGACACTGGAGGATTCTGGGTGATGAGAGGAGAGGTGACTGCTGGGACATTATACAGGACGACACTGGAGGATTCTGGGTGATGAGCGGAGAGGTGACTGCTGGGACATTATACAGGACGGCACTGGAGGATTCTGGGTGATGAGAGGAGAGGTGACTGTTGGGACATTATACAGGACGGCACTGGAGGATTCTGGGTGATGAGCGGAGAGGTGACTGCTGGGACATTATGCAGGACGACACTGGAGGATTCTGGGTGATGAGCGGAGAGGTGACTGCTGGGACATTATACAGGACGACACTGGAGGATTCTGGGTGATGAGCGGAGAGGTGACTGCTGGGACATTATACAGGACGGCACTGGAGGATTCTGGGTGATGAGAGGAGAGGTGACTGCTGGGACATTATACAGGACGACACTGGAGGATTCTGGGTGATGAGAGGAGAGGTGACTGCTGGGACATTATACAGGACGGCACTGGAGGATTCTGGGTGATGAGCGGAGAGGTGACTGCTGGGACATTATACAGCACGGCACTGGAGGATTCTGGGTGATGAGCGGAGAGGTGACTGCTGGGACATTATACAGGACGACACTGGAGGATTCTGGGTGATGAGCGGAGAGGTGACTGCTGGGACATTATACAGGACGACACTGGAGGATTCTGGGTGATGAGCGGAGAGGTGACTGCTGGGACATTATACAGGACGACACTGGAGGATTCTGGGTGATGAGCGGAGAGGTGACTTCTGGGACATTATACAGGATGGCACTGGAGGATTCTGGGTGATGAGCGGAGAGGTGACTTCTGGGACATTATACAGGACGACACTGGAGGATTCTGGGTGATGAGGGGAGAGGTGACTGCTGGGACATTATACAGGACAGCACTGGAGGATTCTGGGTGATGAGCGGAGAGGTCACTGCTGGGACATTATACAGGACGGCACTGGAGGATTCTGGGTGATGAGCGGAGAGGTGACTGCTGGGACATTATACAGGACGGCACTGGAGGATTCTGGGTGATGAGCGGAGAGGTGACTGCTGGGACATTATGCAGGACGACACTGGAGGATTCTGGGTGATGAGCGGAGAGGTGACTTCTGGGACATTATACAGGACGACACTGGAGGATTCTGGGTGATGAGCGGAGAGGAGACTGCTGGGACATTATACAGGACGGCACTGGAGGATTCTGGGTGATGAGCGGAGAGGTGACTGCTGGGACATTATACAGGACGACACTGGAGGATTCTGGGTGATGAGCTGAGAGGTGACTGCTGGGACATTATACAGGACGACACTGGAGGATTCTGGGTGATGAGCGGAGAGGTGACTGCTGGGACATTATACAGGACGACACTGGAGGATTCTGGGTGATGAGCGGAGAGGTGACTGCTGGGACATTATACAGGACGGCACTGGAGGATTCTGAGTGATGAGAGGAGAGGTGACTGCTGGGACATTATACAGGACGACACTGGAGGATTCTTGGTGATGAGAGGAGAGGTGACTGCTGGGACTTTATACAGGACGACACTGGTGGATTCTGGGTGATGAGCGGAGAGGTGACTGCTGGGACATTATACAGGACGGCACTGGAGGATTCTGGGTGATGAGAGGAGAGGTGACTGCTGGGACATTATACAGGACGACACTGGAGGATTCTGGGTGATGAGCGGGGAGGTGACTGCTGGGACATTATACAGGACGGCACTGGAGGATTCTGGGTGATGAGCCGAGAGGTGACTGCTGGGACATTATACAGGACGGCACTGGAGGATTCTGGGTGATGAGCCGAGAGTTGACTGCTGGGACATTATACAGGACGACACTGGGGGATTCTGGGTGATGAGCGGAGAGGTGACTGCTGGGACTTTATACAGGACGACACTGGTGGATTCTGGGTGATGAGCGGAGAGGTGACTGCTGGGACATTATACAGGACGGCACTGGAGGATTCTGGGTGATGAGAGGAGAGGTGACTGCTGGGACATTATACAGGACGACACTGGAGGATTCTGGGTGATGAGCGGGGAGGTGACTGCTGGGACATTATACAGGACGGCACTGGAGGATTCTGGGTGATGAGAGGAGAGGTGACTGCTGGGACATTATACAGGACGACACTGGTGGATTCTGGGTGATGAGCGGAGAGGTGACTGCTGGGACATTATACAGAACGACACTGGGGGATTCTGGGTGATGAGCGGAGAGGTGACTGCTGGGACTTTATACAGGACGACACTGGTGGATTCTGGGTGATGAGCGGAGAGGTGACTGCTGGGACATTATACAGGACGGCACTGGAGGATTCTGGGTGATGAGAGGAGAGGTAACTGCTGGGACATTATACAGGACGACACTGGAGGATTCTGGGTGATGAGCGGGGAGGTTACTGCTGGGACATTATACAGGACGGCACTGGAGGATTCTGGGTGATGAGAGGAGAGGTGACTGCTGGGACATTATACAGGACGACACTGGTGGATTCTGGGTGATGAGCGGAGAGGTGACTGCTGGGACATTATACAGGACGGCACTGGAGGATTCTGGGTGATGAGCGGAGAGGTGACTGCTGGGACATTATACAGGACGACACTGGAGGATTCTGGGTGATGAGCGGAGAGGTGACTGCTGGGACATTATACAGGACGGCACTGGAGGATTCTCGGAGATAAGCGGAGAGGTGACTGCTGGGACATTATACAGGACGACACTGGAGGATTCTGGGGGATGAGCGGAGAGGTGACTGCTGGGACATTATGCAGGACGACACTGGAGGATTCTGGGGGATGAGCGGAGAGGTGACTGCTGGGACATTATGCAGGACGACACTGGAGGATTCTGGGGGATGAGCGGAGATGTGACTGCTAGGACATTATGCAGGACGACACTGGAGGATTCTGGGGGATGAGCGGAGAGGTGACTGCTGGGACATTATACAGGACGGCACTGGAGGATTCTGGTTGATGAGCGGAGAGGTGACTGCTGGGACATTATACAGGACGGCACTGGAGGATTCTGGGTGATGAGCGGAGAGGTGACTGCTGGGACATTATACAGGATGGCACTGGAGGATTCTGGGTGATGAGTGGAGAGGTGACTGCTGGGACATTATACAGGACGACACTGGAGGTTTCTGGGTGATGAGCGGAGAGGTGACTGCTGGGACATTATACAGGACGGCACTGGAGGATTCTGGGTGATGAGCGGAGAGGTGACTGCTGGGACATTATACAGGACGGCACTGGAGGATTCTGGGTGATGAGCGGAGAGGTGACTGCTGGGACATTATACAGGACGGCTTGGAGGATTCTGGGTGATGGGCGGAGAGGTGAGTGCTGGGACATTATACAGGACGGCACTGGAGGATTCTGGGTGATGGGCGGAGAGGTGACTGCTGGGACATTATACAGGACAGCACTGGAGGATTCTGGGTGATGAGCGGAGAGGTGACTGCTGGGACATTATACAGGAGGGCACTGGAGGATTCTGGGTGATGAGCGGAGAGGTGACTGCTGGGACATTATACAGGACGGCCCTGGAGGATTCTTGGTGATGGGCGGAGAGGTGACTGCTGGGACATTATACAGGACGGCCCTGGAGGATTCTTGGTGATGGGCGGAGAGGTGACTGCTGAGACATTATACAGGACGGCCCTGGAGGATTCTGGGTGATGGGCAGAGAGGTGACTGCTGGGACATTATACAGGACGGCACTGGAGAATTCTGGGTGATGGGCGGAGAGGTGACTGCTGGGATATTATACAGGACGGCACTGGAGGATTCTGGGTGATGTGCGGAGAGGTGACTGCTGGGACATTATACAGGACGGCATTGGAGGATTCTGGGTGATGAGCGGAGAGGTGACTGCTGGGACATTATACAGGACGGCACTGAAGGATTCTGTGTGATGAGCGGAGAGGAGACTGCTGGGACATTATACAGGACGGCACTGGGGGATTCTGGGTGATGAGCGGAGAGGTGACTGCTGGGACATTATACAGGACGGCACTGGAGGATTCTGGGTGATGGGCGGAGAGGTGACTGCTGGGACATTATACAGGACGGCACTGGAGGATTCTGGGTGATGAGCGGAGAGGTGACTGCTGGGACATTATACAGGACGGCACTGGAGGATTCTGGGTGATAGGCGGAGAGGTGACTGCTGGGACATACAGGACGGCACTGGAGGATTCTGGGTGATGAGCGGAGAGGTGACTGCTGGTACATTATACGGGATGGCACTGGAGGATTCTGGGTGATGAGCGGAGAGGTGACTGCTGGGACATTATACAGGACGGCACTGGAGGATTCTGGGTGATGAGCGGAGAGGTGACTGCTGGGACATTATACAGGACGGCACTGGAGGATTCTGGGTGATGAGAGGAGAGGTGACTGCTGGGACATTTTACAGGACAGCTCTGGAGGATTCTGGGTGATGAGAGGAGAGGTGACTGCTGGTACATTATACAGGATGGCACTGGAGGATTCTGGGTGATGAGCGGAGAGGTGACTGCTGGGACATTATACAGGACGGCACTGGAGGATTCTGGGTGATGAGCGGAGAGGTGACTGCTGGGACATTATACAGGACGACACTGGAGGATTCTGGGGGATGAGCGAAGAGGTGACTGCTGGGACATTATACAGGACGACACTGGAGGATTCTGGGGGATGAGCGGAGAGGTGACTGCTGGGACATTATACAGGACGGCACTGGAGGATTCTCGGAGATGAGCGGAGAGGTGACTGCTGGGACATTATACAGGACGACACTGGAGGATTCTGGGAGATGAGCGGAGAGGTGACTGCTGGGACATTATGCAGAACGACACTGGAGGATTCTGGGTGATGCGCGGAGAGGTGACTGCTGGGACATTATACAGGATGGCACTGGAGGATTCTGGGTGATGAGCGGAGAGGTGACTGCTGGGACATTATACAGGACGGCACTGGAGGATTCTGGGTGATGAGCGGAGAGGTGACTGCTGGGACATTATACAGGATGGCACTGGAGGATTCTGGGTGATGAGTGGAGAGGTGACTGCTGGGACATTATACAGGACGACACTGGAGGATTCTGGGTGATGAGTGGAGAGGTGACTGCTGGGACATTATACAGGATGGCACTGGAGGATTCAGGGTGATGAGCGGAGAGGTGACTGCTGGGACATTATACAGGACGGCACTGGAGGATTCTGTGTGATGAGCGGAGAGGTGACTGCTGGGACATTATACAGGACGGCACTGGAGGATTCTGGGTGATGAGAGGAGAGGTGACTGCTGGGACATTATACAGGACGGCACTGGAGGATTCTGGGTGATGAGCGGAGAGGTGACTGCTGGGACATTATACTGGACGGCACTGGAGGATTCTGGGTGATGAGCGGAGAGGTGACTGCTGGGACATTATACAGGACGGCCCTGGAGGATTCTGGGTGATGGGCGGAGAGGTGAGTGCTGGGACATTATACAGGACGGCACTGGAGGATTCTGGGTGATGGGCGGAGAAGTGACTGCTGGGACATTATACAGGACAGCACTGGAGGATTCTGGGTGATGAGCGGAGAGGTGACTGCTGGGACATTATACAGGACGGCCCTGGAGGATTCTTGGTGATGGGCGGAGAGGTGACTGCTGGGACATTATACAGGACGGCACTGGAGGATTCTGGGTGATGAGGGGAGAGGTGACTGCTGGGACATTATACAGGAGGGCACTGGAGGATTCTTGGTGATGGGCGGAGAGGTGACTGCTGGGACATTATACAGGAGGGCCCTGGAGGATTCTGGGTGATGAGGGGAGAGGTGACTGCTGGGACATTATACAGGACGACACTGGAGGATTCTGAGTGATGAGCGGAGAGGTGACTGCTGGGACATTATACAGGACGGCCCTGGAGGATTCTTGGTGATGGGCGGAGAGGTGACTGCTGGGACATTATACAGGACGGCACTGGAGAATTCTGGGTGATGGGCGGAGAGGTGACTGCTGGGACATTATACAGGACAGCACTGGAGGATTCTGGGTGATGAGCGGAGAGGAGACTGCTGGGACATTATACAGGACGGCCCTGGAGGATTCTGGGTGATGAGCGGAGAGGTGACTGCTGGGACATTATACAGGACGGCACTGGAGGATTCTGTGTGATGAGCGGAGAGGTGACTGCTGGGACATTATACAGGACGGCACTGGAGAATCCTGGGTGATGGGCGGAGAGGTGACTGCTGGGACATTATACAGGACAGCACTGGAGGATTCTGGGTGATGAGCGGAGAGGAGACTGCTGGGACATTATACAGGACGGCCCTGGAGGATTCTGGGTGATGAGCGGAGAGGTGACTGCTGAGACATTATACAGGACGGCCCTGGAGGATTCTGGGTGATGGGCAGAGAGGTGACTGCTGGGACATTATACAGGACGGCACTGGAGAATTCTGGGTGATGGGCGGAGAGGTGACTGCTGGGACATTATACAGGACGGCACTGGAGGATTCTGGGTGATGTGCGGAGAGGTGACTGCTGGGACATTATACAGGACGGCACTGGAGGATTCTGGGTGATGTGCGGAGAGGTGACTGCTGGGACATTATACAGGACGGCACTGGAGAATTCTGGGTGATGGGCGGAGAGGTGACTGCTGGGACATTATACAGGACAGCACTGGAGGATTCTGGGTGATGAGCGGAGAGGAGACTGCTGGGACATTATACAGGACGGCCCTGGAGGATTCTGGGTGATGAGCGGAGAGGTGACTGCTGAGACATTATACAGGACGGCCCTGGAGGATTCTGGGTGATGGGCAGAGAGGTGACTGCTGGGACATTATACAGGACGGCACTGGAGAATTCTGGGTGATGGGCGGAGAGGTGACTGCTGGGACATTATACAGGACGGCACTGGAGGATTCTTGGTGATGGGCGGAGAGGTGACTGCTGGGACATTATACAGGACGGCACTGGAGAATTCTGGGTGATGGGCGGAGAGGTGACTGCTGGGACATTATACAGGACAGCACTGGAGGATTCTGGGTGATGAGCGGAGAGGAGACTGCTGGGACATTATACAGGACGGCCCTGGAGGATTCTGGGTGATGAGCGGAGAGGTGACTGCTGAGACATTATACAGGACGGCCCTGGAGGATTCTGGGTGATGGGCAGAGAGGTGACTGCTGGGACATTATACAGGACGGCACTGGAGAATTCTGGGTGATGGGCGGAGAGGTGACTGCTGGGACATTATACAGGACAGCACTGGAGGATTCTGGGTGATGGGGAGAGAGGTGACTGCTGGGACATTATACAGGACGGCACTGGAGGATTCTGAGTGATGAGCGGAGAGGTGACTGCTGGGACATTATACAGGACGGCACTGGAGGATTCTGGGTGATGTGCGGAGAGGTGACTGCTGGGACATTATACAGGACGGCACTGGAGGATTCTGGGTGATGTGCGGAGAGGTGACTGCTGGGACATTATACAGGACGGCACTGGAGAATTCTGGGTGATGGGCGGAGAGGTGACTGCTGGGACATTATACAGGACAGCACTGGAGGATTCTGGGTGATGAGCGGAGAGGAGACTGCTGGGACATTATACAGGACGGCCCTGGAGGATTCTGGGTGATGAGCGGAGAGGTGACTGCTGAGACATTATACAGGACGGCCCTGGAGGATTCTGGGTGATGGGCAGAGAGGTGACTGCTGGGACATTATACAGGACGGCACTGGAGAATTCTGGGTGATGGGCGGAGAGGTGACTGCTGGGACATTATACAGGACGGCACTGGAGGATTCTTGGTGATGGGCGGAGAGGTGACTGCTGGGACATTATACAGGACGGCACTGGAGAATTCTGGGTGATGGGCGGAGAGGTGACTGCTGGGACATTATACAGGACAGCACTGGAGGATTCTGGGTGATGAGCGGAGAGGAGACTGCTGGGACATTATACAGGACGGCCCTGGAGGATTCTGGGTGATGAGCGGAGAGGTGACTGCTGAGACATTATACAGGACGGCCCTGGAGGATTCTGGGTGATGGGCAGAGAGGTGACTGCTGGGATATTATACAGGACGGCACTGGAGAATTCTGGGTGATGGGCGGAGAGGTGACTGCTGGGACATTATACAGGACAGCACTGGAGGATTCTGGGTGATGTGCGGAGAGGTGACTGCTGGGACATTATACAGGACGGCACTGGAGGATTCTGGGTGATGAGCGGAGAGGTGACTGCTGGGACATTATACAGGACGGCACTGGAGGATTCTGGGTGATGAGCGGAGAAAAGACTGCTGTGACATTATACAGGACGGCACTGGGGGATTCTGGGTGATGAGCGGAGAGGTGACTGCTGGGACATTATACAGGACGGCACTGGAGGATTCTGGGTGATGGGCGGAGAGGTGACTGCTGGGACATTATACAGGACGGCACTGGAGGATTCTGGGTGATGAGCGGAGAGGTGACTGCTGGGACATTATACAGGACGGCACTGGAGGATTCTGGGTGATGGGCGGAGAGGTGACTGCTGGGACATACAGGACGGCACTGGAGGATTCTGGGTAATGAGCGGAGAGGTGACTGCTGGTACATTATACGGGATGGCACTGGAGGATTCTGGGTGATGAGCGGAGAGGTGACTGCTGGGACATTATACAGGACGGCACTGGAGGATTCTGGGTGATGAGCGGAGAGGTGACTGCTGGGACATTATACAGGACAGCTCTGGAGGATTCTGGGTGATGAGAGGAGAGGTGACTGCTGGTACATTATACAGGATGGCACTGGAGGATTCTGGGTGATGAGCGGAGAGGAGACTGATGGGACATTATACAGGACGGCACTGGAGGATTCTGGGTGATGAGCGGAGAGGTGACTGCTGGGACATTATACAGGACGGCACTGGAGGATTCTGGGTGATGAGCGGAGAGGAGACTGCTGGGACATTATACAGGACTGCACTGGAGGATTCTGGGTGATGAGCGGAGAGGTGACTGCTGGGACATTATACAGGACGGCACTGGCGGATTCTGGGGGATGAGCGGAGAGGTGACTGCTGGGACATTATACAGGACGGCACTGGAGGATTCTGGGTGATGAGCGGAGAGGTGACTGCTGGGACATTATACAGGACGGCACTGGAGGATTCTGGGTGATGAGCAGAGAGGTGACTGCTGGGACATTATACAGGACCGCACTGGAGGATTCTGGGTGATGAGAGGAGAGGTGACTGCTGGTACATTATACAGGATGGCACTGGAGGATTCTGGGTGATGAGCGGAGAGGAGACTGATGGGACATTATACAGGACGGCACTGGAGGATTCTGGGTGATGAGCGGAGAGGTGACTGCTGGGACATTATACAGGACGGCACTGGAGGATTCTGGGTGATGAGCGGAGAGGAGACTGCTGGGACATTATACAGGACTACACTGGAGGATTCTGGGTGATGAGCGGAGAGGTGACTCCTGGGACATTATACAGGACGGCACTGGCGGATTCTGGGGGATGAGCGGAGAGGTGACTGCTGGGACATTATACAGGACGGCACTGGAGGATTCTGGGTGATGAGCGGAGAGGTGACTGCTGGGACATTATACAGGACTGCACTGGAGGATTCTGGGTGATGAGCGGAGAGGTGACTGCTGGGACATTATACAGGACGGCACTGGCGGATTCTGGGGGATGAGCGGAGAGGTGACTGCTGGGACATTATACAGGACGTCACTGGCGGATTCTGGGTGATGAGCGGAGAGGTGACTGCTGGGACATTATACAGGACGGCACTGGAGGATTCTGGGTGATGAGCAGAGAGGTGACTGCTGGGACATTATACAGGACGGTACTGGAGGATTCTGGGTGATGAGCGGAGAGGTGACTGCTGGGACATTATACAGGACTGGAGGATTCTGGGTGATGAGCGGAGAGGTGACTGCTGGGACATTATACAGGACGGCTCTGGAGGATTCTAGGTAATGAGCGGAGAGGTGACTGCTGGGACATTATACAGGACGGTACTGGAGGATTCTGGGTGATGAGCGGAGAGGTGACTGCTGGGACATTATACAGGACTGGAGGATTCTGGGTGATGAGCGGAGAGGTGACTGCTGGGACATTATACAGGACGGCACTGGAGGATTCTGGGTGATGAGCAGAGAGGTGACTGCTGGGACATTATACAGGACGGCACTGGAGGATTCTGGGTGATGAGCGGAGAGGTGACTGCTGGGACATTATACAGGACGGCACTGGAGGATTCTGGGTGATGAGCGGAGAGGTGACTGCTGGGACATTATACAGGACTGGAGGATTCTGGGTGATGAGCGGAGAGGTGACTGCTGGGACATTATACAGGACGGCACTGGAGGATTCTGGGTGATGAGCGGAGAGGTGACTGCTGGGACATTATACAGGACTGGAGGATTCTGGGTGATGAGCGGAGAGGTGACTGCTGGGACATTATACAGGACGGCTCTGGAGGATTCTGGGTGATGAGCGGAGAGGTGACTGCTGGGACATTATACAGGACGGTACTGGAGGATTCTGGGTGATGAGCGGTGAGGTGACTGCTGGGACATTATACAGGACTGGAGGATTCTGGGAGATGAGCGGAGAGGTGACTGCTGGGACATTATACAGGACGGCACTGGAGGATTCTGGGTGATGAGCGGAGAGGTGACTGCTGGGACATTATACAGGAGAGCACTGGAGGATTCTGGGTGATGAGCTGAGAGGTGACTGCTGGGACATTATACAGGACTGGAGGATTCTGGGTGATGAGCGGAGAGGTGACTGCTGGGACATTATACAGGACGACACTGAAGGATTCTGGGTGATGAGCGGAGAGTTGACTGCTGGGACATTATACAGGACGACTCTGAAGGATTCTGGGTGATGAGCGGAGAGGTGACTGCTGGGACATTATACAGAACGACACTGGAGGATTCTGGGTGATGAGCGGAGAGGTGACTGCTGGGACATTATACAGGACGGCACTGGAGGATTCTGGGTGATGGGCGGAGAGGTGACTGCTGGGACATTATACAGGAGAGCACTGGAGGATTCTGGGTGATGAGCGGAGAGGTGACTGCTGGGACATTATACAGGACTGGAGGATTCTGGGTGATGAGCGGAGAGATGACTGCTGGGACATTATACAGGATGGCACTGGAGGATTCTGGGTGATGAGCGGAGAGGATACTGATGGGACATTATACAGGACGACACTGGAGGATTCTGGGTGATGAGCGGAGAGGTGACTGATGGGACATTATACAGGACGGCACTGGAGGATTCTGGGTGATGAGCGGAGAGATGACTGCTGGGACATTATACAGAACGACACTGGAGGATTCTGGGTGATGAGCGGAGAGGTGACTGCTGGGACATTATACAGGACGGCACTGGAGGATTCTGGGTGATGGGCGGAGAGGTGACTGCTGGGACATTATACAGGAGAGCACTGGAGGATTCTGGGTGATGAGCGGAGAGGTGACTGCTGGGACATTATACAGGACTGGAGGATTCTGGGTGATGAGCGGAGAGGTGACTGCTGGGACATTATACAGGACGGCACTGGAGGATTCTGGGTGATGAGCGGAGAGGTGACTGCTGGGACATTATACAGGATGGCACTGGAGGATTCTGGGTGATGAGCGGAGAGGTGACTGCTGGGACGTTATACAGGACTGCACTGGAGGATTCTGGGTGATGAGCGGAGAGGAGACTGCTGGGACATTATACAGGAAGGCACTGAAGGATTCTGGGTGATGAGCGGAGAGGTGACTGCTGGGACATTATACAGGACGACTCTGAAGGATTCTGGGTGATGAGCGGAGAGGTGACTGCTGGGACATTATACAGAACGACACTGGAGGATTCTGGGTGATGAGTGGAGAGGTGACTGCTGGGACATTATACAGGACTGGAGGATTCTGGGTGATGAGCGGAGAGGTGACTGCTGGGACATTATACAGGACGACACTGAAGGATTCTGGGTGATGAGCGGAGAGGTGACTGCTGGGACATTATACAGGACGACTCTGAAGGATTCTGGGTGATGAGCGGAGAGGTGACTGCTGGGACATACAGAACGACACTGGAGGATTCTGGGTGATGAGTGGAGAGGTGACTGCTGGGACATTATACAGGACGACACTGGAGGATTCTGGGTGATGAGCGGAGAGGTGACTGCTGGGACATTATACAGGACGGCACTGGAGGATTCTGGGTGATGAGCGGAGAGATGACTGCTGGGACATTATACAGGATGGCACTGGAGGATTCTGGGTGATGAGCGGAGAGGATACTGATGGGACATTATACAGGACGACACTGGAGGATTCTGGGTGATGAGCGGAGAGGTGACTGATGGGACATTATACAGGACGGCACTGGAGGATTCTGGGTGATGAGCGGAGAGATGACTGCTGGGACATTATACAGGATGGCACTGGAGGATTCTGGGTGATGAGCGGAGAGGAGACTGATGGGACATTATACAGGACGACACTGGAGGATTCTGGGTGATGAGCGGAGAGGTGACTGATGGGACATTATACAGGACGGCACTGGAGGATTCTGGGTGATGAGCGGAGAGATGACTGCTGGGACATTATACAGAATGGCACTGGAGGATTCTGGGTGATGAGCGGAGAGGAGACTGATGGGACATTATACAGGACGGCACTGGAGGATTCTGGGTGATGAGCGGAGAGGTGACTGCTGGGACATTATACAGGACGGCACTGGAGGATTCTGGGTGATGAGCGGAGAGGAGACTGCTGGGACTTTATACAGGACGGCACTGGAGGATTCTGGGTGATGAGCGGAGAGGTGACTGCTGGGACATTATACAGGACGACACTGAAGGATTCTGGGTGATGAGCGGAGAGGTGACTGCTGGGACATTATACAGGACGACATTGAAGGATTCTGGGTGTTGAGCGGAGAGGAGACTGCTGGGACATTATACAGGACGACACTGGAGGATTCTGGGTGATGAGCGGAGAGGTGACTGCTGGGACATTATACAGGACGGCACTGGAGGATTCTGGGTGATGAGCGGAGAGGTGACTGCTGGGACATTATACAGGACGGCACTGGAGGATTCTGGGTGATGAGCGGAGAGGTGACTGCTGGGACATTATACAGGACGGCACTGGAGGATTCTGGGTGATGAGCGGAGAGGTGACTGCTGGGACATTATACAGGACAACACTGGAGGATTCTGGGTGATAAGCGGAGAGGAGACTGCTGGGACATTATACAGGACGGCACTGGAGGATTCTGGGTGATGAGCGAAGAGGTGACTGCTGGGACATTATGCAGGACGGCACTGGAGGATTCTGGGTGATGAGCGGAGAGGTGACTGCTGGGACATTATACAGGACGGCACTGGAGGATTCTGGGTGATGAGAGGAGAGGTGACTGCTGGGACATTATGCAGGACGACACTGGAGGATTCTGGGTGATGAGCGGAGAGGTGACTGCTGGGACATTATACAGGAGGGCACTGGAGGATTCTGGGTGATGAGCGGAGAGGTGACTGCTGGGACATTATACAGGACGACACTGGAGGATTCTGGGTGATGAGCGGAGAGGTGACTGCTGGGACATTATGCAGGACGACACTGGAGGATTCTGGGTGATGAGAGGAGAGGTGACTGCTGGGACATTATACAGGACGACACTGGAGGATTCTGGGTGATGACCGGAGAGGTGACTGCTGGGACATTATGCAGGAGGGCACTGGAGGATTCTGGGTGATGAGCGGAGAGGTGACTGCTGGGACATTATACAGGACGACACTGGAGGATTCTGGGTGATGACCGGAGAGGTGACTGCTGGGACATTATACAGGACGACACTGGAGGATTCTGGGTGATGAGCGGAGAGGTGACTGCTGGGACATTATGCAGGACGACTCTGGAGGATTCTGGGTGATGAGCGGAGAGGTGACTGCTGGGACATTATACAGGACGACACTGGAGGATTCTGGGTGATGAGAGGAGAGGTGACTGCTGGGACATTATACAGGACGGCACTGGAGGATTCTGGGTGATGAGCGGAGAGGTGACTGCTGGGACATTATACAGGACGACACTGGAGGATTCTGGGTGATGAGAGGAGAGGTGACTGCTGGGACATTATACAGGATGGCACTGGAGGATTCTGGGTGATGAGCGGAGAGGTGACTGCTGGGACATTATACAGGACGGCACTGGAGGATTCTGGGTGATGAGCGGAGAGGTGACTGCTGGGACATTATACAGGACGACACTGGAGGATTCTGAGTGATGAGCGGAGAGGTGACTGCTGGGACATTATACAGGACGGCACTGGAGGATTCTCGGAGATGAGCGGAGAGGTGACTGCTGGGACATTATACAGGACGACACTGGAGGATTCTGGGGGATGAGCGGAGAGGTGACTGCTGGGACATTATGCAGGACGACACTGGAGGATTCTGGGTGATGCGCGGAGAGGTGACTGCTGGGACATTATACAGGACGGCACTGGAGGATTCTGGGTGATGAGCGGAGAGGTGACTGCTGGGACATTATACAGGACGGCACTGGAGGATTCTGGGTGATGAGCGGAGAGGTGACTGCTGGGACATTATACAGGAAGGCACTGGAGGATTCTGGGTGATGAGTGGAGAGGTGACTGCTGGGACATTATACAGGACGACACTGGAGGATTCTGGGTGATGAGTGGAGAGGTGACTGCTGGGACATTATACAGGATGGCACTGGAGGATTCTGGGTGATGAGCGGAGAGGTGACTGCTGGGACATTATACAGGACGGCACTGGAGGATTCTGTGTGATGAGCGGAGAGGTGACTGCTGGGACATTATACAGGACGGCACTGGAGGATTCTGGGTGATGAGAGGAGAGGTGACTGCTGGGACATTATACAGGACGGCACTGGAGGATTCTGGGTGATGAGCGGAGAGGTGACTGCTGGGACATTATACAGGACGGCACTGGAGGATTCTGGGTGATGAGCGGAGAGGTGACTGCTGGGACATTATACTGGACGGCACTGGAGGATTCTGGGTGATGAGCGGAGAGGTGACTGCTGGGACATTATACAGGACGGCCCTGGAGGATTCTGGGTGATGGGCGGAGAGGTGAGTGCTGGGACATTATACAGGACGGCACTGGAGGATTCTGGGTGATGGGCGGAGAGGTGACTGCTGGGACATTATACAGGACAGCACTGGAGGATTCTGGGTGATGAGCGGAGAGGTGACTGCTGGGACATTATACAGGACGGCCCTGGAGGATTCTTGGTGATGGGCGGAGAGGTGACTGCTGGGACATTATACAGGACGGCACTGGAGGATTCTGGGTGATGAGGGGAGAGGTGACTGCTGGGACATTATACAGGACGGCACTGGAGGATTCTGGGTGATGAGTGGAGAGGTGACTGCTGGGACATTATACAGGAGGGCACTGGAGGATTCTTGGTGATGGGCGGAGAGGTGACTGCTGGGACATTATACAGGAGGGCACTGGAGGATTCTGGGTGATGAGGGGAGAGGTGACTGCTGGGACATTATACAGGACGGCACTGGAGGATTCTGGGTGATGGGTGGAGAGGTGACTGCTGGGACATTATACAGGACGGCACTGGAGAATTCTGGGTGATGGGCGGAGAGGTGACTGCTGGGACATTATACAGGACAGCACTGGAGGATTCTGGGTGATGAGTGGAGAGGAGACTGCTGGGACATTATACAGGACGGCCCTGGAGGATTCTGGGTGATGAGCGGAGAGGTGACTGCTGGGACATTATACAGGAGGGCACTGGAGGATTCTTGGTGATGGGCGGAGAGGTGACTGCTGGGACATTATACAGGAGGGCACTGGAGGATTCTGGGTGATGAGGGGAGAGGTGACTGCTAGGACATTATACAGGACGGCCCTGGAGGATTCTTGGTGATGGGTGGAGAGGTGACTGCTGGGACATTATACAGGACGGCACTGGAGAATTCTGGGTGATGGGCGGAGAGGTGACTGCTGGGACATTATACAGGACAGCACTGGAGGATTCTGGGTGATGAGTGGAGAGGAGACTGCTGGGACATTATACAGGACGGCCCTGGAGGATTCTGGGTGATGAGCGGAGAGGTGACTGCTGGGACATTATACAGGACAGCCCTGGAGGATTCTGTGTGATGAGCGGAGAGGTGACTGCTGAGACATTATACAGGACGGCCCTGGAGGATTCTGGGTGATGGGCAGAGAGGTGACTGCTGGGACATTATACAGGACGGCACTGGAGAATTCTGGGTGATGGGCGGAGAGGTGACTGCTGGGACATTATACAGGACGGCACTGGAGGATTCTGGGTGATGTGCGGATAGGTGACTGCTGGGACATTATACAGGACGGCACTGGAGGATTCTGGGTGATGAGCGGAGAGGTGACTGCTGGGACATTATACAGGACGGCACTGGAGGATTCTGGGTGATGAGCGGAGAGGAGACTGCTGGGACATTATACAGGACGGCACTGGGGGATTCTGGGTGATGAGCGGAGAGGTGACTGCTGGGACATTATACAGGACGGCACTGGAGGATTCTGGGTGATGGGCGGAGAGGTGACTGCTGGGACATTATACAGGACGGCACTGGAGGATTCTGGGTGATGAGCGGAGAGGTGACTGCTGGGACATTATACAGGACTGCTCTGGAGGATTCTGGGTGATGGGCGGAGAGGTGACTGCTGGGACATACAGGACGGCACTGGAGGATTCTGGGTGATGGGCGGAGAGGTGACTGCTGGGACATTATACAGGACGGCACTGGAGGATTCTGGGTGATGAGCGGAGAGGTGACTGCTGGGACATTATACAGGACGGCACTGGAGGATTCTGGGTGATGGGCGGAGAGGTGACTGCTGGGACATACAGGACGGCACTGGAGGATTCTGGGTGATGAGCGGAGAGGTGACTGCTGGTACATTATACGGGATGGCACTGGAGGATTCTGGGTGATGAGCGGAGAGGTGACTGCTGGGACATTATACAGGACGGCACTGGAGGATTCTGGGTGATGAGCGGAGAGGTGACTGCTGGGACATTATACAGGACAGCTCTGGAGGATTCTGGGTGATGAGAGGAGAGGTGACTGCTGGTACATTATACAGGATGGCACTGGAGGATTCTGGGTGATGAGCGGAGAGGAGACTGATGGGACATTATACAGGACGGCACTGGAGGATTCTGGGTGATGAGCGGAGAGGAGACTGATGGGACATTATACAGGACGGCACTGGAGGATTCTGGGTGATGAGCGGAGAGGTGACTGCTGGGACATTATACAGGACGGCACTGGAGGATTCTGGGTGATGAGAGGAGAGGTGACTGCTGGTACATTATACAGGATGGCACTGGAGGATTCTGGGTGATGAGCGGAGAGGAGACTGATGGGACATTGTACAGGACGGCACTGGAGGATTCTGGGTGATGAGCGGAGAGGTGACTGCTGGGACATTATACAGGACGGCACTGGAGGATTCTGGGTGATGAGCGGAGAGGAGACTGCTGGGACATTATACAGGACTGCACTGGAGGATTCTGGGTGATGAGCGGAGAGGTGACTGCTGGGACATTATACAGGACGGCACTGGAGGATTCTGGGGGATGAGCGGAGAGGTGACTGCTGGGACATTATACAGGACGGCACTGGAGGATTCTGGGTGATGAGCGGAGAGGTGACTGCTGGGACATTATACAGGACGGCACTGGAGGATTCTGGGTGATGAGCAGAGAGGTGACTGCTGGGACATTATACAGGACGGCACTGGAGGATTCTGGGTGATGAGAGGAGAGGTGACTGCTGGTACATTATACAGGATGGCACTGGAGGATTCTGTGTGATGAGCGGAGAGGAGACTGATGGGACATTATACAGGACGGCACTGGAGGATTCTGGGTGATGAGCGGAGAGGTGACTGCTGGGACATTATACAGGACGGCACTGGAGGATTCTGGGTGATGAGCGGAGAGGAGACTGCTGGGACATTATACAGGACTGCACTGGAGGATTCTGGGTGATGAGCGGAGAGGTGACTGCTGGGACATTATAGAGGACGGCACTGGCGGATTCTGGGGGATGAGCGGAGAGGTGACTGCTGCGACATTATACAGGACTGCACTGGAGGATTCTGGGTGATGAGCGGAGAGGTGACTCCTGGGACATTATACAGGACGGCACTGGAGGATTCTGAGTGATGAGCGGAGAGGTGACTGCTGGGACAGTATAGAGGACGGCACTGGCGGATTCTGGGTGATGAGCGGAGAGGAGACTGCTGGGACATTATACAGGACTGCACTGGAGGATTCTGGGTGATGAGCGGAGAGGTGACTGCTGGGACATTATAGAGGACGGCACTGGAGGATTCTGGGTGATGAGCGGAGAGGAGACTGCTGGGACATTATACAGGACTGCACTGGAGGATTCTGGGTGATGAGCGGAGAGGTGACTCCTGGGACATTATACAGGACGGCACTGGCGGATTCTGGGGGATGAGCGGAGAGGTGACTGCTGGGACATTATACAGGACGGCACTGGAGGATTCTGGGTGATGAGCGGAGAGGTGACTGCTGGGACATTATACAGGACGGCACTGGAGGATTCTGGGTGATGAGCGGAGAGGAGACTGCTGGGACATTATACAGGACTGCACTGGAGGATTCTGGGTGATGAGCGGAGAGGTGACTGCTGGGACATTATACAGGACGGCACTGGAGGATTCTGGGTGATGAGCAGAGAGGTGACTGCTGGGACATTATACAGGACGGTACTGGAGGATTCTGGGGGATGAGCGGAGAGGTGACTGCTGGGACATTATACATGACGGCACTGGCGGATTCTGGGTGATGAGCAGAGAGGTGACTGCTGGGACATTATACAGGACGGCACTGGAGGATTCTGGGGGATGAGCGGAGAGGTGACTGCTGGGACATTATACAGGACGGCACTGGCGGATTCTGGGTGATGAGCGGAGAGGTGACTGCTGGGACATTATACAGGACGGCACTGGAGGATTCTGGGTGATGAGCAGAGAGGTGACTGCTGGGACATTATACAGGACGGTACTGGAGGATTCTGGGTGATGAGCGGAGAGGTGACTGCTGGGACATTATACAGGACTGGAGGATTCTGGGTGATGAGCGGAGAGGTGACTGCTGGGACATTATACAGGACGGCTCTGGAGGATTCTGGGTGATGAGCGGAGAGGTGACTGCTGGGACATTATACAGGACGGTACTGGAGGATTCTGGGTGATGAGCGGAGAGGTGACTGCTGGGACATTATACAGGACTGGAGGATTCTGGGTGATGAGCGGAGAGGTGACTGCTGGGACATTATACAGGACGGCTCTGGAGGATTCTGGGTGATGAGCGGAGAGGTGACTGCTGGGACATTATACAGGACGGTACTGGAGGATTCTGGGTGATGAGCAGAGAGGTGACTGCTGGGACATTATACAGGACGGTACTGGAGGATTCTGGGTGATGAGCGGAGAGGTGACTGCTGGGACATTATACAGGACTGGAGGATTCTGGGTGATGAGCGGAGAGGTGACTGCTGGGACATTATACAGGACGGCACTGGAGGATTCTGGGTGATGAGCAGAGAGGTGACTGCTGGGACATTATACAGGACGGTACTGGAGGATTCTGGGTGATGAGCGGAGAGGTGACTGCTGGGACATTATACAGGACTGGAGGATTCTGGGTGATGAGCGGAGAGGTGACTGCTGGGACATTATACAGGACGGCTCTGGAGGATTCTGGGTGATGAGCGGAGAGGTGACTGCTGGGACATTATACAGGACGGTACTGGAGGATTCTGGGTGATGAGCGGAGAGGTGACTGCTGGGACATTATACAGGACTGGAGGATTCTGGGAGATGAGCGGAGAGGTGACTGCTGGGACATTATACAGGACGGCACTGGAGGATTCTGGGTGATGAGCGGAGAGGTGACTGCTGGGACATTATACAGGAGAGCACTGGAGGATTCTGGGTGATGAGCGGAGAGGTGACTGCTGGGACATTATACAGGAGAGCACTGGAGGATTCTGGGTGATGAGCGGAGAGGTGACTGCTGGGACATTATACAGGACTGGAGGATTCTGGGTGATGAGCGGAGAGGTGACTGCTGGGACATTATACAGGACGACACTGAAGGATTCTGGGTGATGAGCGGAGAGGTGACTGCTGGGACATTATACAGGACGACTCTGAAGGATTCTGGGTGGTGAGCGGAGAGGTGACTGCTGGGACATTATACAGAACGACACTGGAGGATTCTGGGTGATGAGCGGAGAGGTGACTGCTGGGACATTATACAGGATGGCACTGAAGGATTCTGGGTGATGAGCGGAGAGGTGACTGCTGGGACATTATACAGGACTGGAGGATTCTGGGTGATGAGTGGAGAGGTGACTGCTGGGACATTATACAGGACTGGAGGATTCTGGGTGATGAGCGGAGAGGTGACTGCTGGGACATTATACAGGACGACACTGAAGGATTCTGGGTGATGAGCGGAGAGGTGACTGCTGGGACGTTATACAGGACGACTCTGAAGGATTCTGGGTGATGAGCGGAGAGGTGACTGCTGGGACATACAGAACGACACTGGAGGATTCTGGGTGATGAGTGGAGAGGTGACTGCTGGGACATTATACAGGACGACACTGGAGGATTCTGGGTGATGAGCGGAGAGGTGACTGCTGGGACATTATACAGGACGTCACTGGAGGATTCTGGGTGATGAGCGGAGAGATGACTGCTGGGACATTATACAGGATGGCACTGGAGGATTCTGGGTGATGAGCGGAGAGGATACTGATGGGACATTATACAGGATGACACTGGAGGATTCTGGGTGATGAGCGGAGAGGTGACTGATGGGACATTATACAGGACGGCACTGGAGGATTCTGGGTGATGAGCGGAGAGATGACTGCTGGGACATTATACAGGATGGCACTGGAGGATTCTGGGTGATGAGCGGAGAGGAGACTGATGGGACATTATACAGGACGACACTGGAGGATTCTGGGTGATGAGCGGAGAGGTGACTGATGGGACATTATACAGGACGGCACTGGAGGATTCTGGGTGATGAGCGGAGAGATGACTGCTGGGACATTATACAGAATGGCACTGGAGGATTCTGGTTGATGAGCGGAGAGGTGACTGCTGGGACATTATACAGGACGGCACTGGAGGATTCTGGGTGATGAGCGGAGAGGAGACTGCTGGGACATTATACAGGAGGGCACCGGAGGATTCTGGGTGATGAGCGGAGAGGTGACTGCTGGGACATTATACAGGACGACACTGAAGGATTCTGGGTGATGAGCGGAGAGGTGACTGCTGGGACATTATACAGGACGGCACTGGAGGATTCTGGGTGATGAGCGGAGAGGAGACTGCTGGGACATTATACAGGACGGCACTGGAGGATTCTGGGTGATGAGCGGAGAGGTGACTGCTGGGACATTATACAGGACGACACTGAAGGATTCTGGGTGATGAGCGGAGAGGTGACTGCTGGGACATTATACAGGACGGCACTGGAGGATTCTGGGTGTTGAGCGGAGACAAGACTGCTGGGACATTATACAGGACGACACTGGAGGATTCTGGGTGATGAGCGGAGAGGTGACTGCTGGGACATTATACAGGACGGCACTGGAGGATTCTGGGTGATGAGCGGAGAGGTGACTGCTGGGACATTATACAGGACGGCACTGGAGGATTCTGGGTGATGAGCGGAGAGGTGACTGCTGGGACATTATACAGGACGACACTGGAGGATTCTGGGTGATAAGCGGAGAGGAGACTGCTGGGACATTATACAGGACGGCACTGGAGGATTCTGGGTGATGAGCGAAGAGGTGACTGCTGGGACATTATGCAGGACGGCACTGGAGGATTCTGGGTGATGAGCGGAGAGGTGACTGCTGGGACATTATACAGGACGGCACTGGAGGATTCTGGGTGATGAGAGGAGAGGTGACTGCTGGGACATTATGCAGGACGACACTGGAGGATTCTGGGTGATGAGCGGAGAGGTGACTGCTGGGACATTATACAGGACGACACTGGAGGATTCTGGGTGATGAGCGGAGAGGTGACTGCTGGGACATTATGCAGGACGACACTGGAGGATTCTGGGTGATGAGAGGAGAGGTGACTGCTGGGACATTATACAGGACGACACTGGAGGATTCTGGGTGATGAGCGGAGAGGTGACTGCTGGGACATTATACAGGACGAAACTGGAGGATTCTGGATGATGAGCGGAGAGGAGACTGCTGGGACATTATACAGGACGACACTGGAGGATTCTGGATGATGAGCGGAGAGGTGACTGCTGGGACATTATACAGGACGACACTGGAGGATTCTGGGTGATGAGAGGAGAGGTGACTGCTGGGACATTATACAGGACGGCACTGGAGGATTCTGGGTGATGAGCGGAGAGGTGACTGCTGGGACATTATACAGGACGACACTGGAGGATTCTGGGCGATGAGAGGAGAGGTGACTGCTGGGACATTATACAGGACGACACTGGAGGATTCTGGGTGATGAGCGGAGAGGAGACTGCTGGGACATTATACAGGACGACACTGGAGGATTCTGGGTGATGAGTGGAGAGATGACTGCTGGGATATTATACAGGACGGCACTGGAGGATTCTGGGTGAAGAGCAGAGAGGTGACTGCTGGGATATTATACAGGACGACACTGGAGGATTCTGGGTGATGAGCGGAGAGGTGACTGCTGGGACATTATACAGGACGGCACTGGAGGATTCTGGGTGATGAGAGGAGAGGTGACTGCTGGGACATTATACAGGACGGCACTGGAGGATTCTGGGTGAAGAGCAGAGAGGTGACTGCTGAGACATTATACAGGACGGCACTGGAGGATTCTGGGTGAATAGCAGAGAGGTGACTGCTGGGACATTATACAGGAAGGCACTGGAGGATTCTGGGTGATGAGCGGAGAGGTGACTGCTGGGACATTATACAGGACGGCACTGGAGGATTCTGGGTGCTGAGTGGAGAGGTGACTGCTGGGACATTATACAGGACAGCACTGGAGGATTCTGGGTGATGAGCGGAGAGGTGACTGCTGGGACATTATACAGGACGGCTCTGGAGGATTCTGGGTGATGAGCGGAGAGGTGACTGCTGGGACATTATGCAGGACGACACTGGAGGATTCTAGGTGATGAGCGGAGAGGTGACTGCTGGGACATTATACAGGACGGCACTGGAGGATTCTGGGTGATGAGCGGAGAGGTGACTGCTGGGACATTATACAGGACGGCACTGCAGGATTCTGGGTGATGAGCGGAGAGGTGACTGCTGGGACATTATACAGGACGGCACTGGAGGATTCTGGGTGATGAGCGGAGAGGTGACTGCTGGGACATTATACAGGACGGCACTGGAGGATTCTGGGTGATGAGCGGAGAGGTGATTGCTGGGACATTATACAGGACGGCACTGGAGGATTCTGGGTGATGAGCGGAGAGGTGACTGCTGGGACATTATACAGGACGGCACTGGAGGATTCTGGGTGATGAGCGGAGAGGTGACTGCTGGGACATTATACAGGACAGCACTGGAGGATTCTGGGTGATGAGCGGAGAGGTGACTGCTGGGACATTATACAGGACGGCTCTGGAGGATTCTGGGTGATGAGCGGAGAGGTGACTGCTGGGACATTATGCAGGACGACACTGGAGGATTCTGGGTGATGAGCGGAGAGGTGACTGCTGGGACATTATACAGGACGGCACTGGAGGATTCTGGGTGATGAGCGGAGAGGTGACTGCTGGGACATTATTCAGGACGGCACTGAAGGATTCTGGGTGATGAGCGGAGAGGTGACTGCTGGGACATTATACAGGACGGCACTGGAGGATTCTGGGTGATGAGCGGAGAGGTGACTGCTGGGACATTATACAGGACGGCACTGGAGGATTCTGGGTGATGAGCGGAGAGGTGACTGCTGGGACATTATACAGGACGGCTCTGGAGGATTCTGGGTCATGAGGGGAGAGGTGACTGCTGGGACATTATACAGGACGGCACTGGAGGATTCTGGGTGATGAGCGGAGAGGTGACTGCTGGGACATTATACAGGACGGCACTGGAGGATTCTGGGTGATGAGCAGAGAGGTGACTGCTGGGACATTATACAGGACGGCTCTGGAGGATTCTGGGTGATGAGCAGAGAGATGACTGCTGGAACATTATACAGGACGGCACTGGAGGATTCTGGGTGATGAGAGGAGAGGTGACTGCTGGGACATTATACAGGACGGCTCTGGAGGATTCTGGGTGATGAGCGGAGAGGTGACTGCTGGGACATTATACAGGACGGCACTGGAGGATTCTGGGTGATGAGCGGAGAGGTGACTGCTGGGACATTATGCAGGACGACACAGGAGGATTCTGGGTGATGAGAGGAGAGGTGACTGCTGGGACATTATACAGGACGGCACTGGAGGATTCTGGGTGATGAGCGGAGAGGTGACTGTTGGGACATTATACAGGACGGCTCTGGAGGATTCTGGGTGATGAGAGGAGAGGTGACTGCTGGGACATTATACAGGACGGCACTGGAGGATTCTGAGTGATGAGCGGAGAGGTGACTGCTGGGACTTTATACAGGATGGCACTGGAGGATTCTGGGTGATGAGAGGAGAGGTGACTTGGGACATTATACAGGACGGCACTGGAGGATTCTGGGTGATGAGCAGAGAGGTGACTGCTGGGACATTATACAGGACGGCACTGGAGGATTCTGGGTGATGAGAGGAGAGGTGACTGCTGGGACATTATACAGGACGGCACTGGAGGATTCTGGGTGATGAGCGGAGAGGTGACTGCTGGGACATTATACAGGACGGCACTGGAGGATTCTGGGTGATGAGCGGAGAGGTGACTGCTGGGACATTATGCAGGACGACACAGGAGGATTCTGGGTGATGAGAGGAGAGGTGACTGCTGGGACATTATACAGGACGGCACTGGAGGATTCTGGGTGATGAGCGGAGAGGTGACTGTTGGGACATTATACAGGACGGCTCTGGAGGATTCTGGGTGATGAGAGGAGAGGTGACTGTTGGGACATTATACAGGACGGCTCTGGAGGATTCTGGGTGATGAGCGGAGAGGTGACTGCTGGGACATTATGCAGGACGACACTGGAGGATTCTGGGTGATGAGCGGAGAGGTGACTGCTGGGACATTATACAGGACGACACTGGAGGATTCTGGGTGATGAGCGGAGAGGAGACTGCTGGGACATTATACAGGACGACACTGGAGGATTCTGGGTGATGAGAGGAGAGGTGACTGCTGGGACATTATACAGGACGGCACTGGAGGATTCTGGGTGATGAGCGGAGAGGTGACTGCTGGGACACTATACAGGACGGCACTGGAGGATTCTGGGTGATGAGCGGAGAGGAGACTGCTGGGACATTATACAGGACGACACTGGAGGATTCTGGGTGATGAGAGGAGAGGTGACTGCTGGGACATTATACAGGACGGCACTGGAGGATTCTGGGTGATGAGCGGAGAGGTGACTGCTGGGACATTATACAGGACGGCACTGGAGGATTCTGGGTGATGAGGGGAGAGGTGACTGCTGGGACATTATACAGGACGGCACTGGAGGATTCTGGGTGATGAGCGGATAGGTGACTGCTGGGACATTATACAGGACGACACTGGAGGATTCTGGGTGATGAGCGGAGAGGTGACTGCTGGGACATTATACAGGACGACACTGGAGGATTCTGGGTGATGAGCGGAGAGGTGACTGCTGGGACATTATACAGGACGACACTGGAGGATTCTGGGTGATGAGCGGAGAGGTGACTGCTGGGACATTATACAGGACGACACTGAAGGATTCTTGGTGATGAGCGGAGAGCTGACTGCTGGGACATTATACAGGACGACATTGAAGGATTCTGGGTGTTGAGCGGAGAGGTGACTGCTGGGACATTATACAGGACGGCACTGGAGGATTCTGGGTGATGAGCGGAGAGGTGACTGCTGGGACATTATACAGGACGGCACTGGAGGATTCTGAGTGATGAGCGGAGAGGTGACTGCTGGGACATTATACAGGAAGGCACTGGAGGATTCTGGGTGATGAGCGGAGAGGTGACTGCTGGGACATTATACAGGACGACACTGGAGGATTCTGGGTGATGAGCGGAGAGGTGACTGCTGGGACATTATACAGGACGGCACTGGAGGATTCTGGGTGATGAGCGGAGAGGTGACTGCTGGGACATTATACAGGACGGCACTGGAGGATTCTGGGTGATGAGCGGAGAGGTGACTGCTGGGACATTATACAGGACGGCACTGGAGGATTCTGGGTGATAAGCGGAGAGGAGACTGCTGGGACATTATACAGGACGGCACTGGAGGATTCTGGGTGATGAGCGAAGAGGTGACTGCTGGGACATTATGCAGGACGGCACTGGAGGATTCTGGGTGATGAGCGGAGAGGTGACTGCTGGGACATTATACAGGACGGCACTGGAGGATTCTGGGTGATGAGAGGAGAGGTGACTGCTGGGACATTATGCAGGACGACACTGGAGGATTCTGGGTGATGAGCGGAGAGGTGACTGCTGGGACATTATACAGGACGACACTGGAGGATTCTGGGTGATGAGCGGAGAGGTGACTGCTGGGACATTATGCAGGACGACACTGGAGGATTCTGGGTGATGAGAGGAGAGGTGACTGCTGGGACATTATACAGGACGACACTGGAGGATTCTGGGTGATGAGCGGAGAGGTGACTGCTGGGACATTATGCAGGACGACACTGGAGGATTCTGGGTGATGAGCGGAGAGGTGACTGCTGGGACATTATACAGGACAACACTGGAGGATTCTGGGTGATGAGAGGAGAGGTGACTGCTGGGACATTATACAGGACGGCACTGGAGGATTCTGGGTGATGAGCGGAGAGGTGACTGCTGGGACATTATACAGGACGACACTGGAGGATTCTGGGTGATGAGAGGAGAGGTGACTGCTGGGACATTATACAGGACGACACTGGAGGATTCTGGGTGATGAGCGGAGAGGAGACTGCTGGGACATTATACAGGACGACACTGGAGGATTCTGGGTGATGAGCGGAGAGGTGACTGCTGGGATATTATACAGGACGGCACTGGAGGATTCTGGGTGAAGAGCAGAGAGGTGACTGCTGGGATATTATACAGGACGACACTGGAGGATTCTGGGTGATGAGCGGAGAGGTGACTGCTGGGACATTATACAGGACGGCACTGGAGGATTCTGGGTGAAGAGCAGAGAGGTGACTGCTGGGATATTATACAGGACGACACTGGAGGATTCTGGGTGATGAGCGGAGAGGTGACTGCTGGGACATTATACAGGACGGCACTGGAGGATTCTGGGTGAAGAGCAGAGAGGTGACTGCTGAGACATTATACAGGACGGCACTGGAGGATTCTGGGTGAATAGCAGAGAGGTGACTGCTGGGACATTATACAGGACGGCACTGGAGGATTCTGGGTGATGAGCGGAGAGGTGACTGCTGGGACATTATACAGGATGGCACTGGAGGATTCTGGGTGCTGAGTGGAGAGGTGACTGCTGGGACATTATACAGGACAGCACTGGAGGATTCTGGGTGATGAGCGGAGAGGTGACTGCTGGGACATTATACAGGACGGCACTGGAGGATTCTGGGTGATGAGCGGAGAGGTGACTGCTGGGACATTATACAGGACGGCACTGCAGGATTCTGGGTGATGAGCGGAGAGGTGACTGCTGGGACATTATACAGGACAGCACTGGAGGATTCTGGATGATGAGCGGAGAGGTGACTGCTGGGACATTATACAGGACGGCACTGGAGGATTCTGGGTGATGAGCGGAGAGGTGACTGCTGGGACATTATACAGGACGACACTGGAGGATTCTGGGTGATGAGCGGAGAGGTGACTGCTGGGACATTATACAGGACGGTACTGGAGGATTCTGGGTGATGAGCGGAGAGGTGACTGCTGGGACATTATACAGGACGGTACTGGAGGATTCTGGGTGATGAGCGGAGAGGTGACTGCTGGGACATTATACAGGACGACACTGGAGGATTCTGGGTGATGAGAGGAGAGGTGACTGCTGGGACATTATACAGGAGGGCACTGGAGGATTCTGGGTGATGAGCGGAGAGGTGACTGCTGGGACATTATACAGGACGACACTGGAGGATTCTGGGTGATGAGAGGAGAGGTGACTGCTGGGACATTATACAGGAGGGCACTGGAGGATTCTGGGTGATGAGCGGAGAGGTGACTGCTGGGACATTATACAGGACGGCACTGGAGGATTCTGGGTGATGAGCGGAGAGGTGACTGCTGGGACATTATACAGGACGACACTGGAGGATTCTAGGTGATGAGCGGAGAGGTGACTGCTGGGACATTATACAGGAGGGCACTGGAGGATTCTGGGTGATGAGCGGAGAGGTGACTGCTGGGACATTATACAGGACGACACTGGAGGATTCTGGGTGATGAGCGGAGAGGTGACTGCTGGGACATTATACAGGACGGCACTGGAGGATTCTGGGTGATGAGCGGAGAGGTGACTGCTGGGACATTATACAGGACGGCACTGGAGGATTCTGGGTGATGAGCGGAGAGGTGACTGCTGGGACATTATACTGGACGACACTGGAGGATTCTGGGTGTTGAGAGGAGAGGTGACTGCTGGGACATTATACAGGACGACACTGGAGGATTCTGGGTGATGAGCGGAGAGGTGACTGCTGGGACATTATACAGGACGACACTGGAGGATTCTGGGTGATGAGAGGAGAGGTGACTGCTGGGACATTATACAGGACAACACTGGAGGATTCTGGGTGATGAGCGGAGAGGTGACTGCTGGGACATTATGCAGGACGACACTGGAGGATTCTGGGTGATGAGCGGAGAGGTGACTGCTGGGTCATTATACAGGACGGCACTGGAGGATTCTGGGTGATGAGAGGAGAGGTGACTGCTGGGACATTATACAGGACGACACTGGAGGATTCTGGGTGATGAGCGGAGAGGTGACTGCTGGGACATTATACAGGACGACACTGGAGGATTCTGGGTGATGAGAGGAGAGGTGACTGCTGGGACATTATACAGGCCGACACTGGAGGATTCTGGGTTATGAGAGGAGAGGTGACTGCTGGGACATTATGCAGGACGACACTGGAGGATTCTGGGTGATGAGCGGAGAGGTAACTGCTGGGACATTATACAGGACGGCACTGGAGGATTCTGGGTGATGAGCGGAGAGGTGACTGCTGGGACATTATACAGCACTGGAGGATTCTGGGTGATGAGCGGAGAGGTCACTGCTGGGACATTATACAGGACGGCACTGGAGGATTCTGGGTGATGAGCGGAGAGGAGACTGCTGGGACATTATACAGCACTGGAGGATTCTGGGTGATGAGCGGAGAGGTCACTGCTGGGACATTATACAGGACGACACTGGAGGATTCTGGGTGATGAGCGGAGAGGTGACTGCTGGGACATTATGCAGGACGACACTGGAGGATTCTGGGTGATGAGAGGAGAGGTGACTGCTGGGACATTATACAGGACGACACTGGAGGATTCTGGGTGATGAGCGGAGAGGTGACTGCTGGGACATTATGCAGGACGACACTGGAGGATTCTGGGTGATGAGCGGAGAGGTGACTGCTGGGACATTATACAGGACGACACTGGAGGATTCTGGGTGATGAGAGGAGAGGTGACTGCTGGGACATTATACAGGACGGCACTGGAGGATTCTGGGTGATGAGCGGAGAGGTGACTGCTGGGACATTATACAGGACGACACTGGAGGATTCTGGGTGATGAGAGGAGAGGTGACTGCTGGGACATTATACAGGACGACACTGGAGGATTCTGGGTGATGAGCGGAGAGGAGACTGCTGGGACATTATACAGGACGACACTGGAGGATTCTGGGTGATGAGCGGAGAGATGACTGCTGGGATATTATACAGGACGGCACTGGAGGATTCTGGGTGAAGAGCAGAGAGGTGACTGCTGGGATATTATACAGGACGACACTGGAGGATTCTGGGTGATGAGCGGAGAGGTGACTGCTGGGACATTATACAGGACGGCACTGGAGGATTCTGGGTGAAGAGCAGAGAGGTGACTGCTGAGACATTATACAGGACGGCACTGGAGGATTCTGGGTGAATAGCAGAGAGGTGACTGCTGGGACATTATACAGGACGGCACTGGAGGATTCTGGGTGATGAGCGGAGAGGTGACTGCTGGGACATTATACAGGATGGCACTGGAGGATTCTGGGTGCTGAGTGGAGAGGTGACTGCTGGGACATTATACAGGACAGCACTGGAGGATTCTGGGTGATGAGCGGAGAGGTGACTGCTGGGACATTATGCAGGACGACACTGGAGGATTCTGGGTGATGAGCGGAGAGGTGACTGCTGGGACATTATACAGGACGGCACTGGAGGATTCTGGGTGATGAGCGGAGAGGTGACTGCTGGGACATTATACAGGACGGCACTGCAGGATTCTGGGTGATGAGCGGAGAGGTGACTGCTGGGACATTATACAGGACGGCACTGGAGGATTCTGGGTGATGAGCGGAGAGGTGACTGCTGGGACATTATACAGGACGGCACTGCAGGATTCTGGGTGATGAGCGGAGAGGTGACTGCTGGGACATTATACAGGACAGCACTGGAGGATTCTGGGTGATGAGCGGAGAGGTGACTGCTGGGACATTATACAGGAGGGCACTGGAGGATTCTGGGTGATGAGCGGAGAGGTGACTGCTGGGACATTATACAGGACGACACTGGAGGATTCTGGGTGATGTGCGGAGAGGTGACTGCTGGGACATTATACAGGACGACACTGGAGGATTCTGGGTGATGAGAGGAGAGGTGACTGCTGGGACATTATACAGGAGGGCACTGGAGGATTCTGGGTGATGAGCGGAGAGGTGACTGCTGGGACATTATACAGGACGACACTGGAGGATTCTGGGTGATGAGAGGAGAGGTGACTGTTGGGACATTATACAGGACGGCACTGGAGGATTCTGGGTGATGAGCGGAGAGGAGACTGCTGGGACATTATACAGGACGACACTGGAGGATTCTGGGTGATGAGAGGAGAGGTGACTGCTGGGACATTATACAGGAGGGCACTGGAGGATTCTGGGTGATGAGCGGAGAGGTGACTGCTGGGACATTATACAGGACGGCACTGGAGGATTCTGGGTGATGAGCGGAGAGGTGACTGCTGGGACATTATACAGGACGACACTGGAGGATTCTAGGTGATGAGCGGAGAGGTGACTGCTGGGACATTATACAGGAGGGCACTGGAGGATTCTGGGTGATGAGCGGAGAGGTGACTGCTGGGACATTATACAGGACGACACTGGAGGATTCTGGGTGATGAGCGGAGAGGTGACTGCTGGGACATTATACAGGATGGCACTGGAGGATTCTGGGTGATGAGCGGAGAGGTGACTGCTGGGACATTATACAGGACGGCACTGGAGGATTCTGGGTGATGAGCGGAGAGGTGACTGCTGGGACATTATACTGGACGACACTGGAGGATTCTGGGTGTTGAGAGGAGAGGTGACTGCTGGGACATTATACAGGACGACACTGGAGGATTCTGGGTGATGAGCGGAGAGGTGACTGCTGGGACATTATACAGGACGACACTGGAGGATTCTGGGTGATGAGAGGAGAGGTGACTGCTGGGACATTATACAGGACAACACTGGAGGATTCTGGGTGATGAGCGGAGAGGTGACTGCTGGGTCATTATACAGGACGGCACTGGAGGATTCTGGGTGATGAGAGGAGAGGTGACTGCTGGGACATTATGCAGGACGACACTGGAGGATTCTGGGTGATGAGCGGAGAGGTGACTGCTGGGTCATTATACAGGACGGCACTGGAGGATTCTGGGTGATGAGAGGAGAGGTGACTGCTGGGACATTATACAGGACGACACTGGAGGATTCTGGGTGATGAGCGGAGAGGTGACTGCTGGGACATTATACAGGACGACACTGGAGGATTCTGGGTGATGAGAGGAGAGGTGACTGCTGGGACATTATACAGGCCGACACTGGAGGATTCTGGGTGATGAGAGGAGAGGTGACTGCTGGGACATTATGCAGGACGACACTGGAGGATTCTGGGTGATGAGCGGAGAGGTAACTGCTGGGACATTATACAGGACGGCACTGGAGGATTCTGGGTGATGAGCGGAGAGGTGACTGCTGGGACATTATACAGCACTGGAGGATTCTGGGTGATGAGCGGAGAGGTCACTGCTGGGACATTATACAGGACGGCACTGGAGGATTCTGGGTGATGAGCGGAGAGGAGACTGCTGGGACATTATACAGCACTGGAGGATTCTGGGTGATGAGCGAAGAGGTCACTGCTGGGACATTATACAGGACGGCACTGGAGGATTCTGGGTGATGAGCGGAGAGGTGACTGCTGGGACATTATACAGGACGACACTGGAGGATTCTGGATGATGAGAGGAGAGGTGACTGCTTGGACATTATACAGGACGGCACTCTAGGATTCTGGGTGATGAGCGGAGAGGAGACTGCTGGGACATTATGCAGGACGGCACTGGAGGATTCTGGGTGATGAGCGGAGAGGAGACTGCTGGGACATTATACAGGACGGCACTGGAGGATTCTGGGTGATGACCGGAGAGGTGACTGCTGGTATATTATACAGGACGGAACTGGAGGATTCTGGGTGATGAGCGGAGAGGTGACTGCTGGGACATTATACAGGACGGCACTCTAGGATTCTGGGTGATGAGCGGAGAGGTGACTGCTGGGACATTATACAGGACGGCACTGGAGGATTCTGGGTGATGAGAGGAGAGGTGACTGCTGGGACATTATACAGGACGGCACTGGGGGATTCTGGGTGATGACCGGAGAGGTGACTGCTGGTATATTATACAGGACGGCACTGGAGGATTCTGGGTGATGAGCGGAGAGGAGACTGCTGGGACATTATACAGGACGGCACTGGAGGATTCTGGGTGATGACCGGAGAGGTGACTGCTGGTATATTATACAGGACGGAACTGGAGGATTCTGGGTGATGAGCGGAGAGGTGACTGCTGGGACATTATACAGGACGGCACTCTAGGATTCTGGGTGATGAGCGGAGAGGTGACTGCTGGGACATTATACAGGACGGCACTGGAGGATTCTGGGTGATGAGAGGAGAGGTGACTGCTGGTATATTATACAGGACGGAACTGGAGGATTCTGGGTGATGAGCGGAGAGGTGACTGCTGGGACATTATACAGGACGGCACTCTAGGATTCTGGGTGATGAGCGGAGAGGTGACTGCTGGGACATTATACAGGACGGCACTGGAGGATTCTGGGTGATGACCGGAGAGGTGACTGCTGGTATATTATACAGGACGGAACTGGAGGATTCTGGGTGATGAGCGGAGAGGTGACTGCTGGGACATTATACAGGACGGCACTCTAGGATTCTGGGTGATGAGCGGAGAGGTGGCTGCTGGGACATTATACAGGACGGCACTGGAGGATTCTGGGTGATGAGAGGAGAGGTGACTGCTGGGACATTATACAGGACGGCACTCTAGGATTCTGGGTGATGAGTGGAGAGGTGACTGCTGGGACATTATACAGGACGGCACTGGAGGATTCTGGGTGATGAGCGGAGAGGTGACTGCTGGGACATTATACAGGACGGCACTGGAGGATTCTGGGTGATGAGCGGAGAGGTGACTGCTGGGACATTATACAGGACGGCACTGGAGGATTCTGGGTGATGAGCGGAGAGGTGACTGCTGGGACATTATACAGGACGGCACTGGAGGATTCTGGGTGATGAGCGGAGAGGTGACTGCTGGGACATTATACAGGACGGCACTGGAGGATTCTGGGTGATGAGCGGAGAGGAGACTGCTGGGACATTATACAGGACGGCACTCTAGGATTCTGGGTGATGAGTGGAGAGGTGACTGCTGGTATATTATACAGGACGGCACTGGAGGATTCTGGGTGATGGGCGGAGAGGTGACTGCTGGGACATTATACAGGACGGCACTGGAGGATTCTGGGTGATGAGCGGAGAGGTGACTGCTGGGACATTATACAGGACGGCACTGGAGGATTCTGGGTGATGAGCGGAGAGGAGACTGCTGGGACATTATACAGGACGGCACTGGAGGATTCTGGGTGATGAGCGGAGAGGTGACTGCTGGTACATTATACAGGACGGCACTGGAGGATTCTGGGTGATGAGCGGAGAGGTGACTGCTGGGACATTATACAGCACTGGAGGATTCTGGGTGATGACGGTGTCGTTGTTGTCAGGTTCCTATAAGGTGTCAGGACGTCGCTGTCTATCTCTCCATGGAGGAGTGGGAGTATCTAGAAGGACACCAGGATCGGTACCAGGCCGTGATGATGGAGGAGCGCCGGCCTCTTACACCACGAGGTGAGCAGCGAGGCTCCTTGTTGGCTCCGGTGGATGTGATGACGTCTCTCCGGCGTCCTCCTATAACAGATGAGTTTTCTCCAGACTTCCTCTGGTTTTCTCTACATTTTCTCCGTCTGACAACAGCTTTCATTTCCTGATTATTTTCTTCTGATCTGTGAGTCGCGGTTTCTCTGCTGTCGTCTCGTCTTCATCAGTCTTGAGTCTTCGTTCTCGGCGGCTTGTTTCAGAATCTTTCTCCTTCCTTAGAGCATCGGTCACATTTTCTCTGCAGATGTCTCGTCCTTCTGTCCGTTCTCTCCTGTGAGTTCTTTCAGTCTCTAAGTCTGTTGTGGATTGTTACTCAGCAGAGTCGGGGTTAATTTATTGGTGATTTTTCCCCCTAATTCGCTGTTGCTCGTCCAGCCCTCAGAATCGGTGCAGGGTCAATGTCGTCATCAGTCGTGGTCGGCGTCCGGCTCCTCCCTCTTGGCTGACACTTGTGTGCCCCATGTGAAATAACATATGTAAATTTCCTCTCCCCAGATACAGAGGACGGGGTCTCTAGCGCCTCCTATAGGACGCAGCAATTCTGGAAATCAATATCAATGTTTCAACCTCTTCCTGATGGGGCAAATTTCCATTTTTGCATTGTTTTCTTCCCTTCTACCTTAAGACATAACAATTTTATTTTCCATCCACAGACGTTTGAGATCTTGTGTTTTTTTTGCTTCATGAATTTTTATTTTTCCGTATAATGTGCTGAAAAACAGGAAAAACAATTCCAGATGAGGTGAAACGAGTAATAAAAAAAAATAATTTCCAGATTTATATTTTGGGTTTTGTTTCTTGACATTTTTTGGGCGGTAAGAATGACGTCGCTGCAACTTTCCAGGTCAGTTACGGTGAAACCAATTTTGTGAGGTTTTTTTATAATATATTTCTGGATTATAATATCAGCCCTTTCCCTGAGACCGATCACTTTATCTGCCGTTATCGGCGCTGTGTGACGGCTTCTCCTCTTGAATGGCGCGCTGACCTTTTATTGGTACCTTTTTTGTGATCTTTTGAACGTTGTGTTTTTATTACATTTTTGTGTTCTTTATGTTTTGATGTTTTTTTTTCCTTATGGCGTTTACCGTGTGAGATTAAACTTGACGTGACAATGACAAATATGTTTATTTATACTTTTTTTTGTTCTCATTTTTGGAGACAAAGCAAAACTAATGAGGATTACACCTGAGATCCTTTTCATACCGAGCTTTATAGTAAAACCTTGGTGGCAGAGACAGGGGTGTTCTGGAGGCCACAGGCGGTCATAGCCGGCTCTAATGCTGAGCTGGCTGTCAGTCAGTGCCGGCGGCGTGGTAACAGCCGCCGCTCTCTGTACACTGACTGGTGACTGCAGCTGCTCCGGCCGAAACGCCATGACCGGAAGTCGAAAGCTGCCGAGTGTGACTAAAGTTCATTTCCTCCTGGCAGCGGGGCTCTCAGAGCTGACACCGGGCAGGTTCAATATGTTATTAATCTGCAGGTTAACCCAATGTCTGCAGGTTATAAGCATTGTTTTACATGACAGGTCCCCTTTAAATGGCACTTTCAGGCTGTCAGAGGCAATGAACTGGTTAAACAGTAGGAATCAGAGTTTGAGCCACAGATCTGCTCATGGTATGCTCCATGATTGAACACTAGATATCAGGAAAGGGTTAATGAGCCTTATCACATGATGTCAGAATGCACGGGACACGGGACTGGGGTCCTAGCCTCAAAGGCTTAATGACCACAAAATGTCAGGGGGTCCGCTCTTCCTCTTCATGGGGTCTGATCAGAACAATGTAAGTGGGATGGTGACGCAGGTGTTGGCCCTGCAGGGACATCGGGCCACACAATGATGGTAATAATCAGTGTAAGTCTCCAGTAAAGGGTTGTTCGTTCAGTAGAATATGTATTATGGGGCTTTTCTGTGGAATCTGACCAGACAATCTCTCCTTGGCTCCCCGTGTCCCTCAGTCAGCGCCCATGACCCCGGTGCCTGCTCTCTAGTGTCCTCCTATATTACACATTGATAGGCACTAACCGCTGTGTACTGGGTGCTCCCGACAACACCGTCATCCTGTGAACTTGCTGACTATTTTTGTGTTTATATCAACGCGGATGTTGGGATTTATCTCTCTTTAAAAAAGAATAAAACACAGTAACTCGTCTTTTAATAGGAGCACAGCAGTTTCTCTCCTCTTAGAGTGATACCAGAGGATCCTGTCCAGGAGGGAGGCCGTGTCCTCATGGTGACATCATGAGCTCTCAAAAAACAATCCCTGGTAAATGGTAACCGTCCTTCCCCCAGTCTCTATAACGGTGAATTAGGAGAGAAGAAACCTCTGGATAGAAATGTGGAGCTTTCTCCAGCTTCTCTGTGGTTCCATCCCTGGTGGAGGGAAACTTGGAGAAGTTGTGTTTCTTAGTGCGGCTCCTCCATCTGACTGACGAGGATCTTCTCTGTCCCTCTCCTCAGGGTCCTCATCCTCCGAGTGCAGAGCAGAGAGTATTAGGCTTTGGTCTCGCTGATTATCACTTCATACTTGGGGCCCACAATGTGCTGGGACCTCGGTACCGGTGGTGAGGACCACAACAATGTAATTTAGTCCCTGATACATAAACCTAGAATCACTGGTTCTGAGAGACGTGTCTCATATATAGACAGATACACGGCAGGTCATGTATTCAGTCTGTGTGTCTCCACAGATGCATCCAGGAGGAGAAATCCACCAGAGAGATGTCCCCGTCCTCTGTATCCCCAGGACTGTCCAGAGGAGAATCACAACATCCCGGAGGATCATCAGGTAGATGACACTGAAGCCCCCACAACATCTGACTGTAATGACACAGGGCTGGTGTCACAGGGGATTATGCATAGGGGGCACTGCAGGGTTAACAGGGATGCAGAGTGGACAGCAGTGCACTCACACCACTACCAGCGGGGAGAGCGGAAGCCTGAAACAAGCTGGGTGCGTGAAGCACGGAGAGCCAAGGGGGGCGGAGCTAACCACCTGCTGGTAGGACGGGAGCGTGGGATCCGAACCACGAGACGATAGCGTAGTCGGAGGTGAGCCGAGGGGTGGAAACCAGACAGGAGAGTAGTCAGGGGTGAGCTGAGGGCTCAAGGCTATGTGCGCGAAGCATGGAGAGCCGAGGGAGACGGAGCTAACAAACCGACGGGAGTGCGGGATCCGAAGCACGAGACCATAGCGTAGTCAGAGGTGAGCCGAGGGTCGGAAGCCAGACGGGAGGGTGTGAATAATAATAATAATAAATTTTATTTTTATAGCGCCGACATATTCCGCAGCACTTTACATTTCAGAGGGGATTTGTACAGACAATAGACATTACAGCATAACAATAATCACATACAGTAGATTATAACAAATACCAAGAGGAGTGAGGGCCCTGCTCGCAAGCTTACACTCTATGAGGAAAGAGGGAGACACGAAAGGTGGGTGGTAACAGTTGCTCTGATTGTATGGACCAGCCATAATGTTAAGTGTGTAACAGTACAGACACAGAGGGCTAATGGATGCATAAAGCATGTGTGAACCAAAGGGCTAGACGGGAGAGTAGTCAGGGGTGAGCCAAGGGGTCAAGGAACCAGGAAAGACGGAACAGTACAGAAGCGTAAGACAAGCAATAGTCAGGGGACAAACCGCGTCATACACAGCAGAGCTCAGTCAAACAGAGGCACAACGATTACAGATAACCTGGGTCAGCTCCTCTAGCCGAGTAAACAGAAGTACCACCGATACTGGACCCAGAAAACACCAGAATTAAATAGGAGCCCCAGAACCAAAGAGAGGTGAACTAAATTAACCCTGACCTGTGTTATGGATCTGCAACACAGGACTAGGGTAGAAGATGGAAAACTGACCCTGCACTATGACTAGGCTGATACCCTACGATGGAGTAGGTGACCCATTCCTTGCGAATTGACCCACCGACGATTCTAGGTTAATCTCAAGCGAAGACCTATAGATAGGGGGAGGGGGGTCCCTGAAAGATCTAAGGACTGGGTACAAAAATGGGTCACCTAATAGAAAGCATAGAGAAGGCTGCAGAAACCAACTGAAAACAGAAACTAAGACTAGCAGAACCAGAGGTCCCAGCACTGCACAAATTACACACACAGTAGGCAAAGCAAAGCACCAAGGCAGAACTCAAGCGGATTAACACTGTTGTCCAGCAAGGACTGGGAGGCAGGTGCTGGTTAATAAAGAGTGATGCAAACACCTGACCCAAGACAAACCCTGCACCTGAGGAAAAAGACCAGCAGCCAGAACACCACAAGAAAATAGCGGATAGTCAAAAACTAAACAGATTCTAACAACCTGACCAGGACGGAGACAGAAACACCCCATCCTGAGTCATGACACTGACCATGAAGTGATGGGACCTGAGCTCATCTTACATTTTTCTTTTTAGGGTGAAGATCTGATTGATATTAAGGTTGAGGTTATACATGGAGCACAAGAGGCGATCGCAATATGGGCCGATCAGCAGGGTGAGGAGGGGAGACTGTCATGTCTGTTCTGCGATCACCTACTACTGCTTCCATGATCTCATCATCACATGACACAATCTATTCCATCACTGTGTGTTTCCTACAGATGGATCCAGGAGGAGAAATCCACCAGATAGATGTCCCCGTCCTCTGTGTCCCCCGGACTGTCCAGAGGAGAATCACAACATCCCGGAGGATCATCAGGTAGACGGCGCAGAGCCCTGTAGAGGATCTGTATATGGAGGGACATTTCTGATCGAGGTCATAGGTGTCACAGATTTTGGTGGTTTCTTGTATTGTGCTGATTGTTATATCTGATATATCAGGAGGAAGATCCAACTAAGAATAAAGTGAAGGATGAGACAGAAGAAGTGATAACGAGGGGGGATCAGCCGTGTGTGAGTGGCGGGAAGGAGGAGATTACAGGAGATGTTTTCACAGGTATTTGATAATGGCCAGAGCGTGATGATGATGAGCAGAGCGTGATGATGATGATGAGCAGCATTTGATGATGATGTCTGGGGTGTGATGATGATGACCGGTGTGTGGTATCGTGTGGAGTCTCTGGAGCAGTGAAGTTTTATCTGCTGTCCACATGACAGCAGAAGTGTCTGGTGATGGCACAGCTGCTCCTGTAGAGTCTGGCGGAGCACCAATGCATAACAGGGCCGCCGTCACACCTCTTCTTAATGATTTAGAAAGCACAAATTTAGTTTTCCTTTACCTTTGTTAATATTCCTTCCATCCTTTCTGTCCATATTTTTCATCCCAAGTTGCCATATAAATGACTGAGCTTGCGATTTAGATGGAACCTCTGGCAGATGATTCCCTATAATGAGGCAGATGGAGACACTGTGGACGCCATAGAACCGGTGGTCCGTCAGTGTCCATCTTTTCAAGCGTTCATGAAAGTGCGGTCGGCCACAGTTTTGTGCATCTCTGAAAAGACAGACAACGCTGAATAAAGGCTAGACAGTAACTGTGCTGCCCCATTAGTGATTGAATTCCTTGAGGATTCATCTGGATCACGTATTTTGTATATTTAGATGGAAACCCCAATGTAAGTGCTCAGCGTAGAGCGCAGGATAAATGTGAATCAAAATGTTCTGTAAAATGTTCCCAATGAAAGCTTCATCTCAATTCACAAAAAAAGCAAGTTCCCAATCAGGTCCATCATCTTTTAATGGAAATATAGAGGCTTCCACATTACTGGTAGCACAAAGGATCTGGAAAAAGCTATATGGCTCCCACCAAAAGAAATCCAGCAAAATCGGCACTCTCGAATCCAAATACCCCCTCCTCATGAGCCCCACAGTGTGCCTAAACTGCAGTTAGCGTCCATATGTTTGGCATTTCTTTTGCAAGTAGAGACCCCTTAATTTACAGGGTGGGCATCTCCTGAAACACAAGCTGGTTATAATGTATGGGCACTATAATGTACAGGCACTACAAGGTATTGGCACTACAATGTACTGGGTGCTATAATGTACGGGCAGTCTACTGGGCATAATGCACTGGGCACTACAATATATAGGCACTGCGATATTCCGGACACTACAATGTGTGGGCATTACATTATATGGTGTGACAGAGTCACTGGTAATGTAATAGAGGGGAGATAACAGGATTTTGGTTGCTTACCGTAAAATCTGTTTCTCAGAGTCTTCATTGGGGGACACAGAAACCGTGGGTGTGTGCTGCTGCCTTTAGGAGGTTGACACTATGCCATGAAAAAAATGTTAACTCCACCTCCACAGTATACACCCCTCCGACAGGCTGTAGGACAATCAGTTAGTGAAAAAGCAGTAGGAGACATTGTCATGTAAGCCAATCATATAATCATTGTAAGTAACATAATCATGGGAGGGCGCTGTGTCCCCCAATGAAGACTCTGAGAAACAGTTTTTATGGTAAGCAACCAAAATCCTGTTTTCTCTTTCATCTCATTGGGGGACACAGAAACCGTGGGATGTCCAAAAGCAGTCCCTGGGGAGGGAGAAGACAGAAACTTCCTTCAGGTCAGAGAACTCACCACTGCCGCCTGAAAAATTCTTCTGCCTAGGCTGGCGTCTGCTGAAGTATAGGTATGGACCTTATAGAACCTTGAAAAGGTATGAACGGATGACCAGATAGCTGCCTTGCACAATTGCATGGCTGCTGCCCTATGGTGTGCCGCCCAGGAGGCGCCCACCGCCCTCTTTGAGTGAGCCTTGACCCCATCAGGGGACACCCTGTTCTTCACCCGGTAGGCTTCCAGAATTGCAATTCTGATCCAGCAGGCGATTGTCGCCTCACCCCATTGGGAATGACAAAGAGTGAGTCTGTTTCCCTGAAAGGAGCAGTCCTAGCCAGGTAGACCCTTATTGCCCTGACCAGGTCCAGCTTATTGAAAGAACGCTCCAGAGGATGAGTTGGTGGGGGGGGGGGGCAAAATGACGGAAAGATTATATTCTCGCTCAGGTGGAAGGCAGATACCACCTTGGGAAGGATGGAAGGGGGGGGTGGCGCAAAACAACCTTGTCTTGGTGCATAATTAAAAATGGAAGGCGACAGGACAGGGCCGCCAACTCTGAAATCCGCCTAATAAAGGTGATGGCTACGAGAAATACCACCTTCCAGGACACAAACGATATGGGAGCTTCCCGGAGGGGCTCCAAGGGTGAATCTGTCAAGGCTTCCAAGACCAGGTTAAGATCCCATGGATCCGCTAGGGACTAGGGATCTGTAAGGAGGAGCTGTATGTGCCACCCTTTGAAGAAAGGTCTTAACCTGCAGGCTAGAGGCCAAATTCCATTGGAAAAGAATAGAGACAGCAGATACTTGGCCTTTCAGGGAACTTAGGGCAAGACCGGCATCTAATCCTGCCTGGAGGAAGGTTAGGACAGATGGTAGTTAACAGGTTATAGGTGAGATGTGATTAGACTCACACCAGCAAAAATAAGCCTTCCAGACTTTATAATAGACCCTGAAGAAAATGGCTTCTTAGCCTGGATCATTGTATTAATGACTCGGTCCGAAAAACCCCCCACTGCTCTCAGTATTATGGTTTCAATGGCCAAGCCATCAAATTGAGCAACCAAGAATTCGGGTGGTAAAACAGTCCCTGTGCCAGGAGCGCTGGTCTGTCGGGGGGGTCTCCATCTTGCAAGAAGATTGATAATTTCTGCAAACCAGGCCCTCCTGGGCCAGTACGGGGCGATCAATATGACTGGCCTGATCCTCTTTAGCAACCTGGGTAGGAGAGGAAGGGGAGGGAACAGGTAAGGGAGTCTGAACTGTGACCAGGGAATAACCAGCACGTCGACCCCTATTGCCAGAGGATCGCGGCACCTGGAGAAAAACTATTGGACCTTTCTATTCTGTCGAGATGCCAGAAGGTCCACATCCGGAGTTCTCCATACCCGGCAGATTTGATGGAACACGTCCTGATGTAAGGACTATTCTCCTGCTGCGAGCCCCTCCCGACTGAGGAAGTCGGTGCCCGTGTTGTCTGTGCCGGGGATGTAAACTGCTGATATTGCCGGAAACGCGGCTTCCGCCCGGCCGATGATTCTGGATACCTCGGCTGATGCCCGGGGACTCCTGGTTCCCCCCTGGTGATTGATGTATGCCACCGCTGTGGCACTGACCGTCTGAATCCGGACTGACTGATCCTTGAGGCATCCTTCCCAATGTAGAAGTGCTGAAAAGACCACCCTTGGTTCTAGAATGTTGATCGACAGGGAAGATTCTCGCCTCGACCATCGCCCCTGGACCGCTAGGTGACTGAATACTGCACCCCAGCCCAGGAGACTGGCATCCGTAGTTATCACCTGCCAGTGGACAGGGGGAAAGGACCCTCCCAGATAAACAAGGGGGGAGGTCAGTCACCACTTGAGGGACTGCTTGGCCTGACTGGAAGGGGAGATCCAGTGAAGAGATGGCCCTGTACCACTGAAGGAGGGTGTCCTTCTGAAGTATCCTGGAATGGAACAGGGCAAAGGACATCGCCTCTGAAGCTGCCACCATCCTCCCCAGGACCCTCATGGCAGCGTGAAAAGATAGGAGTCGGGATTCTAGCAGAGAGGAGATTCCCTACCGGAGAGTAATCTACTTCCTTTTGGGAAGAAAGACCTTCGAGCGGCGGGTGTCGATTAGCATCCATAAGAACTCTAGGTGTTGTGTTGGCATAAGGCGGTATTTTTTCCCTGTTGGAAGAGCCAACCAAACCGGGACAGCATGATTAGAACCGCAGATAGGTTTTCCTGAGCCTGATCGAAGGAGGGTGCTTTGATGAGAATATCGTCGAGATATGGGACTAATACTATACCTCTGACCCTTAATATACTGTAGCTACCATTACTGCCATAATCTTCGTAGAAATTTTGGGGGCTGTTGCCAGCCCAAATGGTAGGGCTGAAAACTGGGAATGCTGCAGCTGGACAGCGAAGCACAAAAATCTTTGCTGTCCCTGAAAAATGGGGCCGTGCAGGTAGGCGTCCCGAATGTCTATGGAGCATAGGAATTCCTGATCCTCCATAGAGGCAATCACCGGCTGGATCGACTCCATCCTGAAGTGGCGTAGGCGGACCCATTTGACCTCTTGAGGTCTAGTATGGGACGAACCGAGCCATCCTTTTTTGGTATTGCAAACAGGTTTGAGTAAAAGCTTGTAGAACGCTCCTGCTCGGGAGCAGGCATGATTACTCCTGTGCTGAGGAGAGAGTCGATTGCCGCACCAAAACCTGAGGCCATGGCAGCGTCTCTTGGTGGTTGGGATAGAAAAAAACGGTGTCGCAGAAGCGCGTTGAAGTCTATCTTGCATCCTGTAGATACCACCTCCCTTACCCAGGTATCCTCTACTGAACTCTGCCAGACATCTCTGCAGAAGTGAAGGCGGCCCCCTAGTCTGGGAGAGGGACTGGGAAGGGAGCTGTAATCCCTTCAGGCTGAAGAGGATCTGCCTGGCCCTGACCTGGTAGCTCTGTTGTGGGAACTGCAAGGTGCCATGATGGGAAGGCCTGAAAGGACACCTTCTCCCTGTCCTTGGGCGCCTGCGACCTCTGTGGGCCCTGAGCATAAGCGTCTGCCGCTGTGGGCCCGACGAAAGGGACAAAAGGATTGGGTCTTTCGTTTGAAAACCTATTGACGAGACCTGGCCTGAGGGAGAAGGAAGCTTATGCCCCCAGTTGCATCTTTAATGATTTGATCTAACATTGGACCAAGGAGTCGCGAATCCTGAAAAGGCAGATTGGTCAGGGATCTCTTTGAGGACAAATCAGCCTGCCAGGCTGATGCTGGATGCTTGGGCTGCGCAGGATGCGGCGTCTAAGGCTGCTGATACCATACACTTCCTGATCAGAGATTTGGTCTGCGAACTCCGTTAGTTCTGCTGGTGGGGCCCCGGCCAATATGTCCTGTCTAAGCTGTTTGACCCATTCTGAAACAGACTCATCTACCCAAGCTGAGGCGGAGGCCGGACACAATATAGCAGCTGCTGCCTCTAAAGGTGGATCTTGCCAGGGATTCTATCCTTCTATCATTGGGATACTCCAGGGGTGCCCCACTGGCGAGTGGAAGGACTGTTTTGGTAGAGAGTCTGGACACTGGTGGATCCACCGAAGGGGAGGCGGTCCAGTTGGCAGTGAGATCTGGATATGAGATCCCAAAATGGCTTCCCCTCTGAAACTGCCTGGTTGGGTTTTTCCTTTCCCTGGCCAACACCTCCTCAAAATCCCTGTGGGAGGCGAAGACCCTGGAGGGGGACCTATGCCGTTTAAATGAGAGAGCCTGATCATCAGGCTTCAATGTGGCGTCCTTAATGTTAAGGTCTTATTGACTGCAGCAATGAGGTCCTGGACCATATCCTTGATGCCCTGGGACTGTTCCAACCCGTACTCAGAACCCTCCTCCGAGCGGGTCTCTAAAACTGCCTCCTGATTCTGGGCAGACAGCCAGAGAAACTCTGGCGGTGAGATGGAGTAAGAAGGGGACCTGGGTTGGTGGTCCTGTCTCAACCTTTTACGGCCTCTAGAAGGTCTAAAAAGTGACTCCTTCGATGCACCTGTGTCCACTGGAGTCTGAAGTGGCACCGTTACCAGGTTCTGTGATACCTTGGTAAGGTTAGCCACTGATTTAACCTAAGGAAGAGGCCCATCCCGGACACTCACTGTCTCCCGCGGCAACGGCTGACCCCTGGGCGGCAGGCAGGATGGCCTCATCCAGCTCCTGGGTAATGCGGGAGTTCTGGCAGGAAAGGTGGGGGAGGGCTGCACCTGCTCTCTAGCATAGGAAATACAGTGAGTCTGCTGCGCTCTGAGCAGAGTGGGGAGGACTGACCCGAAGGAAGCTTGTTATTGCATGAGGTACGTACAAAATGTTTAACGATGGTAGCTGGAGAGGATGAGGAGGAAGCGGGACTGCTCTCCTTTGGGTATACTGATAGGCCCTTCTAACTGGCTGACCATCGGGGGTAAAAAGTGGAGTGAGGGAGCAACAACTGTAGTGCAGTACTCACATCCCACGTCCTGTGTCCCCACCGCAGCTGCTGCCCGAAGGCAGAGGAGAGAGAGGTGAACAGCCCTGCCGCCCCCGCCCGGAGCCGGAGGCCAGGTCCCAGCCCCGCACTCCCTGGAGCACCAAGATGGCGCTGGTCCCGGAATAGGACCCCGGAGGGCTGGACCTACCTTGGAAGCCGGGATCTGGACTCTGAAGCCGGTGGGGAGCCGCTGGAGCCCAGGAGCATAACGCCGCCGCGGGAGGAAGGATTGGAGACACCCCGCAATCTGCATTCCTGCAGTGCTTGGAAGCAGGTACAGGCTCTTGACATAAGTTAGAGCCATGGGCTGTATGCAAGGAAAAGAGCTTCTCTCTCTTTTTTTTTTTTTTCAATAAAAAAATGCTGCAGCCTCTTACCTCCAGCTCCCCCGTGACAGGGAGCAGTTACCTGACGAAAAGATTGCTGTCCCAAATCTTTTCTGTAGGGCATCTCACTCAATCATCAGGCTCTGGAGGGCGAGTGATGGGAGACGAAGGTCAGGACCAGGTACGATCACCTGAACACGAGTCCGTGTTAGGGGCTAGGGTCCTGCCAATGGGATCTATGAGGATATGGGGTGGCAGTACACCCCAAACTCATGATCCCGGTGTGGGAATACAGATGTAGCCGATCTACATTACTCTGTATCCCTCCATGGTTACCTGAAAAGGAACGACGCACATTGAGGTAGGCATGGGTCTGCGAGAGACCCCTGTCCATCTCCTATCTGACACTAAGCAAAACTGATTGTCCTACAGCCGGTCGGAAGGGTGTATACTGCGGAGGCGGAGTTAACATTTTTTCATGGCATAGTGTCAGCCTCCTAGAGGCAGCAGCACACACCCACGGTTACTGTGTCCCCCAATGAGACGAAAAAGAAATGTTTCACTACACCTAATGGCGTCAGTGATATAAAATCCAGAGTTGTATTTCCTCCAGCACAGTAAGTGTTGCCAGAGTTAAGCTGTTGGCTTGTTTTTAGGGGAACATTCATAGAGTGGGTGGGAGAATGTCCCCGCCTATCTCCCCCTACAGAGCTAGCACCACTGTGTGCTGACAGGACCTTGGTGAGGTCACAGTCATATGATCAGTCGCGTGGTGGAGGCGTCACATGTCTGGGATTAAATAATGGCTGAAGTGAAAAACTCTCAGTGTTCAGTGTGTTTGCCTGGAGAAGGAGCACTGCACGAGAGTGCTGCATGGACTACAGAACCTGAACCGTGGTTGTTCTGTTAGCCACTCACGGAAGGACTGTGTTTGTTCTGCCGCCATTTTGTTTTGTTTTCCTGTTTTGCCCAGAGGGCTGTATTTTCTTTACCACACCTGAGTTTATGCTGCCTACAATAAACCCAAGGAAGTTCTTAAAGCCGCAGTGTACCCGTGTCTACCTGCGTGTGCAGCCATGTGAGCCGATCTACCACAATGGGCACTACAATGTACCGGACACTACAATGACTGGCACTGCAATGTACTGGGCACTGCAATGTACTGGGCACTATAATTTATGGGCACTACTATGTACTGGGCACTACAATGTACAGGCACTACAATGGCATATTTGTATTTTCACTTATCAATATCCACACTGCTTGTTTGTAGAGAACACCCATGGAGTCAAATACATCAGTGAACCTGTGAATAAATTCCTAGAGGGGTGTAATTTCAAAAATAGGGTTTCTTGTGGGGGATTCTGCTTTTCTAACACTTAGGAGTTCTGTATATGGAGTCCTCAAATTATTCTACGAAAATTTGTTCCCCAAGAGTCAAATAGCGCTCCGAAGTCTCGCCGTGCGGATTCGCAGTACTGCACAGCATCATATGTCGTATTTCCACGTCCAGCAGAAATTGTGTAACAAATTATGAAGTCATTTTTACCCATTTCACCTTGTGAAAGAGTGAAATCTGGGGCTAAGACAACTTTGTAGTGGTAAAAATGTAATTTTTTTTCCCTCACAGTTCAATGGTATAGCATTTTGTGAAACCATACCTCAAGACATATTCCTTGAGGGGTCTAGTATCCAAAATAGGGTCAGTTGTGGGGGGTTTCCACTGCTTAGACACAGTAGAGGCTCTGCAAAAGGCGACGTGGCATCCTCTATCTATGTCATCTGATTTTGCTCCAAAATTCAAATGGTTCTCCTTCTCTTCCGAGCTCTGCCATGCACCCATGCAGCAGTATTCCCAAACATATGGGGTACGCAGGTGAAATTGCACAACAAATTGTATGGTGCATTTTATGCTTTTTCTTTTGTGAAAATTAAAAATTTGGAGCTAAAGCAACATTTTTGTGGTGGTAGAATTAAAATGTATTTTTTCCTTCCACATTCCATTAATTCCTGTGAAGCAGCGGAAGGGTTATTAAACTTCTTGAATGTGGATTTGAGCACCTTGAGGGGTGCAGTTTTTCGACTGGTGTCAATTTTGGTGTTTTCTGTCACATAAGCCCCTCAAAGTCACTTCAAACGTGAAGTGGTCTCTAAATAAAGTTTTGTAACTTTTGTTGGGGAAAAAAGAGAAATTGCTGATAAATTTCCTAACCAAAAAATATGTTTCAAAAATGATTCTGATGTATAGTAGACATGTGGGAGATGTTATTTATTAACTATTTTTGGTTATTTACCTATATACTCGTGTATAAGCTGAGCTTTTCAGCACATTTTTAGGGCTGAAATCACCCCCCTCGGCTTATACATGAGTCATTGTTCCAGAAATACAGCAGGGGAGGGGGAGTGGCGGAGCAGCGGGTCACAGAGGCAGGAGACGGCAGCCAAATCCTGTGCCCGCTGCTAAGGAGAAGTGAATATTCACTTCGCTGGCAGTAAATAATAATTTCTCTAATATCGTGCACAGTTACAGTCACAGCGGCCGTCTTTTAGCACACATCCTACTTACCTTCCTGCGCGCCCTCGCTGCATCTCGTTCGTTCCGGCACCAGTTGCTCTTCCAGCCGAGCAATCACGTTGCTCCACTCATTAAGGTAATTAATATTCATGCCTCTCCACTCCCATAGGCGTGGAGTGAATATTCTTTACCTTAATGAGTGGGCCACGTGATCGCTCGGCAGAAAGAGCTGCTGGCGCCAGAACGAGATGCGGCGAGGACGCGCAGGAAGGTAAGTAGGATGTGTTTTTGTTTTCTTTCTAATAGGAACCATGTATTCAAGGATAGGGGATAATGAGCCATGTATTCAAGGACAGGGATGGGGGAGCCATGCATACCAAGACAGGGATAATGAGAAAATGCATACCCGGCTTACACTCGAGTCAATATGTTTACCCATTTTTTTGAGGCAAAATTAGGTGCCTCGGCTTATACTCTGGTCGACTTATACGGTAACTATGTTGTTTAATCCTTTAACGACCAGAGGTATGTTTGATTTGCGTTTCTGTTTTTCGCTCCCCTTCTTCCCAGATCCATAATGTTTTTATTTTTAAGTCAAAATGGCCATGTGAGGGCTTGCTTTTTGTGGGACGAGTTGTACTTTTGAACACCACCATTGGTTTTAACATATCAAATACTGGAAAACGGGAAAAAAAATCAGAGTGCGGTGAAATTGCAAAAAAGTGTAATTCCACAGTTGTTTTATTTTTTTAAGCCATGTTCACTAAATGCTAAAACTGCCCTGCCATTATGATTCTCCAGGTCATTACGAGATCATAGACACCAAACATGTCTAGGTTCTTTTTTATTTAAGTGGTGAAAAAAAAAATCCAAACTTTGTTGAGAAAAAAAAAAAAAGCGCCATTTTCCGAGACCTGTAGCGTCTCAATTTTTTGTGATCTGGGGCTGGGTGGGGGCTTATTTTTTGTGTGCTGAGCTGAAGTTTTTATTGATACCATTTTGGTGTAGCTACGAACTTTTGATCGCCCATTATTGCATTTTATTGCAATGTAGCGGCGATCAAGAAAACATAATTCTGATGTTTTTAGTTTTTTTTCCTGTTACGACGTTTAGCGATTGGGTTAATTCTTTTTTATATTGATAGATTGGGCTATTTTGAACTCAGCAACACCAAATATGTGTATATTTGTTTTTTTATTGTTTTATTTTGAATGGGGTGAAAGGGGGTGATTTGAACTTTTATATTTTTTAAATACTTTAAAAAAAATTTTTTTTTTACCTTTTGCATGCTTTAGTAGTCTCCAAGCTGCACTTCTTTGATTGACTCTGCTACATACAGGTGATGATCAGATCACAGTTCGGTTATGGCAACCATAGGGGTCTGCTGGAGACCTCTGCTTGTCCTGCCAATCCATCGGTGACCCGCGATAATGTGACGGGGTAACTGATGGGCAGGATTTCTGGCGCACTTCCGGAAAGCGCAAGTTAAATGCCAATGTCAGAGATTAACTAGTTAACAGCCGCTGGTGGATCACGATTCCACCTGCGGCTGTTAGAGGCACATGTCAGCGGCTTAAAAGAGCTGACATATGCTGGAAAGATTCGGACATGGGCATATTATTATGCCCAACATTGGAAATGGGTTAAGGGGATTAAAAATTTAAAATTTGTAAACTCCAAAATGCTCGTTATTTTTGAAAATATCAAAAATTTTACAGAAAATTAACTCAAAAAATGACAACCAAAATTTACAACAAACTTGAAGTACAGTATGTCACTAAAACACTATCTCAGAATCAGTGGAATGTGTGGAGTCTCCAGCGTTATTACCATATAAAGTGACAGGGGTCAGAAGGAGGCTCGGTCATTAACGTACATAACTTACAAAGTGGCTTGGTCCTAAGGAGTTAATGTGCCTTCAGAGCTATTGCAGTCTTCTAAGGTTTCCTATGATGCCCTGGGGCATACTGGGGACATGATTATGGTGCCTGGCTTGTGCCAGTGTCACCAGTTTCTAAGTGTTTATTCACTTTACCTGTTATTGTTATGGCATGTCGTTGTCTTCCTTATTACTGATACTTTCACTGACGAGGGTCTTCATTGTGCGCTCCATAAAATATATTTAGAAATCCCTTTAGTGTAGTTAGAAAAAATTCACATCCAGTCTGTCTTTCTTCCTTATAGGAAATCCTTGTGAGAATAACGGTTTGTCAATAAACTGTAAGAATGAAGATATCGGGAAGCAGTCTAATGGAGAAAACCTCATTACCCTTCATGGAGCTCCTGGACTTCACATCCCTTCACTTTCTTATAATCCTCCTAATCATGAGGAACCCTCTCCTGAGCAATCTCACATTGTTACCACAATTCCAGGTGACAACGTGGATACAAGATTTCAGTGTGACAAGCAACTTACTAGACGTTCAGATTTTTTAACACAAGGAAAACACAAAGGAGAGAAGCCATACTCCTGTTCAGAATGTGGGAAATGCTTTACAACTAAAACCAAATTTGTTACACATGAGAGAATTCATACAGGAGAAAAGCCATTTTCATGTTCGGAATGTGGGAAGTCTTTCACAGAAAAAGGGAATCTTAATAAACATCAGAGAATTCATACAGGTGAGACTCCATATTCATGTTCAGAATGTGGGAAATCCTACACAGATAAAGGGAGTCTTATTAGACATCAGAGAAGTCACACAGGAGAAAGGCCAGTTTCATGTTTGGAATGTGGGAAGGCCTTCACAGATAAAGTGAATTTCATTAGACATCAGAGAATTCATACAGGAGAGAAGCCATTTTCATGTTTGGAATGTGGGAAGGCCTTCACAATTAAAGGGAATCTTACTATACATCAGAGAATTCACACAGGAGAGAAGCCATATTCATGTTCAGAATGTGGAAAGTCCTTCTTAGATAAACGGAGTCTTATTACACATCAGAGAATTCACACAGGAGAGAAGCCGTATTCATGTTCAGAATGTGGGAAATATTTTAGAAATAAATCAAATCTTGTAAAACATGAGAGAAGACATGCTGGGAAAAAACTATAATTATGTTCTGTGTTTTATAAATTTTAATAAACATTGCTCAGTATAAATGAGTACACCCCCTTTGATAAGATTTAATTAATATCTCACTGAACTTCAGAACCATTTTGCCAACACTAAGTTTCATAGAACATTTTGTTGGGGGGAATATAATGGAGCGGAGCTGTGTGTGGGTAATATTATGGATAGGAGCTGTTTGTGTGTTGGGGGGCAATATAATAGAGAGGAGCTGTGTGTGGGGGGAATATAACAGAGGAACTGTGTGTGGGGAGAATATGCTAGAGAGAAGCTGTGTGGGAGAATATGATGAAGAGGAGCTGTTTGGGCGGAATATGACAGAGAGGAGCTGTATGTGGGTGGAATATGATGCAGAGGAGTTGCAAGTGTGGGGAAAGTGTAACAGAGGAGCTGTGTGTGGGGTATTGGGAGGAGCTGTGGGGGGAGTATGACGGAGAGGAGCTGTGTGGGGGATATAACAAAGAGGAGCTGTGTGTGGGGGGTAATATAACAGGAGCTTTGTGGGGGTGTTGTAGCTGCTTTTGATTCTGACCCAGAGTCAGATATGCCAGATCACCAGTGAGTCCAGATTAGGAGTTTTCGCCCTTAATTTACAAGAGCTTGGAGACAAAGAGACTGAACACACACGGGCCGTGGTCAAATCACTTTATCTGACGTAATGAAATACAAGGCAATCTTTTATACCATTTACAACAATATGAAATTCTACGGAGCTCATGTGGCCTCCAACATCACCTTCAGGGACATACCATGTTTACAATGTATCCAGAACACGTTGTGGCTGACTATTGAGAACATATATTATAAGAAGCATTTTTCCCTTGAAGAGGAGACAGGCAAAACTGCAGTGTCATAAGAATAAATGAAAGGCAAATGGAGAATTAAAGGCAGTTAGGGCATTTAAAGGCAAATCATTAACCCTTCTATATCAGAGGTATATGATGGAGAGGAGCCATGTGTGTATTAGCTTCAGTGATATCAACCTAGGAAAATGCCCCAGAACAAGAAGTGGTTAATCGGCCATGTTCAGTGCTAGGTTGATTGAACAGCTGTAGAGTGAGGAGTCCTGAGGATAAATACACAGCCTTAGAGCTCATATCCATATGTGTGAAAAAAAGTTCCAATATCAGGACAAAAAAAACAGATGAGTGTCATGTGGGTACAATCCGATTTTTCCCACCTAGCATCTGATTTACATCCGATTGCAGTGCGATTTTAACATGAGCTTTTAAATAGAGAAATTTTCTAAGTCTTTTACACATCGTTTTCAAAGGAATTATTCTTCAAAACACATACCGTATATACTCGTGTGTCCCCCTCTCGGCTTATACACGATTCATATACCGGGGGGATCGGCGGGGGAGCGGGGGGTGTCAGATCATACTCACCCTTCTCTGCAGCTCCCCTGCTTGTTCTATGTTGTCAGCGCTGCTCTCTTCCTGCTTCAGCTGTCAAATGGTACCCGCTCATTAAATATGCGCATATTTAATGAGCGGGTACCACGTGACCGCTGAACCAGGAAGAGAGCAGCGCCGGCAACATGGAACAACAAGCAGGGGAGCTGCAGAGACAAGCGCCAGGACCCGGTGAGTATGAACGCGGGGGGTTGGGAGGCATATTCACCTGTCCCTGCGCTCTGCTGTCTTGCGTCTTCTGCAGTGACAATCAGGTCAGAGGGCGCTATCGCTCTCTGCCTGCACAGTCACTGCAGAGCGCAACGCTGATGAACAGGGGGCAGCGACTGAGGTGACTATACAGGTTTTTGGGGTTTTTTTTGTAAGGGAGGCAGCGGCAGCAGCAACATGATGGGGCCACTCACTGTGCAGAAAAGCTGGGGCCACTCACTGTGCAGAAAAGCTGGGGCCACTCACTGTGCAGAAAAGCTGGGGCCACTCACTGTGCAGATAACTGGGGCCACTCACTGTGCAGATAACTGGGGCCACTCACTGTGCATCCTAACTGGGGCCACTCACTGTGCAGAAAAGCTGGGGCCACTCACTGTGCAGCAAAGCTGGGGCCACTCACTGTGCATAACTGGGGCCACTCACTGTGCAGATAACTGGGGCCACTCACTGTGCAGATAACTGGGGCCACTCACTGTGCAGAAAAGCTGGGGCCACTCACTGTGCATCATAACTGGGGCCACACACTGCAGATAACAGGCCACTCACTGTGCACCCTCGGCTTATACTCGAGTCAATAAGTTTTCCCAGTTTTTTGTGGCAAAAATAGGGGGGGTCGGCTTATACTCGGATCGGCTTATACTCGAGTATATACGATATATATATTAGATATACTGTAAATGAAAAGCATGCAATTCAGCAACTTTGTACAGTAAAATCACAGCGTGACAGGTTAGAATAGAATAGATATATACACATAGAATAGATAGAAATATAGATGTCAGTGACAAACACACATATATGTACAGTTGTGGTCAAAAGTATTGACACCCCTGCAATTCTGTCAGATAATACTCAGTTTCTTCCTGAAAATGATTGCAAACACAAATTCTTTGTTATTATTATCTTCATTTAATTTGTCTTAAATGAAAAAACACAAAAAAAAACCAAAACATTGTCCTAAAGCAAAATTGGATATAATTCCACACCAAACATAAAAAAGAGGGTGGACAAAAGTATTGGCACTGTTCGAAAAATCATGTGATGCTTCTCTAATTTGTGTAATTAACAGCACCTGTAACTTACCTGTGGCACCTAACAGGTGTTGGCAATAACTAAATCACACTTGCAGCCAGTTGACATGGACTAAAGTTGACTCCACCTCTGCCCCGTGTCCTTGTGTGTACCACATTGAGCATGGAGAAAAGAAAGAAGACCAAAGAACTGTCTGAGGACTTGAGAAACCAAATTGTGAGGAAGCATGAGCAATCTCAAGGCTACAAGTCCATCTCCAAAGACCTGAATGTTCCTGCGTCTACCGTGCGCAGTGTCATCAATAAGTGTAAAGCCCATGGCACTGTGGCTAACCTCCCTAGATGTGGACGGAAAAGAAAAATTGACAAGAGATTTCAACACAAGATTGTGCGGATGTTGGATAAAGAACCTCGAGTAACATCCAAACAAGTTCAAGCTACCCTGCAGTCCGAGGGTACAACAGTGTCAACCCGTACTATCCGTCGGCGTCTAAATGATAAGGGACTGTATGGTAGGAGACCCAGGAAGACCCCACTTCTTACCCCGAGACATAAAAAGCCAGGCTGGAGTTTGCCAAAACTTACCTGAAAAAGCCTAAAACGTTTTGGAAGAATGTTCTCTGGTCAGATGAGACAAAAGTAGAGCTTTTTGGGCAAAGGCATCAACATAGAGTTTACAGGAGAAAAAAAAGAGGCATTCAAAGAAAAGAAGACGGTCCCTACAGTCAAACATGGCGGAGGTTCCCTGATGTTTTGGGGTTGCTTTGCTGCCTCTGGCACTGGACTGATTGACCGTGTGCATGGCATTATGAAGTCTGAAGACTACCAACAAATTTTGCAGCATAATGTAGGGCCCAGTGTGAGAAAGCTGGGTCTCCCTCAGAGGTCATGGGTCTTCCAGCAGGACAATGACCCAAAACACACTTCAAAAAGCTCTAAAAAATGGTTTGAGAGAAAGCACTGGAGACTTCTAAGGTGGCCAGCAATGAGTCCAGACCTGAATCCCATAGTGCACCTGTGGAGAGATCTAAAAATGGCAGTTTGGAGAAGGCACCCTTCAAATATCAGGGACCTGGAGCAGTTTACCAAAGAAGAATTGTCTAAAATTCCAGCAGAGCTTTGTAAGAAACTCATTGATGGTTACCGGAAGCGGTTGGTCGCAGTTATTTTGGCTAAAGGTTGTGCAACCAAGTATTAGGCTGAGGGTGCCAATACTTTTGTCTGGCCCATTTTTGGAGTTTTGTGTGAAATGATCAATGTTTTGCTTTTTGCTTCATTCTCTTTTGTGTTTTTTCATTTAAGACAAATTCAATGAAGATAATAATACCAAAGAATTTGTGTTTGCAATCATTTTCAGGAAGAAACTGGGGATTATCTGACAGAATTGCAGGGGTGTCAATACTTTTGGACACAACTGTATATATATTACATAGATAGAAGAATAGCCGTCAATTCAGCAGCCATGTACCGTAATATCACAATAGGAGCAGACAGCATAGAATAGATGGGTTACATACAGTAAATATAAATAGAATAGGTAGATATATAGATAATCAGGGACATATACACTTAGTACAGTGCGTGTCCAGCTTACTGTACATGTATTTAATTATTAAAAGATTACTTTTCTGGAAAAAAAAATGACTTGAGCTACGACGCAGTTTTCTTAACCTGCAGAGGGAAAGTCGGCTGGGGGACGATGTTTATAGCCAGCGAAGTGGGTAATACCCTTGGAGTTTCCCAGGCTATTAACATCAGCTCACAGTGGCTATTAAAATGGAGGACACCACAAAAAAAATGAAGATGGGTCCCCCTGTGATTAATAACCAGCAAAGGCTAGGCAGACAGCTTTGGGCTAATGTTAATAGCCTAGGAAGGGGACATCGATACTGCCCCCCACCCCACGCTAAAAACAGCAGCTCTCAGCTGCCCCAGAAAAGGCGCATCTATAAGATGCACCAATTCTGGCACTTAGCCTCGCTCTTCCCACTTGCTTTGTAGCGGCAAGTGGGTTGATAGTTGGTGGGTTGATGTCACCTTTGTATTGTCAGGTGACATCAAGCCCAGAGGTTACTAATGGAGAGGCGTCAATAAGACACCCCCATTACTAACCCCATAGTCATATAGTATAAAAACACAGACATCCTGAATAATGTCCTTTAATTGAAAGAATGACCAGACTCCTTCATTAAATCTTAATTAAACCATACTCACTGCAACACTCATTCCACAGATGCCATTGTCTCCTGCAAAAGAGTTAAAAGAACAATATTCCTTACCTTTCCGCAGAGATGATAATCCATTTGTCCCATGACGGCTCTAGCTCTGCTACATCTATATGGCAGGCTGCTTGATTGCATGATGTGACCATACAGCCTGCCATCCAGCAGAGACATTGAGCAGCATCTGCTCCGTGTCTCCCTGTGAACACCTATTATCTGTATGATGGCACCGCGAGTGTGAAAAAGTTCTCACAGTGCCGTCAGAAAGGTCCTGCGAGTTCACAGTCAATGAACTCGCATCACCTTTCTGACGTCAGCGCAAGGCCAGGGTGTTGTGAACTCATTTTCTGGTTTACCTGTTGTGAGCTCATTTGCGGGTTTGCCTCTGGCTTCTGGTGAGGGTTATGGAGCTGGCTGTGCTGACAGAGGAGTAGTGAGTTCTCTATCTGGACTCCCTCTGTTGGTGAAGGGAGATAATGAAGCTGATCTAAATGGCAGAGACCGGCCACCTGAGGAAGAGGACTGCGATTGGACATCAGGAATTTCTGATTGGATTTAAGGCAGCCGACTCCCTAGTTTCTTGCTGGTGATTTTTCCTGTCTGTGGCTCCTGGTTTCCAGTTTGGTTCCTGCCTTCCTAAAGCTAAGTTTTCTCTGCTATTGTTCATATGAGTTTTTGTCTGGTTTACTTAGTTTTTGTGTTCAGCCAGCCCTGGCTGGGACTGGGCTGAATCTCCATTTTGTCTCTGATCAGTTGATCTCTTTTGCTCTGTCTTCAGAATATACCTGAGTGCTGATATAGTGATTTGAAGTCTAGCGACTTCAGGGCCTTTTTCTATCAGACGTGTTGGACATTCTTTTTGGCAGGGTTTTTTGCGTGATTGCAGACAGCAGCTTTTCTTTCCTGTCCTTTCTAGTTAGCGAGGGCCCCATCGTTTGCTCAGCCTATCTTTCTACCTGTGTTTTCATCTTGTTTCACCGACAATACTGTTGTGAGCTCATTTTCTCGTTCACCTTTGATGTCCGATGAACTCCCTCTGCTGGTGAAAGGAGGTGGTGAAACTGATTTGGATGGGAGAAACCTGTCACCTGAACAGGTGGATTGCGATTGGACATCCGGAATCTCTGAGTGGATATAAGGCAGCCGACGCCCTGTAGGGTTGCTGGTGATTTCTCTGCTCTGATCTCTGGCCTCCAGCTCAGTTCCTGTCTTCTAAAGCTAAGTTTTGCTCTGTTATTGTTCCATGAGATGTTGTCTGATTTGCTTAGTTTTGTGTTCTGACAGCCCCGGCTTGGGCTCTGCTGAATTTCCATTTTTGTCCCTGATCGGTTAAATCTCTTTTGCTCTGTCTTCAGAATATATCGGAGTGCTGATATAGGGGTTTTGAAGTCTAGTGACTTCAGGGCCGTTTTTCCTATCAGACGTGTTGGGACATTTTTGGTAGGGTTTTTGCGGATTGCAGCCAGCATCTTTTCTGTCCTTTCCTATCTAGTTAGTTGGGCCCCATCGTTTGCTCTGCCTGTCTTTCTGTCTGTGTTTGTGTTTTCATCTGTTTTCACCGACAATACATGTTGGGGGCTGTCTATTGCTTTGGGGTCTGCTCTGGGGCAGTTTAGATTTCCCCTTTCTTTAGGCGTATTTAGTTCTCCGGCTGTGAAGCGGCGTCTAGGACCACCGTAGGAGCGCTTCGTGGCTACTGTTAGTTGTTGTGAATAGGATCAGGGGTCTGCAATCCGCTAGCTACCAACCTCTCCGGTTTTCTGGACTTAGCTTGCATTTTTGTTTTTTCCTCCTCCGGTGACTCATTCATAACAGAATCACCAGCCATACCGCAGATTCTAGGGTACACTCAATAGCAGGTAGGAATTGTAAAAAAAAAAAAAAAAGTCAGAATTTTGTTTTTTTTTAATGTATATTTTTTCCTCTTTTTCTCTGGGGCCGTAGGAGGAATTTTTTCTTAATGGAGATTAAGCAATTGTCTGATCGTGTGGAGCAGCTCGCTGCTGAAGTGCGGGGAATTCCGCCTATCTTGCTCATTCACATGCTGCTGAACCAAAGATCCCTACTCCTGATGTGTTTTTTGGGGATCGGTCTAAATTTTTGAATTTTAAGAATAATTGTAAATTACTTCTTGCCTTGAAGCCTAGCTCATCAGGGAGCTCTGCGCAGCAGGTTAAAATTGTCATCTCTTTGCTGCGCGGCGATCCCCAGGAATGGGCGTTTTCTTTGACACCTGAGAATCCTATTCTAACTAATGTGGACGCATTTTTTTCAAGCCTTGGGGTTGTCGTATGATGAACGTAATGCTATTGATCAAGCTGAAAAAGCCCTGTTGTCATTGAGCCAGGGTCAGGATTCTGCAGAGTTGTACTGTCAAAAATTCCAAAAGTGGGCTGTCTTTACTACCTGGAATGATGGTGCCTTGGCAGCTCTCTTTCGGAAGGGTTTGTCAGGAACCGTAAAAGATACTATGGTGGGATTTCCTGTTCCCTCTGGTCTTGACGATTCTCTGTCATTAGCCGTTCAGGTTGATCGGCGTTTACGTGAACGTAAAATTACACGAGAAATGTTGCCACCTGTTGAACAAATGTCTGAACCTATGCAATGTGATAGAGTTTTTTCTAGGGCGCAACATCAGTTTTAGAAGGCGTAATAAGCTGTGTTTTTTCTGTGGAGATGCGTCTCATAATATTTCTGTCTTCCTTAAACGAGAAACGTTTTGCACAAACATTTGCTGTGGGTGGTGTACACCCTAAGTTTCTTCTGGCAGTTATGACACCTCTGCAGACGCCTATCCCTTTGAGGGGTATTGATGCTACTCCTTTGGCGAAGAATAAACCTCAGTTTTGGACCCAGGTGGTGATGCGGGTCGCCCCAGACCATCAAGAAAATTGCAGATTTTTGGTGTTGCATAATTTGCATGATACCATTGTTCTGGGGTTTCCCTGGTTGCAAATCCATAATCCAGTTTTGGATTGGAAATCTGTGTCTGTGGTGAGTTGGGGTTGTCAGTGTGCTCTTAGTGACACTCCTGTTTTCTCCACCTATCCCCAGTCGCATGATGTTCCTGACTATTTGGCTGACTTTTATGATGTTTTTAGTGAGAGTAAGTCTGCGTCTTTGCCTCCTCATAGGAGTTATGACTGTGCAATTGAGCTGAGCCCTGGGTGTAAATTTCCCAAGGGTCGACTTTTCAATTTATCTATACCCGAGCACGAGGCTATGCGATCTTATATTAAGGAGTCGTTGGAGAAGGGTCATATTAGACCATCCTCTTCACCCTTGGGTGCTGGGTTTCTTTCGTGGCCAAGAAAGATGGTTCATTAAGGCCTTGTATTGACTATCGTTCCCTCAACAAAATTACTGTTAAATATCAGTATCCGTTACCCCTGATTTCTGATCTATTCTCCAGAGTTAAAGGTGCTTTCTGGTTTACCAAGCTTGGCCTTCAGGGGGGCATATAATCTTATTCGCATTAAGCATGGGGATGAATGGAAGACGGCGTTTAATACTCCGGAGGGACATTTTGAGTACCTGGTGATGCCTTTTGGGCTCACTAATGCCCCTTCTATCTTCCAGTGCTTCATGAATGATATTTTCCGGACTTTGTGGATAAATTTTTTATCATCTATCTGGATGATATTTTGATCTTTTCCAGGGATTGGGACTCTCATGTGGAACATGTTCGGACTGTGTTCCGGATTTTGAGGGAGAATTCCCTGTATGTTAAGGGGTCGAAATGCCTTTTTGGTGTACAGAGGATTTCATTTTTGGGATTTATTTTGTCTCCATCAACTATTGAAATGGACCCGGCCAAGGTACAGGCCATTTATGATTGGGTTCAGACCACTTCTTTGAAGGCCCACTAGAAGTTTTTGGGTTTTGCTAATTTTTATTGTAAATGTATAGCTAATTTTTCTGGTATTGCCAAACCATTGACTGATTTGACTAAGAAGGGTGCTGATGTGCTGAATTGGTCTCCAGAGGCTGTTTCTTCCTTTCAGGAGCTGAAGCGGAGGTTCACTTCTGCTCTGGTTTTGCGACAATCTGATGTCTCACTCCTGTTTCAGGTAGAGGTGGACGCTTCTGAGATTGGTGCAGGAGCTATTTTGTCCCAAAAAGATCCGGTAACATCTAAAACGAATCCCTGTGCTTTCTTTTCCCGAAAGTTCTCCCCATCTGAACGTAACTATGATGTGGGGAATCGGGAACTGTTAGCCATGAAATGGGCATTTGAGGAGTGGAGACATTGGTTGGAGGGAGCTAGATATCAAGTCGTGGTCCTCACTGACCACAAGAATTTGATTTACCTTGAGTCGGCCAAACGCTTGAATCCTAGACAGGCTAGGTGGGCCTTGTTTTTCACCTGATTTGATTTTGTGGTCTCTTTTCTTCCGGGCACTAAGAATGTCAAGGCAGACGCCCTCTCTAGGAGTTTCTTTGCTGATTCTCCTATTGTGACCAAGCCTGCTACCATCTTGTCCCATTGGAAAATTGTATGTTCCTGACCAGTGGAGGAAGAGAGTAATGTCTGAAGTTCATTGCTCCGCATTGGCTAGCCATCCAGGTACTTTTGGTACTAGAGATTTGGTGAGTCGGTCTTTTTGGTGGCCCGCCTTATCTCGTGATGTCAGGAATTTTGTGCAGTCCTGTGGGACTTGCTCCCGGTCTAAACCTTGTTCTTGCTCTAGTGGGTTGTTGATCTCTTTGCCGTTGCCCAGGAGGCCATGGACCCATATTTCAATGGATTTTATTTCTGATCTGCCTGTCTCTCAGAGAATGACTGTTATCTGGATGATTTGTGATAGATTCTCTAAGATGGTCCATCTTGTACCACTCCCTAAGTTGCCATCTTCCTCAGAGTTGGTGCCCTTGTTTTTGCAACAGGTGGTTCGCTTGCATGGGATTCCTGAGAGCATTGTATCTGACAGAGGAGTTCAGTTTGTCTCTAGATTTTGGAGGACTTGTTCCAAGCTGGGAATTCAGTTGTCCTTCTCCTCTGCGTTTCACCCTCAGACCAATGGGCAGACGGAGAGAACAAACCTGACTTTGGAGTCTTATTTGAGATGTTTTATCTCTGCTGATCAGGATGATTGGGTCTCATTTTTGCCCTTGGCCGAATTTGCTTTAAATAATAGAGCTAGTTCTGCCACTTTGATGTCACCTTTTTTTTGTAACTTTGGATTTCATCCTCAATTCTCTTCAGGGCAGGTGGAGTCTTCTGCCTGCCCAGGTGTTGACACTGTGGTGGAGAGAATGCACCAGATTTGGGACCAAGTGGTGGATAAGTTGTCTCTCTCCCAGGAAAAGGCCCAGTGGTTTTCCAACCGGCATAGGACCATTGGTCCCCGGTTTAAGGTGGGTGATATGGTTTGGTTGTCATCAAAGAATATCTCTATGAAGGTGGCTTCTCCAAAGTTTAAACCTAGATTTATTGGACCTTACAAGATTTTGGAGATTCTTAATCCGGTCTCTTTTCGATTGGCTCTTCCTGTTACATTTAAGATCTATAACGTGTTTCATAAGTCTCTGTTAAAGAGGTTTGTTGAGCCAGTAGTTCCTGTGGTGGCACCTCCTGACTCTGTATTGGTTGAAGGTAATGTGGAATATGAGGTTGAGAAGATACTGGATTCTCGTCTGGCTAGACGGAGACTCCAGTGTGTGGTTAAGTGGAAGGGTTATGGCCAGGAGGATAATTCTTGGGTCTCTGCATCTGATATTCATGCCGAAAGATTGGTTTGTGCTTTTCATCAGGCCCATCCTGATCTTCCTGGTGGCGTGGATAAGGGTTGGTGACCCCTCCTCAAGGGGGAGGTACTGTTGTGAGCTCATTTTCTTGTTCACCTTTGATGTCCGATGAACTCCCTCTGCTGGTGAAAGGAGGTGGTGAAACTGATTTGGATGGGAGACACCTGTCACCTAAACAGGTGGATTGCGATTGGACATCCGGAATCTCTGAGTGGATATAAGGCAGCCGACGCCTTGTAGGGTTGCTGGTGATTTCTCTGCTTTGAGCTCTGGCCTCCAGTTCAGTTCCTGTCTTCTAAAGCTAAGTTTTGCTCTGTTATTGTTCCATGAGATTTTTTCTGATTTGCATAGTTTTGTGTTCTGCCAGCCCCGGCTGGGGCTCTGCTGAATTTCCATTTTTGTCCCTGATCGGTTAAATCTCTTTTGCTCTGTCTTCAGAATATATCGGAGTGCTGATATAGGGATTTTGAAGTCTAGTGACTTCAGGGCCGTTTTTCCTATCAGACGTGTTGGGACATTTTTGGTAGGGTTTTTGCGGATTACAGCCAGCATCTTTTCTGTCCTTTCCTATCTAGTTAGTTGGGCCCCATCGTTTGCTCTGCCTGTCTTTCTGTCTGTGTTTGTGTTTTCATCTGTTTTCACCGACAATACATGTTGGGGGCTGTCTATTGCTTTGGGGTCTGCTCTGGGGCAGTTTAAATTTTCCCTTTCTTTCTTTAGGCTTATTTAGTTTTCTGGCCGTGACGAGGCGTCTAGGACCACCGTAGGCACGCTCTTGCTGGTGATTTTTCCTGACTGTGGCTCCTGGTTTCCAGTTTGGTTCCTGCCTTCCTAAAGCTAAGTTTTCTCTGCTATTGTTCATATGACTTTTTGTCTGGTTTACTTAGTTTTTGTGTTCAGCCAGCCCTGGCTGGGACTGGGCTGAATCCCCATTTTGTCTCTGATCAGTTGATCTCTTTTGCTCTGTCTTCAGAATATACCTGAGTGCTGATATAGTGATTTGAAGTCTAGCGACTTCAGGGCCTTTTTCTATCAGACATGTTGGACATTCTTTTTGGCAGGGTTTTTTGCGTGATTGCAGACAGCAGTTTTTCTTTCCTGTCCTTTCTAGTTAGCGAGGGCCCCATCGTTTGCTCAGCCTATCTTTCTACCTGTGTCAGTGTTTTCATCTTGTTTCACCGACAATACATGTTGGGGGCTGTCTATTGCTTTGGGGTCTGCTCTGGGGCAGTTTAGATTTTCCCTTTCTTTCTGTAGGCTTATTTAGTTTTCCGGCCGTGACGAGGCGTCTAGGACCACCGTAGGCACGCGCCACAGCTGCTGCTAGTTGTTGTGGATAGGATCAGGTGTCTGCAATCTGCTAGTTACCAACCTCTCCGGTTTTTCTGGGCTTAGCTTGCTTTTTGTTTTTTCCTTCTCGGTGACTCATTCATAACATTATTATTATTATTATTATTTATTGTTCTAGCGCCATTTATTCCATGGCGCTTTACATGTGAGGAGCGGTATACATAAAAACAAGTACAATAATCTTAAACAATACAAGTCATAACTGGTACAGGAGGAGAGAGGACCCTGCCCGCGAGGGCTCACAATCTTCAAGGGATGGGTGATAATACAGTAGGCGAGGGTAGAGCTGGTCGTGCAGCGGTTTGGTCGATCGGTGGTTACTGCATGTTATAGGCTTGTCGGAAGAGGTGGGTCTTCAGGCTCTTTTTGAAGGTTTCGATGGTAGGTGAGAGTCTGATATGTTGTGGTAGAGAGTTCCAGAGTAGGGGTGATGCGCGAGAGAAATCTTGTATGCGATTGTGGGAAGAGGAGATAAGACGGGAGTAGAGAAGGAGATCTTGTGAGGATCGGAGGTTGCGTGCAGGAAAGTACCGGGAGACGAGGTCACAGATGTATGGAGGAGACAAGTTGTGGATGGCTTTGTATGTCATGGTTAGGGTTTTGTAATGGAGTCTCTGGGCAATTGGGAGCCAGTGAAGGGATTGACAGAGGGGAGAAGCTGGGGAATAGCGGGGGGACAGGTGGATTAGTCGGGCAGCAGAGTTTAGAATAGATTGGAGGGGTGCGAGAGTGTTTGAGGGGAGGCCACAGAGCACGAGGTTGCAGTAGTCAAGGCGAGAGATGATGAGGGCATGGACTAGGGTTTTTGCAGATTCTTGGGTGAGGAATGAACGGATGCGTGAAATATTTTTGAGTTGAAGTCGGCAGGAAGTGGAAAGGGTTTGGATATGTGGTTTGAAGGAGAGATCAGCGTCAAGGATTACTCCGAGGCAGCGAGCTTGTGGGACTGGGGAGAGTGGGCAGTCATTTACTGTAATTGATAGGTTCGTAGGGGGGGTCACGTGAGATGGGGGAAAAATGATGAATTCTGTTTTGTCCATGTTGAGTTTCAGATATCTAGTGGAGAAGAAGGATGAAATAGTGGACAGACATTGAGGGATTCTGGTTAGTAGGGAGGTGATATCTGGTCCAGAGATGTAGATCTGTGTGTCATCAGCATAAAGATGATACTGAAAGCCATGAGATTCTATGAGCTGTCCCAGGCCAAAGGTGTAAATAGAGAACAGCAGGGGCCCAAGGACTGAACCTTGTGGGACTCCGACAGATAGGGGGCGAGGTGAGGAGGTGGTGTGTGAGTGGGAGACGCTGAATGTCCGGTCTGTTAGGTATGATGAGATCCAGGAGAGGGCCAAGTCTGTGATGCCGAGGGATGAGAGGGTCTGTAATAATAGGGAATGGTCCACTGTGTCAAAGGCAGCCGACAGGTCCAGGAGGAGGAGGACAGAGTAGTGTCGCTTGCTCTTGGCAGTTAAGAGGTCATTGGTGACCTTAGTAAGGGCAGTTTCAGTGGAGTGGTGTGACCGGAAGCCAGATTGTAAGCGGTCGAAGAGGGAGCAAGAAGAGAGATGGGAGGACAGTTCAAGGTAGACGTGTTGTTCCAGTAGCTTGGAGGCGTATGGGAGAAGTGATATAGGGCGATAGCTAGATACAGAGGATGGGTCAAGAGAGGGCTTTTTGAGGATAGGTGTGATGGAGGCATGTTTAAAGCTTGAGGGGAAAACACCAGTTGTTAGTGATAGGTTAGTGATAGGTAACATTTACCTCTGGCATCTAGTGAGGGTGGTGGAGCTGGCTGTGTTGACAGAGGAGTTGTGAGTTCTCCATCTGGGCTCCCTCTGGTGGTGACAGTAGGTAATGAAGTCGATCTAAATGGCAGAGACCTGCCACCTGAGGAGGAGAACTGTGATTGGACATCAGGAGTCTCCGACTGGATTTAAGACAGCCGACTCCCTAATTCTGTGCTGGTGATTTTCCTTCTCTGAGGTTCTAGTTTCCAGTTCTGTTCCTGCCTTCTCAAGCTAAGTGTGCTCTGCTATTTTTCACTTGAGATTTGGTCTGGTTTACTCGGTTTTTGTGGTCAGCCAGCCCCCGCTGGGGCTGTGCTGAATTTCCATTCTTATGTCTCTGTTTATGCCAGTTTGCTTTTTGTCCCTGATCAGATTGGTCTCTTTTTTGCTCTGTTTTCAGAATATACCAGAGTGCTGATATAGGGAATTGAAGTCTAGCGACTTCAGGGTTTTTGTTATCAGAAAGTGTTGGACATTTTTTGGCAGGGTTTTTGTGCGTGATTGCAGACAGCATCTTTCCTTTCCTGTCCTTTCTAGTTAGTGTGGGCCCCATCGTTTTCTATCTGTGTTTGTGTTTTCATCTTGTCTCACCGACAGTATATGTTTGGGGGCTGTCTATTGCTTTGGGGTCTGCTCTGGGGCAGTTTAGATTTCCCCTTTTCTTGCTTTAGGCTTATTGAGTTCTCCGGCTGTGACGAGGCGTCTAGGATCATCGTAGGTACGCTCCATGGCAACTGCTAGTTGTGTGGATAGGATCAGGGGTCTGCAATCTGCTTAGTTACCAACCTCTCTGGTTTTCTGTGGCTTAGCTTGTTTTTGCTTTTCCTCCTCGGTGACTCATTCATAATAGAATCACCAGCCATACCGCAGATACTATGGTACTCAAAAGCAGGAAATAAAATTGTAAAAAAAAAAAAAAGTGTCAGAATTTTTTTTTTTATATATGTATTTTTTCCTCTCTTTCTCTGGGGCCGTAGGAGGATTTTTTCCTTAATGGAGATTAAGCAATTGTCTGATCGTGTGGAGCAGCTCGCTGCTGAAGTGCGGGGAATTTCCACCTATCTCGCTCATTCACATGCTGTTGAACCAAAAATCCCTACTCCTGATGTGTTTTCTGGGAATCGGTCAGAATTTTTGAATTTCAAAAATAATTGTAAATTATTTTTTGCCTTGAAGCCTAACTCATCGGGGAGCTCTGCGCAGCAGGTTAAAATTGTCATCTCCTTGCTGCGCGGCGATCCCCAGGATTGGGCGTTTTCTTTGACACCTGAAAATCCTATTCTGACTAATGTGGATGCATTTTTTCAAGCCTTGGGGTTGTTGTATGATGAGCCTAATGTTATTGATCTAGCTGAGAAAGCCCTATTGGCATTGAACCAGGGTCAGGATCCTGCAGAGTTATACTGTCAAAAATTCCGAAAGTGGGCAGTCCTTACTACTTGGAATGATGATGCCTTGGCAGCTCTCTTTCGCAAAGGTTTATCAGAAACCGTAAAAGATATTATGGTGGGATTTCCTGTTCCCTCTGGTCTTGATGATTCTATGTCATTAGCCATTCAAGTTGATCAGCGTTTACGTGAACATAAAACTACACGAGAGGTGTTGCCACCTTTTGAACAAATGTCTGAACCTATGCAATGTGATAGAGTTTTGTCTAGGGTGCAACGTCAGGAGTATAGAAGGCGTAATAAGCTGTGTTTTTTCTGTGGAGATGCCTCTCATATTATTTCTGTCTGCCCTAAACGAGAGAAATGTTTTGCACACACATTTGCTGTGGGTGGTGTGCAACCTAAGTTTCTTTTGGCAGTTACTCTGATCTGCTCCTTGTCCACATTTTCCACCATTTTTTGTGGATTCAGGAGCGGCTTTGAATCTGATGGATTTGGATTTTGCTAAACGTTGTGGTTTTCCCATGATACCTCTGCGGACGCCTATTCCTTTGAGGGGTATTGATGCTACTCCTTGCGCTAAAATTTATCTTGGCCAAAACAAGAGTACAGGTTGTTCACCCTGCCAGACCTTCGCTACAAGGAGAACTTTGCATCTCTTCTTCCTGAAGCGGAGAGGTCTACTAAAATGGTGCTATACCAGAAGGCAATTGTGGAAAATATGTTGAAAAAATTCCCAGCAGACCACACTAGTGACAGGGGGCAAGCTTCCTTGCCCAAACAAGGAGATGAGGCCAGGAAGACACATAGCAGGGCCAGGGGTCAAAGGCGTGGGCCAATTTCATGACACCAGTCCAGCACCCAGGGCCTGATGACAGGGTATTTTTGACAAGGAGGGAAAAGTTTTTAAAGATGGTCAAGCAATACCTGGCTAACCAAACCAGCATACTCCCTAATTCTGCCACCATCGTCTTGTCTGGCTGGGTTATTAGTGCCGCTGGATGGATCATAACAAACAAACGCTTTTGCCTGTCAACAGAGAATGCAGGCAGGCTCACTCTCATAAAAATTTATTGAGGCATGCCAGTTGTTGCTTTTCAGGAGTCTATGGATGACCTTCATAATTTCTGTCTTTATGACTGTATAAGTACATCAATTACATTTTCAAAATATTTTCATTCAAAATGTTATGGATTCAATGACTCATCCATTCAGTTTAACATAGTTATTGCTGCAATAGGGTGGTATGTAAACATACAAAAAGTGTAGAAAAATAGTTCAGGAATAGATTACTCATTCATACAGTATTACGTGCTTTATTTTACATTTTGGTGGTATATAACAGTAGAAAAAAGTGTTTGAAACTTTTGCTTGTTTCTTCACATCACTTACCCATACACTATTCTGTGTTCTGGGCTACATTTTTGTGATATATACGACTCAAAAAAATGTTTAAAAATTTTGCTGGGTTACATTTCTCAGCCATACAGTATTATGTATTCTTGGGTACATTTCCTTGGTATACAAGCCTCAAAAATGTTTAAAAATTGTATTATTATATGGCTCACCCATAGACTATTATATGATATGGAGTAAATTTCCTTGGTATGCAACCCTCAAAAAAACTTGTTCAAAATGTATCGGTATATTGTTCATTTGCAAGGGAGGTCCAGGACTGTAGTCATGACCTGTATAACTGTAGCAGCTGTGTCCAAACCTTCCCCTACATGAAACAATACTCTTCCCCTCGGCATACCTGCATCTCCAGATTCAGCTTCACCCGGGCACTTCCCAGGCAATAACAGTCCCTCTTCTAGGTGACCCCCATCAATGGCGACACAGTCGGAGTCAACTTTAACACTTTCTTTACTTAGGATTTTGCATGTTACATCCACAGTTGGTACATTATAACATTTGCTTGCTTCCTCATCTTTCCCTTGCTTGCTGTCACTTCTGTGCAGTACACGCCCGGACCGTCCTAGACTGCTTCCCAGTTCCTTCCTGGCCTGACCTCGCTATAATGACATTTCCTTCAGCCTGTTTCACCCCAGACACGAATTCATCAGTCACTACGTTTGGTGGCCCCTGGTGAAACATCCGGTCCGTCTGTACCAACCTCGTCGAAGCTTCAACTCCCTTCATTTCCTTATTCCAGCCAACTTCTGCCCTAAAAGCATTGGCCCAGGCAATCAGACGCCACATCTTCCTTTTCCTGTACTGACCCTGTTAGGGTTGCGGATCGCACTAAATATAAAATATAAGGAAGTGCGATCGCAACCCGGGGTCCACCGTGCAGAGATGGAAAACTGCTGCTTAGTAATGGCGGAGTACTAAGTGAACACCGGCGGGTTAACCACTGACCTGGTGTGCACAGGGGCGAACTCTGTTAGTTCACAGAGCCGCTGAAAGAAAAGCCGGAGCCTGTTAACTCCACAGGACTCGGCAAATGGAACGCAAGTGTAGAGTCTCAGGACTCTGCCCCCAGTACTCAGGGATAGAGTCCCTCTTGACTCACTAGCATGCGGCACCGCAACTTCGTTGCCAGCAAAACAGATATATTATAACAAGCGTGCAAGTGTGCACAGAGCCGCTCAGATGGACATCGCCACTCGCCCCGGATCGGGCAGATAAGCACACAGGTTGCGCATGGAGCTGCACAGGCAGTGGCTGTTACTTGCCACGGTACGATAATAACCCACAGAGGGTGACACCATCGGACACTAGTGTGTGCTGAGAACTAGGAGCACAGTGGTGTGATGTACCATGTCTGCAAGATATGTTTTCTGTTGCAATGTGCTAACAAATCCTCCATCCTAGGACATTGTAAACTCTCAGTAGTAGGAATTCCTTCCCCCCAGGTTTTATCAACCCTGCCACTTCCTCTGGAAGAGCAGGAATGTTAATTAGCTAGACCATCTTCCTCACACCATTTGCCTTCTCTCCTCTTCAGAGCGGGAAAAACTTCTTTGTTTGAAACGAATAAAACTATGAGAGACTATACCATAAGAACCAAATACCCTAGAGATATGAAAATCATATTTTTGTAACCTGAGCGGTCCCAGCTTCGAGACCGCGTATGTTTCGAAGTTCTACCCTGTCCAGAACATGAGATAGGATTTGCGCCCAAATGGACGGTCATATCGCATAGATGTTTGATGTTTTCTTGATGGGCTCATTACGCTGGGAAACATGATACCACTGATGAGTCCATACCAGCTTCTCCCATAAAGTTATAGCTAATCTAAGTTTTGTAGCCAAAACATAACTTGGATAAGAGAGGTGGGATCAACCCAGAATGCACCTCTCTGTGATGTCACATAGGAAAGTCTATAAGGCATTTCCTGGGCAAACCAGCTCAGAACAGCTCAAGTCGTCGTGCTAGAAGGACCCCAATGAGCGGAGAAGTGCACCCACCTTAGCCGCATGGTCTGCCTAAGGAACAATATGGAACTGTGAGTGTAATCTCTTTGTTTTCTCCACTTTTATTTTATACCTGTACTGTACATATTTTATGTCTCAATTTTATAGCAACTTTTATCTGTAATCACTGTCCTCTTTCGGAAAATAAATGAAATTATTTAGATCTGTCTCCATGCTCTAAGAATCGAACTATACGCCTTTGATAGATAATCGCTACTAATTCAAGGGGTTTGCCACGGACCCTCTTAATTTAACACTGTGAATTAAGTAACCGTGACTGGTGGCAGCGCGTTGTGTACGGCTATTACGGCTTGCTGGCAGTCTAGAAGGGTCTTATATTGCTGAGTAAGGGGCTTCAGCCACAGCATTGATAATTCCCTTACTGCAGAAGCCTAATTGCCGGTTCACAACAGGCAGCCCGTCCGGCGACTAATTATCCTAGGTGCAGTTCCCTGACTGACCTGAGGGTAAGGGGGGCGCCGGAGAGCTGCGAGTTCCAAAGTGGAACTGAGAAAGTGGGATATACATAAATCCCCGCAGTACTTGGAAGATTGATAGCAGTGGTGGGGCATCCAAATTAAACTCCCCCTGCGGCAAATTGTAGAGCGAGATTAGCTTGCTGGATATTTTTGGTCACATGGTGCCAGTGTTGGGATAACTAAGAATAGCCCCACTGCGCCTGTGATAGCCGTGTGCCGGCATTGTGTCACGCCCCTCCGTCCGCTGATACACCCGTGTCAGTGGTGGGACTGTGACATAGTGGTGACACAGGGTCCGCTGTCCGTCGCGTTTTGGTGGCAGCGGGACTCCCGTTAGTGTCGCCCGTAAGTGGACGAACGGCGGTGGGCTGTTCGTCACATATTGGTGGCAGCGCGGTGGGATAATCCTAGAGCATTAGTGATTTGGTTTGAGCAATCATTCCTCTCACTAAAAACCTGCACGGTTCCTGCGGGAATCCTGCATCATAGGTTTTGGAGAACAGACTCAGTGGTTACTAGTCCTGAGACATTAGTGTGTACTTGCAAGTATCCCCCTCCCGTTTCTTCGTTTTTCTTTTTCTATCTTTTATTTGGCAACCATGGCGGCAAAAGGAGAACCTTGGTACAACCGGCAGACAAAGGAAGTTCTTGCTGCGTTATGCACGTACCAAGGCCTTGACGCCACGAACAAAAACAGAGCTCAAATGATCGCGGCTCTAGTGCAGCTGGACAACGACCAGAATCCAGCGAGCGCAGAAGTTGGCCCAAGTTGCAATGGGGCTGCAGCAGAGGCTCCACTCCTGAGCGCTGTCCCCACATTCAACCAGAACGGGGTGGACCCCTATCTGCAAATGGCCTTGGACGAACTCCCCGCCGAAGACAGTGATGGGCGGGTGAGGCTGATCCAGCAAGCTCGAGAGAGAGCAGAGCAGCGAGCCGAGCGCCAGGCGGAGAGAGCTGAGCGCCAAGCTGAGGCTGAGAGAGCCGAGCGCCAGGCGCAGAGGGCCCATGAACTGGAGGTACTCCAGCGGGGTGGGAATGCCCTCACAGCCCGAAGCCGTGAGCCCAGCAGCGTCCAGACTCCTAAACCCCGGCCAGAGCATTTTCCCGTGATGGAAAAGGACGGGGACTTGGACACATTTCTGCGAGCCTTTGAGAAAGCCTGCAGACAGTACCAGCTGCCTAGAGACCAATGGGCAAGGTACTTGACCCCAGGGCTAAAAGGCAAAGCCCTGGAGGCATTTGCTTCTCTTCCGCCAGAAGCCGATGATGACTATGACGCCATAAAGCAGGCGCTGATCGCCAAATACCGGCTGACACCTGAGGTATACCGAAAGAAGTTCCGACACCTCCAACGTGGCCCACACGATAGCTACAGTGATGTGGTGCAAGGACTCAGGACCCACTTTGACCAGTGGATCCATGGACTGTCCGTTGAAACCTTTGAGCAGCTACGGGACCTGATGATCAAAGACCAGTTCCTGCATCTCTGCCCAGCTGAGGTCCGACAGTTCATCCTGGACCGCGAACCAACGAACGCGGACAAAGCGGATCGCCGACAACCACGAGGCCAACCGGAAGCCCGAGACGCGGAGGCCAGTCGCCACCAGCTGGAAAGGGGGTAAGCCAGCAACCAACCCCAATGCCCCAGCTAGCCGTCCCTCCGGAGGCCCTGTCCCTGTTGCCAACAACAGGCCGGCTACTGACAGTCGCCTGTGTCACCACTGCCAGCGGCCTGGTCACTTCTTTTACACCTGTCCGAACAGGCCGAAGAACCCCCCAGCCAAGGCCCCCGGGCCCAATGCCTCTGTTCTTTTGGTGGGAGGTGTGGTTGGGAGGGCTGACGACAACGTTCAACCTGTTCAGGTGGGGGCCCGTCTTGCTACAGGCCTCAAGGACACCGGGGCTGAACGAACCCTCATCCGTCCTGGACTGGCGGCCCCTGAAGAGTTTGTTGAGGGGAAAACCCTGACTGTCACCGGGATTGGAGGCACCCGTTGTCCCTTGCCAGTGGCACGAGTTTTTCTTGACTGGGGTGCCGGGAGCGGGTTGAGGGAGGTGGGAGTGTCTGAAAATTTGCCCACTGATGTTTTATTGGGGACTGACTTGGGGAGGATGGTTGCATACTATGTCCCTGACACCCTTCCCCAAACTGATAATAAGGGTAACGTTAACCCTGATGATGTTGATGATGGGAAACTGAATGTGTTACCTGCTAATGCCTTGATGAGTAATGATGCAACTAACAACCATTCTTTCCCAAGGTATGATGCTGATGCTGATGTGAATGTACCAAAGCAAACTGATAACCATTCTTTTCCTAGGAATGATGATGTTGATGTATCTGTGCCGACTGAACACGTTAACCCTTTCTTTGAAACGGTAGATGTGTCCACAGGTACCGAGGTGCTCAGCCCCGTCACTCTGCGGAGTGAGACGGCTGAGGAACCCCTGGCAGGAGCAAGCAACGGTGCTCAAGAGAATGGGGAGGTGCATGGGGACCATGAGGAAGGTAATGCCATGCAGCTGACCAGTGCCACCGAGGAAGGTAACTGGCCCATAAGTAGCACTGCTCCTAAAGTGTTGGGGGTGGATGGGGAGGGAGAGCCCAGGGCAGCACCGGCTGGTGGGTCTGTAGAAATCCCCAGGGAGACAGCATACATAGCAGCTGTCACACGCAGTCAGAGTGCCCAGATCGCAGGTAACGCACTGTCTTCTGGACCCTCTGCTGCTACAGGAGAGACTGAACCAGAGGTGAACCCAGAGCCGGTTCCAGAGGGTCCCAGTAAAGGAGGTACCCTGACGTCACTTCTGGCAGCCTCCAGCATGGAGTTCCAGGCTGCTCTGCACTCAGATGCCAGCCTGGAGAAATTGAGAGGTCTCGCCGAGACGCCCACCTCCAAGTCTGATAAGGAGAGGGTGTTCTGGGAACGAGGAAGGTTGTACCGGGAGACAGTACCCGGAGATCCTAAAAAGGAGTGGTTGAGGGAAAGACAGCTGGTCGTCCCCTATCAGTTCAGAACTGAGTTGTTGCGGATTGCCCATGAGATTCCACTCGCTGGACACTTGGGGATCAGCAAAACAAAGGCACGGCTGTCTCAACACTTCTATTGGCCCAAGATGGGGACAGATGTAACACACTACTGCCGCTCCTGTGCCACCTGTCAAAAAGTGGGTAAGGCGGGGCCTGCTCTTAAGGCTCCCCTTATTCCTTTGCCGGTGATAGAGGAGCCTTTCCAGAGAATCGCGGTGGACATTGTAGGACCGCTGTCCGTCCCCAGCAGCTCCGGAAAGCGATACATTCTCACCGTGGTAGACTACGCTACCCGGTACCCAGAGGCAGTAGCTCTGTCTTCAACCAGGGCAGATAAGGTGGCTGACGCACTGGTGACCATCTTTTCGAGAGTAGGATTTCCCAGGGAGATGCTTACCGATCAAGGGCCCCAATTCATGTCTCGCCTAATGGAGGCTCTCTGTGAGAAAATGCAGGTGACGCAGCTGGTATCGAGTCCGTATCACCCACAGACTAACGGTTTGGGTGAACGTTTCAACGGTACCCTCAAACAGATGCTCCGCATACTGGTTGAGACCCAAGGGCGCGACTGGGAGCGGTACCTCCCACACCTGCTGTTCGCTTACAGAGAAGTTCCGCAGGCTTCGACCGGGTTCTCCCCCTTCGAGCTCCTGTATGGCAGGCGAGTCCGGGGACCCCTTGGGTTGATAAGAGAATCCTGGGAAGATGAGCCAAACCCCACAGAAGTGTCCATCGTGGATTATGTCATGCGCTTCCGTGACAAGATGCAGACCTTGATGCAGTTGGTGCATGACAACATGACGCAGGCTCAGGCTGACCAGAAGCGCTGGTACGACCAGAACGCCCGGGAGCGGACCTACCAGGTGGGTCAAAAGGTGTGGGTGTTGGTCCCGGTACCAACGGATAAGCTTCAGGCAGCCTGGGAAGGCCCGTACGTCGTCCACCAACAGCTCAACCCGGTCACCTACGTGGTCACGCTTGACCATGCTCGGGGTAGGCGCAAGGCCTTTCACGTCAACATGCTGAAGGCGCACTACGAACGTGAAGCTTGCATCCTACCGGTCTGCAATCTGCCAGAGGATGGGGAGGAAGATTCCCTCCTGGACATGCTGGCCCAGGCCAAGGCCAATGGGTCCATTGAGGACATGGAGATAAGTGGTTCGCTCACCGTGTCCCAGCGGTTGCAGTTGATGGCCACCCTGGAACTCTTCCGGCCCGTGTTCACCAACCGTCCTGGGAGGACGGAGTTAGCGGTTCATGAGGTGGACACCGGGAATCATGCCCCATTACGGCGAACACCTTATCGGATCTCTGAAACGGTGCAACAAGTCATGCGCCAAGAGGTCGATGAGATGTTAAGGCTGGGAGTGATTCGACGGTCAAAAGATGCGTGGGCTTCACCTGTAGTCCTCGTGCCTAAAAAGGATCGAACCACCCGGTTCTGCGTGGACTACAGGGGGCTCAACGCCATCACAACCTCTGATGCCCACCCGATGCCGCGCTTCGAGGATCTGCTCGAGCGGTTGACAAACGCCAACTACATATCCATCATGGATTTGAGTCGGGGATACTGGCAGATTCCCCTGAGCCCTGAGGCGCAGGAGAAATCCGCCTTTATCACCCCCTTTGGACTGTACGAGTCCACGGTCATGCCCTTCGGCATGAAGAATGCCCCTGCCACTTTCCAGCGGATGGTCAACCACCTGCTTCGGGGACTGGAGGAGTACGCAGTGGCGTACTTAGACGATATTGCCGTCTTCAGTTCCACCTGGGAGGAACACCTTCAGCACCTCCAGGAGGTGCTCAAGCGTCTTCACCAGGCAGGCCTGACCATCAAGCCGGGGAAGTGCCAGATAGGCATGCGCGAGGTCCACTACCTGGGGCACCGGGTAGGCGGGGGTTCCATGAGTCCGGAGCCAGGAAAAGTGGACGCAATCGTGTCCTGGCCCACCCCCAGGACCAAGAAACAGGTGAAGTCCTTCTTGGGCACTGCAGGGTACTATAGGCGGTTCGTACAGGACTGTAGCGCCCTTGCCAAACCCTTGACTGACCTCACCAAGCAGAGGCTACCCCAAACAGTCAACTGGACAGATGACTGTGAGGCGGCTTTCCAAGCTTTGAAAGCAGCCCTGTGCAACTCTCCAGTGTTGAGAGCAGTCGACAGCAGTCGCCCGTTTCTGGTACAGACCGACGCCAGCGAGTTTGGCCTCGGTGCTGTGCTTAGCCAGGTCGACTCGGGGGACCAAGAGCACCCCGTGTTGTACCTGAGCCGGAAACTTTTGCCGAGGGAAGTGGCATACTCGACCATCGAGAAGGAGTGTCTGGCCATGGTGTGGGCACTGCAGCGTTTGCAGCCCTACCTGTATGGGCGCGCCTTCACGGTGGTAACCGACCACAACCCACTGAGCTGGTTGCACACCGTGTCGGGAACCAATGGAAGATTGCTCCGCTGGAGCCTTGCCCTTCAACAGTACGATTTTACTGTAAAACACAGGAAGGGCAGTGAAAACAGCAATGCCGATGGGTTGTCCCGCCGGGGCGAACCCGCTGAGGTGCGCATGGCCGATTACCGAGAGGTAATGCCTCCTTAGCGCCCTCTTAAGGGGGGAGGTGTGATGTACCATGTCTGCAAGATATGTTTTCTGTTGCAATGTGCTAACAAATCCTCCATCCTAGGACATTGTAAACTCTCAGTAGTAGGAATTCCTTCCCCCCAGGTTTTATCAACCCTGCCACTTCCTCTGGAAGAGCAGGAATGTTAATTAGCTAGACCATCTTCCTCACACCATTTGCCTTCTTTCCTCTTCAGAGCGGGAAAAACTTCTTTGTTTGAAACGAATAAAACTATGAGAGACTATACCATAAGAACCAAATACCCTAGAGATATGAAAATCATATTTTTGTAACCTGAGCGGTCCCAGCTTCGAGACCGCGTATGTTTCGAAGTTCTACCCTGTCCAGAACATGAGATAGGATTTGCGCCCAAATGGACGGTCATATCGCATAGATGTTTGATGTTTTCTTGATGGGCTCATTACGCTGGGAAACATGATACCACTGATGAGTCCATACCAGCTTCTCCCATAAAGTTATAGCTAATCTAAGTTTTGTAGCCAAAACATAACTTGGATAAGAGAGGTGGGATCAACCCAGAATGCACCTCTCTGTGATGTCACATAGGAAAGTCTATAAGGCATTTCCTGGGCAAACCAGCTCAGAACAGCTCAAGTCGTCGTGCTAGAAGGACCCCAATGAGCGGAGAAGTGCAGCTCCGCCTCCACCCACCTTAGCCGCATGGTCTGCCTAAGGAACAATATGGAACTGTGAGTGTAATCTCTTTGTTTTCTCCACTTTTATTTTATACCTGTACTGTACATATTTTATGTCTCAATTTTATAGCAACTTTTATCTGTAATCACTGTCCTCTTTCGGAAAATAAATGAAATTATTTAGATCTGTCTCCATGCTCTAAGAATCGAACTATACGCCTTTGATAGATAATCGCTACTAATTCAAGGGGTTTGCCACGGACCCTCTTAATTTAACACTGTGAATTAAGTAACCATGACTGGTGGCAGCGCGTTGTGTACGGCTATTACGGCTTGCTGGCAGTCTAGAAGGGTCTTATATTGCTGAGTAAGGGGCTTCAGCCACAGCATTGATAATTCCCTTACTGCAGAAGCCTAATTGCCGGTTCACAACAGGCAGCCCGTCCGGCGACTAATTATCCTAGGTGCAGTTCCCTGACTGACCTGAGGGTAAGGGGGGCGCCGGAGAGCTGCGAGTTCCAAAGTGGAACTGAGAAAGTGGGATATACATAAATCCCCGCAGTACTTGGAAGATTGATAGCAGTGGTGGGGCATCCAAATTAAACTCCCCCTGCGGCAAATTGTAGAGCGAGATTAGCTTGCTGGATATTTTTGGTCACATGGTGCCAGTGTTGGGATAACTAAGATAAGCCCCACTGCGCCTGTGATAGCCGTGTGCCGGCATTGTGTCACGCCCCTCCGTCCGCTGATACACCCGTGTCAGTGGTGGGACTGTGACAGTGGTGACACAGGGTCCGCTGTCCGTCGCGTTTTGGTGGCAGCGGGACTCCCGTTAGTGTCGCCCGTAAGTGGACGAACGGCGGTGGGCTGTTCGTCACAAGTGGCATGAGCATTGCCACCCGTAGGTGCTGACTCTAACTCTGAATCCCTAAGGCCTGTTTCACACATCAGTTTTTTGGCATCAGTCAAAATCCACCAATTCCTGAAAAAAACGGATCCGCCAAAAAAGGGGCGGATCTGTTTTTTTCCCCCATAGACTTACAGTACATTAGTGGCGGATCTTGACTGATGGTCGTCCGTCACATCCGTTTTTTGACGATTTTAGCATTTCCCGGGCGGATGAGACCGACCCTGCAACGTTTTTTTTTTGTTGACCTTGTCTCAGAGAAGATTTTTAACCCTGAATGCCGTTCTGGGATCGTGAAAAATTCTCTCTCTCTTTCCTTTAAGATTCAGCCTTCGCCGGATCCGTCAAAGCAACGATCCGGTGCCACACGTTGCTGTCTATCTGCCGACGGATCCGTTTTCCGCCATTTTAGCGGATTGCAACTGACAGCAAAAACTGATGTGTTTAACAGGCCTAACACAAACACAACCAGAGGGAGGGAATCTTAATGAGTCAGTCACCAGATACATGCATCCATCTTCATACACACAAATAACAATTAGAGTCTACACTAGAGCATGGCCAAGCGGCCATGCGAACCTTTTATAGCAACGTCCTTCCGGGACCTTCCTAGTGGTCCAATGGGAGCAGCAATAGGACCTGAGCATGTGACCTCAGACCTGCAATGAGAGGACTTTCCATGGGCATGCTCAGTGGGCCGAAAGAAGGACTTAGTCCCAAGAGCTGCTCGCTGCTGGCTATTGCAGGTTACCCTAGCTGAACCCTGTTTGGCAGCAGTAACCAAGCCAACAGAAGTAGACTGAGCAAGATGCTGGGAACGACGTCTTTGCTGAGCAGGCTCCTCTGCTGCTAGAGTGGAATGGGAGACTGCAGAAAGCAAGGCCCAGGATTCCTGCTGTGCAGAGGCAGGAACCTGATGCCTAACAGACCCACTGCTAAGATCTGCAGTGGCCGTGGGTAATGTGGGCTATAACGACTTAACATTATGTGGCTGCCGAGCTGTCCGGGCCTATAGCCCATGTGGACACTTGGGTGCGCTGGCCCCGTCTGACTAAACTGCTTGTTACAGAACCCCCCAGCACCCCGAATAGGACATGCATGTATGATAGGTGCAATGTGAGATGCATACCCCTAATGCAGCAACCAACCGGCTGCGACCCCTGGTCAGAGGTAAACGAGATATTTCACTTCTGACCTCCCCCCACCTTTGTAAATCCCATGGTAAATGATCGGGGGTCGCCGGCCACCTGCGGCTATTGTATTGTACGTCTGGCGTCTCAATTGGAGCCTGTTATCTACTGGCCCGCCACATATTGATTGTCCTGTCCACTGTATGTATATATTCTGAGACCAGTGAGTAAAATGTTGTCACACTGGAAATACGTTGAGAAGCAGTGATCTTTTATATGTTCCCATGTTACAAAGCCTTTCGAGCCAGCGTCCTTCATCCAGAAGTGAGGAAAAGCAGATCGGACCTCCTGAAACACGGGGTGGTAATGTAAGAGGTATTACAGCACAGAAGACCCCGTTACACTGGTGGCAGCAGCGGGATATGATACCCTGTCTATAGGAGTAAAGGACTGAATGGAAAACAACTACCAGACGTTAAAGAGGAATACATTAAAAGACCTGGTGGAAGCTCGAGGGTTAATCACCAGCAACAAAACAAAAGCGGATTTGATAGCAGCCATCATGGAACACGACAGTGCAGTGCCTCCCAATGTGAACGTGGAAGAGACTGAATTCCAGAGGGAGGTAAAGAGTTCTATGGCCCAAACCCTGCAGTAGAGATCGTACGAGAGGTGATGGCTGATATGTGTACTGATCTGAAGGAAAAGATGGCAGAGCGGACCAGGATAGAGCTAGCCAAGATGGAGATGGCAGAGCGGACCAAAATAGAGCTAGCCAAGATAGAGCTAGCCAAGATGGAGATGGCAGAGCAGAGAGAGGAGAGTCAGCGAGCAGGGGGAGCTCTGGCCTCCGCCCAGGTACCGTCAGCAGTAAGCCACAAAAAAATCCAGTATAATGCCTTCCAACAGTTGGGGGAGGCAGAGGAAGACATTGATGGCTTTCTGCAGGACTTTGAGCGGCAGTGTGCCCTTCATCAAGTGAAGCCGGAGGATTGGGTTCAGGTTCTGGCCAGCAAGCTGACAGGCCGGGCAGCGGACGCCTATCGCACGGTACGTGATGAGAACTGCATGGACTATGAGCGGATCAAAGAAGTGATCTTGGCCCGGTATGCGCTGACCCCAGAGGCATACCGCCAAAAGTTCCGCGGACTTATAAAACAGGTAACAGATACCCACGCTGAATGGGCCTGTAAACTATGGCGGTCACTGCTACAGTGGGTACAAGGGAGCCAAGCAACCACTAAGAGGACGTCCTCCAGCTCTTCTTGTTAGAGCGACTCTTTACTGGACTAAACCCCGAGACACAAGAATGGCTTCGGGACAGACGACCAATGACTCTTGAGAAGGCTGCTCGCCTGGCCGATGAACATCATGATGCTAGGAGGTCTCAGTTGCCAGGATCAAAGACTGTCTCTAGGGGCCCTCCCATGGGTCTGGAGGCCCCTAAACCACAGAAGATTGTCGGGGGACCAGCTAAAGCCCCGGCCTACCAGAGTCCCCCTAGGGCGCGATGCTACACCTGCCATCAGCCGAGGCACCTGCAAAGACAATGTCCCTACCGGACTCCGCGTACCCAGTGGCCAAAGGCGGGAATGGCTATCGTCGACCGGGCCACTGTACACTACTACCAAGGCGAAGCTGACCCGGCATTGGGGGCTAGGACCAATCTAGGGATGCAAGAGATGGAGGAAGTGCTGCATGAACTAGACCCCGTGCAGGCAGCCCGGGCAGATAATCAACAACAGCATCGACAGGCGGTGTGGGTTAATGGGAAATGTATGCAGGGACTAAGAGATTCCGGAGCAACTTTGACCCTTATGAAGCCTCATCTCGTCCGGGACCAAGAGAAGATGGACCGGACAGTGGCGTCCATGTAGCCGGGGGAGCCATACATCGACTGCCCACTGCTAGGATTCACCTGAACTGGGGAGTCGGGGATGGCTTTGATGAGGTTGGCCTGATGGAGGATTTGCCTGCGGATGTCTTGCTGGGAAATGACTTGGGGCCCATGCCGTCTGCATTCTCGGTCACCCCTCTGGCTGAGACCTATCCTGTGACCACCCGGAGACAAGCGCGAGCTGCGGAGGCGGAATCACACTCAGAGGAGGCCCAGGTAAGGCACCACAGCCCTACATGTATTCCCATAGCCAGACACATTTCTTGGGCCACCCCAGCTGAGTTTAAAAGGGAGGTACTTGAGGATACCTCATAACAGAGGTATCGTGGGAAGGCAAAGGAGGGGAGAGGAGTACTGGAAGGGGAACAGTTTGTATGGCATCAGGGACTCCTATACCGAGTTACAGAGCAGCGCCACACAGGGACGAGCACCACTATAAAACGACAGCTGGTAGTGCCCAAGGAGTATAGGCAGGAGCTACTGCGAATCTCTCACGACATACCCTTGGCCGGGCACCTCGGCGTCAGTCACACCAGGCATCATCTGACACAAAACTTTTTAGCCGGGGGTAACCTATGATGTTCGTCAGTACTGCCAGACCTGTGACAGTTGCCAGCGCATTGGCAAGAGAGGAGATCGCTGCAAGGCCAAATTACACCCCCTCCCCATTGTGGAGGAACCATTTAGCCGAGTAGCGGTCGATCTGATAGGGCCATTAGCCAAACCCTGTCCATTAGGGAAAAAATATATATTGACAGTGGTAGATTATGTCACACGGTATCCAGAGGCGGTTGCACTACCTAACATACTGGCAGAGACAGTGACAGCTGCCCTGCTCCAGGGTTTCTCACGGGTTGGAATCCCCTGGGAGGTTATCTCGGACCAGGGTACCCAGTTTACAGCAGAGGTGACCAACCAACTGTGGAAGTTATGTGGCATAAAGTCCATTAGAAGCGCCCCGTACCACCCGCAAACCAATGGGTTGTGTGAATATTTTAATGGAACATTAAAACAACTCATTGGGACTTTTACCAGGACCTACAGGGACTGAGAGAAATTCTTGCCACACCTCCTGTTTGCCTATCGGGAGGTGCCCCAAGAATCCATGGGGTTCTCCCTGTTCGAACTCTTATACGGGAGGCGGGTAAGGGGACCCTTAGACTTAGTGCGAGAACACTGGGAAGGGGAGGGAACCATAGAAGGGATACCTATTGTGCCCTATGTGCTGGAATTCCAGGACCGCCTACAGGAGCTGACTCAGCCTGTAGGTGGGAACATGCAGGCGGCCCAACGGCGCCAGCGCGTGTGGTACGATCGGAGGGCCAGAGAACGCACCTTTGAGATAGGACAGAAGGTCCTGGTGTTAGAACCAACTAGGCAGAACAAGTTCAAAGCTTCATGGCAGGGGCCCCACCAGGTAGTGGGTAAAATAGCCGACACCACCTACAATGTTGCCGATTGTGACGACCCCAGGGTTATCCGAGTATTCCACATGAATATGCTGAAGCCCTACCGGGAGTGCCCGGAAGAGGTAGTGGCCATCTGTGCACCTGAAGCAGAGGATTTAGCAGGACTCCCCTTGCCTGATGTCTTAGGGGAGATGACTCAATCTAAAACATGAGACCAGGTACGCTTGGGAGAAAACCTAGGGCCCCGGGAGAAACAGCAGGCGGAGGCGTTGTTGAGGCAGCGACAGAGGATGTTTTCAGAGAGACGGGGCACACCCGCCTGGCACAACACAAGGTTGAGACCCAGGATCAGACGCCCTGAGACAACCCCCCTTCTGTGTCCCTGAGTCTGTACGAGACGGGATGCGACGAGATACAAGAGATGTTGCGTTTAGGGGTCATTGAAGAGTCAGTCCCTGGGCATCCCCCGTAGTGTTAGTACCCAAGAAGGATGGGACTACCCGGTTTTGCGTAGACTATCGCAAGCTAAATGAGAAAACAGTGACGGATGCGTATCCCATGCCGCGTGTGGATGAGTTGTTAGACCTGCTGGCAGGGGAAAAGTATTTGACCACCATCGATCTATGCAAAGGCTATTGGTAGATTCCCCTAAGTCCTGACGCTACTTCCAAGTCTGCATTTGTCACCCCGTTCGGCTTATTCCAGTTTTGAGTTATGCCATTCGGAATGAAGAATGTCCCTGAGACCTTCCCGGGGCTGGCTGACCGGCTTCTGGATGGTCTCCTCCAGGACTATGCTTGTGCCTACCTGGATGACATCGCCATCTACAGCTCGACATGGGATGAGCAACTAAATCATCTAGAGACAGTATTGGACAGGATTCACAAGGCCGGAATCACCTTGAACCCCAACAAGTGTCACGTGGGTAAAGCAGAGGTTCAGAATTTAGGACATTGGGTGGGAAGTGGGAAACAGCGACCAGAACCAGCCAAGATTGAGGCCATAGCCAAATGGCCCACTCCACGCACTAAAACCCAGGTCATGGCATTTCTAGGGACAGCAGGGTATTATAGGAAATTTGTCCCCAATTACAGCAGCATCGCCAAGCCCCTCACTGATCTGACCCATAAGAACCTCCCCCGCCAGGTAACCTGGACCCCCGAGTGTGAGGAAGCCTTTCGCCAGCTAAAGGACACCCTCACAAATACCCCAGTATTGGCCGCACCCGATCCAACTAAACGTTTCCTTGTTCACACAGCCGCTTCTATGTTTGGACTGGAGGCAGTGCTGAGCCAAGTCGGGCCGGACGGTCAAGACCATCCGGTAGCTTACCTGAGTCGGAAACTACTGCCCCGCGAAGTAAGCTATGCGGCCATCGAGAAGGAGTGCCTAGCGGTAGTATGGGCACGCAAGAAGTTACAACCATATTTGTATGGACGACAGTTTTCCCTCCTAACGGACCATAATCCCCTAGTGTGGCTTAATTGGGTCTCTGGAGACAACGCCAGATTACTGCGGTGGAGTTTAGCCCTACAACCTCTAGACTTCACCATCCACTACAGACCCGGCAAACAAAATGGTAACACCGATGGACTAAGTCGACAAACGGAACTTGTACCAACTCTATAGACTTCGGTCATCCCCAAGCCGATCCGTTAAGGATCAGACTGTGTATGCCGATCGCGTCGCTGAAAAGGGGAAGCCATGTTACAGAAACCCCAGCACCCTGAATAGGAGATGCATGTATGATAGGTGCAATGTGAGATGCGTACCCCCTAATGCAGCAACCGACCGGCTGCGACCCCTGGTCAGAGGTAAACGAGATATCCCACTTCTGACCTCCCCCCACCTTTGTAAAACCCACGGTAAATGATCGGAGGTCGCCGGCCACCTGTGGCTATTGTAATGTACGTCTGGCGTCTCAATTGGAGCCTGTTATCTACTGGCCCGCCACATATTGATTGTCCTGTCCACTGTATGTATATATATTCTGAGACCGGTGAGTAAAATGTTGTCACACTGGAAATACGTTGAGAAGCAGTGATCTTTTATATGTTCCCATGTTACAAAGCCTTTCGAGCCAGCGTTCTTCATCCAGAAGTGAGGAAAAGCAGATTGGACCTCCTGAAACACGGGGTGGTAATATAAGAGGTATTACAGCAAAGAAGACCCCGTTACACTGCTCTTCAGCACTAACCTTAATTATTGGCAGCCCCTCCTACAATTAACCCTCTATGAACATCGTATCAGGCCCCACTAGCATACCCCATCTAGTGGCCCACAACATAATTACATCTACCAGGTCTATGGGGAGACTATGTACTAAGAGTGCCATCCTCTAATGTCCCAAGGAACGATGCACTAACTTTCCCTAACTATACATGTACAAAAAGCATATAATATCTGCAATACTATAATACAGGAATACAAGGCAATATATTACAGTTTTCTATTTAATGGTAACACATTCATGTGGCAATACCATAAACAATGAGCAGTAATACATAGTTATAATGTACATGTAGCAGTACCGCAGGCAATTATCATAAAACACATCTGTAAACATTAAAGGGAATCTGTCACCCCTTTTTTGAGATATCATATAATGATTAGTGTTGAACATTCCGATACTGCAAATATCGGGTATCGGAATTCCGATACTTTTTGCATATCGAATACCGGAATCGGAAGTTCCCATAATGCTATGAGCCAGTTTGACTTGATTCAGCCAATGAGGAATCCTAAGAAGTGTGGGCACATCCTGTTAGGCATGTAGGCATGTTAACTAATGGCAAGGCTGTGATTGGCTGCGAGGAAACGACAAGTTCTCATTTCAATGCCAGAACACCCCCCCGGACGTTTATCTTAGAAGCAAGAGATGATATCTTGTAAACCGTGCAGACTAGCCACAGAAGTTAAATTACTTATTGTCAGCATTCTGCAGCCTAGATATGCACTGAGATTATGTGAAAAGCCCGGACAACCTGTTCTGTTATGTATTTCCGCCAAGTTGGATCGCCCGCCAGGGCTGGTGGGGTACTCGGTACCGGGCCCGTTGGTTTCAATGGGAGATGTCACTGTAGCTGTGACCCGGTCTGTGGCCCTGGGCGTCCATTGTAAAAGGGAAATGTTGAACGTGTGGATGATGATTAAAGTTTATGAGTGAATGAGTCATGGCGCTACCTGTGGTGTTCGGCAATGAAGATGTTAAGCCAACGCCGCAGACAGATCCTCTGGGACAGATGGTGTGGTGCAGCAATGATGTTGTGGCCCTCCACAGGTAGGGCTGGAGTCCCAGGGCAGTGTAGATGGAGAGGTAGTGAAGAGACATAGATGGTGCAGTGCCAGGCACAGAGATGTAGCAGTGCCGAGTGGGTTTGGGCAGGAATAAGTGGAGGACACCAGGGCATGTAGTTCCAAAGCTTTACTCACAGTCTGTTGTGCATACAGGTGCCCGCATCCGTGCCGTGTCCTCCGGGTCAGGGGCTCAGTCAACCTCCAAGCTAGATGAAGCACTCCGTTCCAACACTCCGCCAACATATGTGCCTTTTCTGAACGTCTCCCTCTATTGCTACACAACCCCTTTAACATAGTCAATATCTTTGTAACGCCGAACGTCTTTAAAAAAAAAAATAATTCCTGCTATTCCATTTGATTGGGCTAAACCTCTATGCCTTTAATGTCTCCTCCACCTCCCCCAATACATTCTACATTATTCTTAGTCGTTTTCCTTCATGTAGAGTTAACACATGAAGGAAAGAAAGGGTTTATTTTAATTCCGATATTTCTGTCCCATTGACTTGCATTGGTTTCCGGTATCGGAATCGGCGATATCCGATACTTTTTGGGTATCGGTCCGATATTTCCCGATATCGGAAGGTATCGCTCAACACTAATAATGATATCATTCAATTGTGTGTCACATAAGGATTCTCTTAGTACTTTTGCTTCCCCCTGACCCCGCACCTTTCATGCATAAATACCTTTTTTATATCGGTTCAGATGTATGTAAACTGCCGCTGTCCAGTCCACTGGGCGGGGCTTATTCAACTGCTCCCCCCTCCCTGTCTTGCTCTACGCATTTCTTCTTGTGTAGAGCACGACAGGGCGGGGGGAGCAGTTGACATTATATCTCACCCCCTTCCACTCTTCCTTTCCTTGAACTTGGTCATCCTCAACCAAGGCATGATACAAAAACCAATAATAATAAAACCGCAAGAAAACCACCAGCCCTTTGGCTTAATATAAGCCCCATCCAGTACGCACCGCAGTCCATGGTGCACAGGTAACACTCCAAGTTCCCAGTCTTGTCCCGATTACGATAGGTAGTCCTAGGAGAGATGCTTCCCCTTCCCTTGAGTGGAGTACAGACTTTCTCTAGGTCTCCAGTTGAAGAGACAATCCTATTTCCAGCAGAATGGGCGCATCAAGCGCAACAACAAAAAAAGAGAGTCCATAGACTCTGTTTTTTCTGCCTAGTTCGCAGTCCTCTAGGCAATCAATATACACCGCCGACAACGTTTGTCTTCAGCGTTGCCAAAGAAAACCGAAAACACTTCCGCTCACCATAAGCGGGGAAAAACCTTTTTCTAGGGCCACAGTGCCCACAGGGATGCGGAACAGTCCCAAGAAAATGCAACAGGCATAATGATCCACAAACTTCAACGGCATGCACCGCATGTCGCTCCGTCATATGTCATCCCTGCAGCCACAGAGGATGTGGATGGTGCCACTACAGCACCGTCAGATCTCGGTGTCAGCAGATGATGGGGCCTGTACCAACTCCGGGAAGAGACCCACGCTCCCATATCTTCTAGATTTCCGTGCCCTGGTATGGGCCAAAGACGACTCCGCAGCCGCGGACTTCAAGATCTTACTGGGTGGAACAGCGACAGCGGCCACATCACGAAGGGGAGATCTGGACGGGAAGGTCTGCCCTTCCGCCTGAACGGCACTGGGGAAGTCCACGAGTATTCAGATGTGAGTTCCAGTCGTGGTCCCCCCCACATCCTGGGGGCTATCTATAGGAGCAGACGAAGAGGAAGTGGTCCAGACTCGGCGGATTCGAAGTTGAGGTACCTGGGGCACTCTCACCACTTTCCTATAATACATTCTGCACACTTCAGTCCCGCAGCCACATTCTTCCTTTTCACCACCAGCCGTACGCCATGATTCCAGGAGGTGCAGCACCTCAGCCCCTGGCTTTAGGGACTGAGGGGCCCCAGACTCCGCAGGGGCGAACTCAGCTTTCCACTGGCCAACGGGTTCCCGCATCTCCATCGCATCAGCCCTCTGCAGCCAATCCCAATAGATGCGGTCATATACGGCATATTTGTTCTGTGCCCACCTGCTCCCAGGGGGAACCACCTCCAGCCGCCGCCTCGCCCGTCCACTTCTGTTCAGTTGCAAGGGGCGTGGTTTCTTTCTCTTCATCCGCTCCCACCAGGGGCGGACCCGGGCATACTGACAGGCAAGGTTTGCAACAAAAAGGGATGGCAGTGCCCATGAAGGACGTGGTTTTCGCTGTTTACTTCTCCATTTCCCGCCATTCTCACCGCCGCCATCTTGGTCACAGTGAAGGTGCTAGTCTTTCCTCTCCAATCAGTCAAATTCAATGCAGCAGTCAAGTCCGGTGTTGTCAAAAAATTAGTAGAAGGCAAATTCAGCGTTTCTTCGTCAACAGCAACTTCTGACTCCTTCTTCTGGTCATCTTCCAGGGGTACAGCAGTCACACATACATTCTCATTATCTTTTTCAGCAGATTCTCCATATGGCAATGCAACCGCATCCTGCCAAACTCATCTCTTCCAAGTTCATCACTTGCAGCATTCCCAGCGCAGGTTCAAATCCTACCGACTACGCCAAGTGTAAGCGAGGGCCAGGACTGAAGTCATGACCTGTATTACTGTAGCAGCTGTGTCCAGGCCTTCCCCTACATGAAACAATCGGAGGGGAGTCTTGGAGCTGCCAAGAAATCAGTCCATGTGTCCAAATTAGGAATACCTAGAGTTTCAGAATTCTAACTAAAGTAATCTTGCAGAAAATAGAAAACAATTAACCTAGCAGGCCTGCGAGGCCCCCGGTATGCGTTCTAGGGTTAATCATGCACCTCAGGGGTCAGTCTGGTTTGTGGCTCAGGGGGCCACAATCCACGCTTTCGCTAAACAGTCTGGGTGAGTGTCTTACAGCAGATACATATTTTGAGGCTTAGATAGTAACTAAATGTACCCAAGAAGATTATTACCCTATGAATGTGTAAGAGGGTGAGATATAATGTCTTTCATGCTTCCCTTCCCTCTGATTGTCTTCCGGTTCTTAATGTTTACAGATGTGTTTTATGATAATTGCCTGCAGTCTTGCTTCATGTTTAACTATGTATTACCGCTAATTGTTTATGGTATTGCCACATGAATATGTTACCATTTCATAGAAAACTGTAATATATTTCCTTGTATTCCTGTATTATAGTATTGCAGATTTCACAACAGAAAACCTAGCAACAGTCACAGATAAATCCATCACCAAACGCCTTCTCCAGTAACAACCACCAACAACCTCCAACCATGCAGCATAAGCAATCTCCTCTGACAGTGAGTGCTAGCCTGGGCCCAAATTATATAGGAGATGGGAGTGGCTAACAGTGCTCAGCTGAGAGCCTTAGCTCCAGGAGCTCTCAACAGAGCAGATTAACCCCTGCACTGCTAAAAAAAAAATTTTTACACCGTTTAATATGAAGGTGAAGTGCTTCTAATCAGTGCAGGAATAGGAGAAATCAGATATCAGATGCTGTGGTCTTTTGGCTCCTCCTTGTCATGGTAAACCTGTGAAACCACCACTGACTTATCCCACTGTCAGCAGTTTATAAGTGCTATTCACTTTACCCATCACTGTGCTAATATTAAGTGATATAAAAAATAAATAAATAGTAATAGTGCATGAAAATAATTTGGGAACTTAGCTAACATGTTTTTTGATATAAAAAAAAATGCAGAAGCCATCCCACCTCTTCAAAGTGACCGTAATTGGGACAATCCTAAATCTAATATTAAAAACCTTACAATGGTAAAAGAAAATTCCACTCACAAATAATACTCTCACAAGCAACAGAGGTATACACCAGGGTGTGAAGGACGGAGTAAGAAAACAAAGCAGGAATGGATGAGGAATTTCCAAGCGTACAAACCAAGTAACCGTCGCCCAGTAAACTCCTCCAGCACTCCAAACACCAGCTCCTCTCTCTCTCTCCAGATCTTTTTAGCAAATGCTATCTCAGACAATGATCTGGCCTGCAGACCTACTTTTTATATGAGAGAGGAGTGGTTAACCAAGCACAGCTGAAAGCAGGGATTTCCACATGGCCGATTAACCCCTGTCCTGCTGAAAGAAACAAACATCCTTAATACGCCGGAGAAGTGCTTCTTCTCAGCGGCAAAGCAGGAACCATCAGATACTGCGGTCTTCTGGCTCTGTTCTGTCGCGGTAACCCCATGACAGCGACCATATAAAAAAAATGCAAAAGCCATCCCACCTCTTCACAGTGACCGTAATTGGGACAATCCTAAATCTAATATTAACCCCTTCACCCCCAAGGGTGGTTTGCACGTTCATGACCGGGCCAATCTTTACAATTCTGACCACTGTACCTTTATGAGGTCATAACTCTGGAACACTTCCATTGATCCCAGTGATTCTGACATTGTTTTCTCGTGACATATTGTACTTCATGTTAGTGGTAAAATTTCATTCAAATAACTTGCGTTTATTTGTGAAAAAAATGGAAATTTGGCAAAAATTTTGAAAATTTCGCAATTTTCCAAATTTGAATTTTTATGCCCTTAAATCACAGAGATACGGCACACAAAAAACTTGATAACTAACATTTCCCACATGTTTACTTTACATCAGCACAATTTTGGAACCAAAATTTTTTTTTGTTAGGAAGTTATAAGGGTTAAAAGTTGACCAGCGATTTCTCATTTTTACAACACCATTTTATTTTTAGGACCACATCACATTTGAAGCCACTTTGAGGGGTCTATATGATAGAAAATACCCAAAAGTGACACCATTCTAAAAACTGAACCCCTTAAGGTGCTCAAAACCACATTCAAGAAGTTTATTAACCCATTAGGTGCGTCACAGGAATTTTTTTGAATATTTAAAAAGAAATGAACATCTAACTTTTTTTCACAAAAAAAATACTTCAGGTTCAATTTTTTTTATTTTACCAAGGGTAACAGGAGAAATTAGACTGCAAAAGTTATTGTGCAATTTGTCCTGAGTACGCTGATACCTGATTTGTGGGGGGGAACGACTGTTTCGGCGCATGGCAGAGCTCAGAATGGAAGGAGCGCCGTTTGACTTTTTCAATGCAAAATTGGCTGGAATTCAGATCGGACGCCATGTCACGTTTGGAGAGTCCCTGATGTACCTAAACAGTGGAAACCCCCTACAAGTGACCCCATTTTGGAAACTAGACCCCCCAAGGAACTTATCTAGATATGTGGTGAGAACTTTGAACCCACAAGGGCTTTACAGAAGTTTATAACGTACAGCGGTACAATTAAAAAATCATATTTTTTCCACAAAAATGATCTTTTCACCCCAATTTTTATTTTCCCAAGGGTAACAGGACCCTAAAAGTTATTGTGCAATTTGTCCTGAGTACGCTGATACCCCACATGTGGGGGTAAACCACTATTTGGGCGCATGGCAGAGCTCGGAAGGGAAGCAATGCCATTTGACGTTTTTGGCTGGAATTGAGATCGGACACCATGTCGCGTTTGGAAAACCCCTGATGTACCAAAACAGTGGAAACCCCCCACAAATGACACCATTTTGGAAACTAGACCCCCTAAGGAACTTATCTAGATGTGTGGTGAGAACTTTGAACCCCCATGAGCTTCACAGAAGTTTATAACATACAGCCATACAATTAAAAAATCATATTTTTTCCACAAAAATGATCTTTTCACCCTCAATTCTTATTTTTCCAAGGGTAACAGGACCCTAAAAGTTATTGTGCAATTTGTCCTGAGTACGCTGATACCCCACATGTGGGGGTAAACCACTATTTGGGCGCATGGCAGAGCTCGGAAGGGAAGCAATGCCATTTGACGTTTTTGGCTGGAATTGAGATCGGACACCATGTCGCGTTTGGAAAACCCCTGATGTACCAAAACAGTGGAAACCCCCCACAAATGACACCATTTTGGAAACTAGACCCCCTAAGGAACTTATCTAGATGTGTGGTGAGAACTTTGAACCCCCATGGGCTTCACAGAAGTTTATAACATACAGCCATACAATTAAAAAATCATATTTTTTCCACAAAAATGATCTTTTCACCCTCAATTCTTATTTTTCCAAGGGTAACAGGACCCTAAAAGTTATTGTGCAATTTGTCCTGAGTACGCTGATACCCCACATGTGGGGGTAAACCACTATTTGGGCGCATGGCAGAGCTCGGAAGGGAAGCAGCGCCATTTGACGTTTTTGGCTGGAATTGAGATCGGACACCATGTCGCATTTGGAAAACCCCTGATGTACCAAAACAGTGGAAATCCCCCACAAATGACACCATTTTGGAAACTAGACCCCCTAAGGAACTTATCTAGATGTGTGGTGAGAACTTTGAACCCCCATGGGCTTCACAGAAGTTTATAACATAAAGCCATACAGTTAAAAAATCATATTTTTTCCACAAAAATGATCTTTTCACCCTCAATTCTTATTTTTCCAAGGGTAACAGGACCGTAAAAGTTATTGTGCAATTTGTTCTGAGTATGCTGATACCCCACATGTGGGGGTAAACCACTATTTGGGCGCATGGCAGAGCTCGGAAGGGAAGCAGCGCCATTTGACGTTTTTGGCTGGAATTGAGATCGGACACCATGTCGCGTTTGGAAAACTCCTGATGTACCAAAACAGTGGAAACCCCCCACAAATGACACCATTTTGTAAACTAGACCCCCCAAGGAACTTATCTAGATGTGTGGTGAGCACTTTGACCCCCCCAGTGCTTCACAGAAGTTTATAACGCTCGGGCGTGAAAATAAAAAATTCGTATTTTTTCCACAAACATGATCTTTTAGGCACCATTTTTTTATTTTCCCAAGGGTACCAGGAGAAATTGAACCCCAAAAGTTGTTGTCCAATTTGTCCTGAGTATGCTGATACCCCATATGTGGGTGAAAACTACTGTATGGGCACACGTCGGGGCTCGGAAGGGAAGTAGTGACGTTTTGGTATGCAGACTTTGATGGAATGGTCTGCAGGTGTCATGTTGCCTTTGGAGAGCCCCTAATGTACCTAAACAGTGGAAACCCCCCACAAATGACCCCATTTTGAAAACTAGACCCACTAAGGAACTTATCTAGATGTGAGGTGAGCACTTTGAACCCCCAAGGTCTTCACAGAAGTTTATAATGCCAGGGCATGAAAATAAAAAAATCGTATTTTTTCCAGAAACATGATCAATTAGTCTGCAATTTTTTCATTTTCCCAAGGGTAACAGGAGAAATTGGACCCCAAAAGTTGTTGTCCAATTTATCCTGAGTACGCTGACACCCCATATGTGGGAGAAAACTACTGTATGGACACACGTCGGGGCTCGGAAGGGAAGAAGTGACGTTTTGGAATGCAGACTTTGATGGAATGGTCTGCGGGTGTCATGTGCGTTTGGAGAGCCCCTGATGTACCTAAACTATTGAAACTCCCCACAAGTGACCCCATTTTGGACACTAGACCCCCCACGGAACTTATCTAGATGTGTGGTGAGCACTTCGAACCCCCAAGTGCTTCACATAAGTTTATAACACTCGGACGTGAAAATAAAAAAATCATTTTTTTCCACAAAAATGATATTTTTGCCCCCAATTTTTTATTTTCCTAAGGGTAACAGGAGAAATTGGACCCCAAAAATTGTTTTGCAATTTGTCCTGAGTAGGCTGATACCCTACATGTGGGGGTAAAACACTGTTTGGGCGCATGGCAGAGCTTGGAAGGGAAGGAGCACCATATGACTTTTTCAACTCAGAATTGGCTGGAATTGAGATCAGACGCCATGTTGCATTTGGAGAGCCCCTGATGTGCCCAAACAGTGGAAACCCCCAATTATAACTCCAACCCTAACCCCAACACACCCCTAACCCTAATCTGAGCCCTAACCCTAGCCCTAACCCTAGCCCTAACCCTAGCCCTAACCCTAGCCCTAACCCTAGCCCTAACCCTAAGGCTGTGTGCACACGCTGCGGATTTTGCTGCGGTTCCGCAGCGGTTTTGGCTGCTGCGGACCCCAGTACCATGATTCCCTATGGGAATCAAAAACCGCAGTGCAGACGGTGCGGAATTTTCCGCGCGGATTATCTGCGGTTTTCAATCCGCAGAAAGAATTGACATGTCAATTCTTTCTGCGGATTCTCCTGCGGTTTGCCATCTCCTCTATTGAGGAGATGAAAAACCGCAGGACAAAACCGCAGAGCAATCTGCAGGTAAAACCGCAGGTCTTTTGACCTGCGGTTTCACCTGCGGATTTTACAAAATCCGCGCGGATGAATCCGCACCTAATCCGCAGCGTGTGCACACAGCCTTACCCTAACGGGAAAATGGAGATAAATACTTTTTTTTAGTTTTATTATTTTTCCCTAACTAAGGGGGTGATAACGGGGGGTTGATTTACTATTTATGGCGGTTTTTATGTTTGGCAGCTGTCGCACGCTAAAAGACGCTTTTTATTGTAAAAATAGCTTTTGCATCACCACATTTTGAGAGCTATAATTTTTCCGTATTTTGACCCACTGAGTCATGTGAGGTCTTATTTTTTGCGGGACGAGTTGACGTTTTTATTGGTACCATTTTCGGGCACGTGACATTTTTTGATCGCTTTTTATTCCTATTTTTGGGACGCAGAATGAACAAAAACCAGCGTTTCATGAATTTCTTTTGGGGGGGTGCGTTTACACCGTTCCGCGTGCGGTAAAATTGATAAGGCGGTTTTATTCTTCGGGTCAGTACGGTTACAGCGATACCTCATTTAGGTCGTTTTTTTATGTTTTTGTCGGTTTTATGCAATGAAAACTATTTTATATAAAAAATAATTATTTTTGCATCACTTTATTCTGTGAGCTATAACTTTTTTATTTTTTCGCTGATGATGCTGTGTGGTGGCTCGTTTTTTGCGGGACAAGATGACGTTTTCAGCGGTACCATGGATATTTATATGCGTCTTTTTGATCGCGCGTTATTACACTTTTTGTTTGGCGGTATGATAATAAATCATTATTTTTTGCTTCGTTTTTTATTTTTATTTTTTAAGGGGTTCGCTAAAAGGGTTAACTAATGGGACAGTTTTATAGGGCGGGTCATTACGGACGCGGCGATACCTAATATGTGTACTTTTATTGGGTTTTTTTTTTATTATTTTCAAAAAATGAATTTATTGGGGAATATTTTTTTTTTTTTTTACTAATTTATTTGGCGATTTTTTTAAATTTATTTTTACATTTTTTTTTAATTTTTTTTTTACTTTATTACATAGTCCCAGGTGGGACATCACTGTCCTGTGACAGATCGCTGATCTGTCACATCACAGATCACTGTGACAGATCAGCAATCTGTCACAGGCATTGAAGCAGACTTCCTCTTGCCTGCGCTTTGCAGGCACTGAGGAAGCCAGCTTCCTCAGGTCCCCGAAGGCCCCCGTCGCCATCTTGGATTCGGGGGCCTGGAGGATAGGAGCCCCCCGCAGCAGCGCTGCACATTACGCTGCCGTGGGGGGCTCAGGGAAGCACGGAGGGAGCCCCCTCCCTGCCGATGCTTCCCTTTAACTCCCGGTACACTGCGATCATGTTTGATCGCGGTGTGCAAGGGGTTAACGTGTCGGGGGCGGTCCGTGACCGCCCCTGACACATAGTGCCGGGTGTCAGCTGTGATAATCAGCTGACACCCGGCCGCGATCAGCGGCGCTCACCACGTGGGCGCCGCTGATCGCGGTAGACGTACTATCCCGTCCACGGTCATACGGGCCCGGGTACCGTGGACGGGATAGTACGTCGGATGTCAGGAAGGGGTTAAAAACCTTACCGTTTGTCAAGTGGCATGTCGTTGTCTTCCTTATTATCGGTCTTTTCACTGTCTGGCGTTTTCATTGTAAGCTCCATAAAATATATTTAGAAACCTCTTTTGTTGTAGATTAGATGTGATTTTTTTCATTCTTTCATCCTCATAGGAAATCCTTGTGAGAATAACGGTTTATCACTCAATTGTAAAAAAGAAGAAGATATCAGGAAGCAGTCTAATGGAGAAAACCTCATTACCCTTCATGGAGCTCCTGGACTTCACAGCACTTCACGTTCTTATACTCCTCCTAATCATGAGGAACCCTCTCCTGAGCAATCTCACATTGTTACCACAATTCCAGGTGACAAAGTGGATACAAGATTCCAGTGTGACAAGCAACTTGCAAAAATCTCAGTTTATTTAACACAAAGAAAGCTTTACAGATAAAGGAAGTCTTATTACACATCAGAGAGTTCATACAAGAGAAAACCCATTTTTTTTTTCAAAATGTGGGAAATGCTTTACAACTAAATCACAATTTGTTATACATGAGAGAATTCACACAGGAGAAAAGCCATTTTCATGTTTAGAATGTAGGAAGGCCTTCACAGATAAAGCGAGTCTTAGTAGACAATGGAGACTTCACACAGGAGTGAAGCCATATGCATGTTCAGAATGTGGGGAAAGCTTTATAGATAAAGGGAGTCCTATTATACATCAGAGAATGCACACAGGAGAAAAGTCATATTCCTGTTCAGAATGTGGGAAGACCTTTGCTTTTAAAGGGCATCTTATTAAACATCAGAGAATTCACACAGGAGAGAAGCCGTATTCATGTTCAGAATGTGGGAAATGCTTTACAGCTGAAGAGAATCTTATTAAACATCAGAGAAGTCACACAGGAGAAAAACCATTTTCTTGTTCACTATGTGGGAAGTCCTTCACAGATAAAGGGAATCTTACTAGACAGCAAAGCATTCATACTAGAAAAAAGCCATGTTCATGTTCAGAATGTGGGAAATGTTTTAGAGATAATTCAGTGCTTGTTAGACATCAAAGAATTCACACAGGAGAGAAGCCGTATTCATGTTCATTCTGTGAGAAATGCTTTACAGCTAAATCAAATCTTGTGCAACATGAGAAAAGTCATAGAGAAGAGAAGCCGTATTCATTTTCAGAATGTGGGAAATCTTTTAAGTATAAATCATGTCTTGTAAAACACAAGAGGCTTGCAGGAAATAAACTGTAATTATGTTATATGTTTTTTTAAATGTTAATAAACATTGCTCAGCATAAATAATTACACCCCCTTTGATCGGTAAGATTTTAATTAATTTCACACAGAACACAAGAAAAACTTCTAAAATTTTGCCAGTGCTGAGTTTCATAGAACATTTTTTTGAATAAAAACATAAAAGTAAGGTTAATAATATAAATGTCATTACGCAATCTTCAGGTTTACTCAAATTAGTTGAGGAAAAAATTAGTGCACCCCACAAGCTACTACATCTAGCATTTTGTATGGTTTCCATGATTTGTAATCACAGCACCAAGTCTTTCTAGGCCTGGAATGGACTAGTTGGTGACATAATACACCTTCTATCTTTTTTTTCCCTCTCAAGAACGAGCTCTCTTAGAGTCTGGATGCTGGATGGAGAGTGATGATGACTTGTCTCATCAGGATTCACCATAGGTGTTTGGTTGGGTTGAGATCAGGAGACACTTGGCCACTGAATCACTTTCACCCTGTTGTTCAGAAATACAACAGTGGCCTTAGATGTGTGTTTTATATCATTGTCATATTGGAAAGTGCTGGTCTACCAAGGGCACAGAGTGATGGCGGCATCTTCTCTTTCACTGTAGAGCAGGACATCTATGAATTCATGATGCCATCAATGACATGTAGCTCCTGACACCATCTGCACGTGTGCATCCTCCACATAAGGACACTGCCACCACCATGTATCACTGTAGGTACCGTGCATTTCTCATTGTATTCCTCACCTTTGCAAAGTCATACAGTTTTGAATCCATCAGTTCCAAAACATTTATTTTGGTTTCCTCACTCCAGAGTCCCAGGAGTCTTTATATTTATTATGTGTTGTGGGGCTGAGAACGTCCCTAATGTGTCCCCAATGAGGAGACTTAAGGTTCTGACCGTGCACCCCACATATTGCAGGGGGCAAGCTTCACACTATGATGTCAGTGACGTGTGGAGCTACAACTAATGAGACGTCCAATATTATATTATTCTGTTTAGTAGATGAAACCTTTTTGCTTTGGGCACATACTTGCACAAACCACATTTAGGTCTACCACATCCAATAAAACCTCTGGTATTTGTCACCCACGTGTCGGCTGACTTTGTTGTACAGATATAAACATATAAACTAGGATAAATGATGTTACCGATAATAACGTGTCACGCTGTGACTGTCTTTGATAAGGAAGAGGGGCCTCAAACTGTCCCTGGAACTGGGACCCTATCTATCCCTGTCCAGGGGGTACTCTTGAAGGTAGAGAGGCCTGAGTCTCCGACCTTACTGTGCTCCTTTTAACCCCTGATCTGTCCCCTTCCCACCTCATGAGGCCTGGGACCAGGGACTGGCTGGCAAATTTTTTCCTGGGGGGGCAAGCACACAGCAATGGCCTATGAGTAGCAGCCCATCCTTAACATGTTTATTTTCAGCTGCTTCTTCATAGGCTATATTCACACAACCGTATTGTCTGCTTGAGTGCTGCCCTTGGAAAAGGTAACAGCACGTGGACCAGTTCAGATGAATATTTGACAGACATTTCCCTGTGTATATCTGCGTCAGGCTTTAGCCGGCCTCTTTATCTGTGCTCTTTGAGGCTCCTTGTTTAATTTTTAATGGCATTTCCATGTATTTTAGATCTCTTTAAAATAAAGAGATTCGTTTTATAAAACTTGTGCAAACACATCTTAATCTGATACAATGTAGAGATGATAGGATTAGTATGCTCTAATGTATACTGTGTACATCGCTTGGAGATCCCACTGCAGATTATGTCCTTCTTGGCTAAAAAACACTCTTCAAAATTATTAAGAGGAGTATTGTACCCCCTCTGTAAAATACGTAGTGACCGCTGCCAGAGTCTGTGCTGTGGAGCAGTGGGGGCACCGCAGTCAAACCCTCAGAAACTGACGGCCCTTTAATAAATATCCATAATAATATGTCCTATATGACTACTACAACGGACCGGGCCGTATGGGTCACCGAGAACGGCAAGTGCTTACAGAAGGCCGACGTACACCGAAAAACACCGCTGGGCCCTGAGAAATTGGTTACATATATGATTATCAGGTTTTTTTATTTACTTTTTTTTTTTTTTTTTAATTTACTACATTTTTCACACTATAAGAGGCACCCCAAATTATGGTGAGGGAAAATAGAAAGAAAAAAAAAAGATTTTTGATAAAATGAGGATCTTAGACTAGTTTCACACAGGCGTTTTGCATGCGTTTGCTGTTTTTTTTGCGCATGCGATTTAACCAGTTTGTCACCATGTTAACTCAAAAACGCATGCGATTTTAAACGCATGTGTGCGCATGTCCTAGCACACGTGTGCGTTCCCATAGACTGTAATGCTGTTTTTTTGCAGATTCCGCGCGCTAACGTGTGCATGCGTTTTTTGGAGACAGGTCGGACGGACCAAAAATGCAACAGGTTGCGTCTGGCGCACCTACGCGCACACTACAAAAAAACGCATGCGCACGAAAATGCATACGAACGCGTGCATGCACTAGACCATGCGCACCCATGTTAAATATATGGGAGCAATGCGCATGCGCACGAGGCGCAGCGCTAAAAAACGCAAGTGTGAAACCAGCCTTACAGTCCATATTTACGGTAGCTAACATGGGGAGCAGTGGATTGGGATCACAGGAGGCAGGGTCCGTGCTACACGAAACCAGTGGTGGTGAGGCGGAGCTCCAGCCCTGGGAGGAGGAGAGGGTGTCCCAGCGTAGCAAGGCTGCGGGTCCTAGGCTGGAAGAAGTGGTCAGGCTTCAGGAAAACTACTGCCTGAGGTCCTTCAGCCTCGCCCCAATTCTACCGCCGGCTTCCTGCAGCCGGGACCCTGCCTCCTGTGACCCCCGCTCCACAACTGTACCCTCCCCCCATATAAGCTATATTCAGACTATAAGACACACCCCAACTTTCCACCCAAATTTGGGGGTAAAAATTACCTCTTCTAGTCAGAATAATAATAATAATAATATTCTATATTTATATAGTGCCAATATATTCCGCAGCGCTTTAAAATTTAACAGTTTCACACACAACAGTCAAAAGTAACAATAATACAATGATTAAAGCAAAATAAGATGAAAATAAGCCGCCCCTGCTCGTGAGAGCTTACTATCTACAGGTGGGGAGATACAGAGTGCAGGTGTGTATTTACAATGATGGTCCAGCCATCTTGAGGGATAGAGATAGTGTATGGGCTACACACGCACACTTACACATAAAATTATTATTATTTATTTATATACCGCCATTGATTCCATGATGCTGTACATGAGAAGGGGTTACATACAAAATACAGATATCACTTACAGTAAACAAACTAACAATGACAGACTGATACAGAGTGGAGAGGACCCTGCCCTTTCGGGCTTACATGCTACAGGATGGTGGGGAAGGAGACAGTAGGTTGGGGGGTTACAGCAAAAATGACTTATTAGGGAACATGATAGGCCGCTCTGAACAAGCGTGTTTTGAGGGAGCGCCTAAAACTGTGCAAGTTGTGGCTGGTTCTAATTTCTTGGGGTAGAGCATTCCAGAGGATTGGCACAGCGCGGGAGAAGTCTTGGAGTCGGGAGTGGGAGGTACGGATTAGTGCAGAGGTTAGTCGAAAGTCATTTGCAGAGCGCAGAGGTCGGTTAGGCCGATAGACAGAAATGAGGGAGGAGATGTAGGGGGGTGCCGCACTGTGGAGAGCTTTGTGGGTGAGAACAAGTACTTTGAATTGAATCCTATAATGAATGGGCAGCAGGCCCGGATTGGTAATATGCCCAACCTGGCATTTTCCCGCTGGGCCGCTGTCATGTGGGCTGCGGGCGGTCATCTGGCCGCTTGCCAGCTGATGCGGCCACTGGCCTGGCTGTTGTTCCTGCCGCCGGCCCCCTTTGCGGGCACGGCGGTTATAGTTTCCAACCCTCCTGGGATTTTTCTATCCCTCCCTCAGGGAGATAAGCCGCCACGCCCCCCCCAACGCAGCCCATCCTCGCCCAAGCATGAGACCCCCCCCGCAGCCACTCACAGTGTTGCTTGCTTGCTCTCTTCTCTGTACACAGGACCCGTGATGAGGTCACAGGAGGGGAGGAGTCAGGGGTCACATGATCACGCATTTTTGTCCAGACCCTTGACTCCGCCCCTTCTGTGACCTCATCACAGGTCCTGTGCACACAGCCCTGCCTCTTGGTGTCTGCAGGACTCTGCTGTGCTGGTTGTCATGGTGCTGGATGAGGGAAGTGTGTGTGGGGTCAGGAGGGGTTTACAGGGTGGATGTAGCAGAGCCGTGTGTGTACGAGGTGTACGGAGTGGAGCCATGTGTGTACGAGGTGTACAGAGCAGAGCCGCGTGTGTACGAGGTGTACAGAGCAGAGCTGTGTGTGTACGAGGTGTACAGAGTGGAGCTGTGTGTGTGCGAGGTGTACGGAGCGGAGCCACGTGTGTACGAGGTGTACAGAGCAGAGCCGTGTGTGTACGAGGTGTACCGAGAGGAGCTGTGTGTGTACGGAGTGGAGCCATATGTGTACGGAGTGGAGCCGTGTTTGTACGAAGTGTACGGAGTGGAGCAGTGTGTGTATGAGGTGTACAGAGCGGAGCAGTGTGTGTATGAGGTGTACGGAGTGGAGCCGGGTGTGTACGAGGTGTACGGAGCGGAGCCGTGTGTGTACGAGGTGTACGGAGCGGAGCCGTGTGTGTACGAGGTGTACGGAGCGGAGCCGTGTGTGTACGAGGTGTACAGAGCGGAGCCATGTGTGTACGAGGTGTACGGAGCGGAGCGTGTATGAGGTGTATGGAGTGGAGCCATATGTGTATGGGATGTACGGAGCGAAGCCAAGTGTGTACGAAGCATACAAAGCGGGCTTTTCCCACGGACACAGGAGTACACGGCGGAGCCCCGAGGAGCATTTTAAAACTCACACATGACGTTCCACTGGAAGTGATGTGCTGGAAGCTGACCGGTAATGAGATAATTTCATGAGGAGATTGTGACGGAACTAGGAATGCTTCAGATCCATCACCATGTCCTCCTCCGACAACACAGACAGCAGGATCACCTTGGAATCAGGGATGCCGGCCATGTGAGCAGATCATGATATGTCCTGCATCGGGAGGCTCAGGTGGGCACTACAATGGGAGCTGGGCTGCTATAGTATCTTTATTGAATCTTTCTTTCTTTCTCATTCTCTGTTCTGTCTTTCCCTCATTTTCTTTCTCTCTCTGTTCTTTCTTTCCCCTCTTTCTTTTTCTTTCCTCTCTTTCTTTCTCTCTGTTCTTTCTTTTCTTTACTTTTCTTTCTCTCTCGCTCTCCTTTCTTTCTCTCTGTTTTCTTTTTTCTCTCTCTCTGTTTTCTCTCTTCCTTAGTACCAGTCAGTGTGCTCACAGTACCAGCAAATGTGCCCATAATGCCAGCCACTGTGCCCTCAGTACCAGTCAGTGTGATCAGCGCGCCGCAGTCTTTTTCCCTCTTTCCCTTCTTCAAAAGTTGGGAGGTATGATGGGGCGGCTATGACCTGGGGGTCTGGTTGCCCAATGGATAGCAGTTCTGCCAGGAATTCTGTCACCGTGCATACAAAAGGGAACAGAGCTTTGGGAGGAGTACTGCAACTAAAAGCAATAAATGGGACTGAGCTGAAATACTGGGCACAGCTGTGACTGCATGTTATATAGTCATGTTAATCTCCTCTCACTTCTTGTAAACTACAAGTGTACAAAGATATTATATAGTCACCATGTGACTAGTGGGCCTGTGTAACTTCAAATGCCAGGGCTGAATTTTAGTCCCAGTCCGGCCCTGATGGGCAGCCAGTGTAAGGACTGGCGAAGAGTGGAAGTGTCCGAGTACCGATAAGCCAGAGAGATGACCCTGGTCGCTGCATTAAGTATGGACTGGAGAGGGGATAGTCGAGTATCGGGGAGGCCAATTAACCCCTTAATGACTGCCAATACGTCTTTTAACTGACCTGAGATATAAGAGAATATCATCCCCATACAGGTAACAATCCAGCAGCTGTCAACTGTATACTATAGCTGACAACTTGCTGTATCATAAACGATCAGTGTTGTCACCATCCATATCTGTTTAACCCCTTTGTTGCTGCTGTCAAAAGTTACTACATCAAATAAATGGTTAATAGATTGTGGGGGCTTCCGCTTTAATCTAATTGACACACCGAAATCATGATTGTGTGGTCCTGATGTTTGCCATAGCAGTTCATGGCCCAATAGTGGCCTTAGAGTCACTCGGCTATAGCCGTCAGTTCAGAAGTTAGCGACATTTACAGTTAGGTCCATATATATTTGGACAGAGACATTTCTCTAATTTTGGTTCTAGACATTACCACAATGAATTTTAAACAAAACAATTCAGATGCAGTTGAAGTTCAGACTTTCAGCTTTCGTTTGAGGGTATCCACATTAAAATTGGAATGAAGGGTTTAGGAGTTTCAGCTCCTTAACATGTGCCACCCTGTTTTTAAAGGGACCAAAAGTAATTGGACAGATTAAATAATTGTAAATAAAATGTTCATTTCTAGTACTTGGTTGAAAACCCTTTGTTGGCAATGACTGCCTGAAGTCTTGAACTCATGGACATCACCAGACGCTGTGTTTCCTCCTTTTTGATGCTCTGCCAGGCCTTCACTGCGGTGGTTTTCAGTTGCTGTTTGTTTGTGGGCCTTTCTGTCTGAAGTTTAGTCTTTAACAAGTGAAATGCATGCTCAACTGGGTTGAGATCAGGTGACTGACTTGGCCATTCAAGAATATTCCACTTCTTTGCTTTAATAAACTCCTGGGTTGCTTTGGCTTTATGTTTTGGGTCATTGGTCATCGTTTCATACTACAGATGGACAATCAGTGTGGCTGCATTTGGCTGGATCTGAGCACACAGTATGGCTCTGAATACCTCAGAATTCATTCGGTTGCTTCTGTCCTGTGTCCCATCATTAATAAACACTAGTGACCCAGTGCCACTGGCAGCCATGCATGCCCAAGCCATCACACTGCCTCTGCCATGGTTTACAGATGATGTGGTATGCTTTGGATCATGAGCTGTACCACGTCTTCGCCATACTTTTCTCTTTCCATCATTCTGGTAGAGGTTGATCTTGGTTTCATCTGTCCAAAGAATGTTCTTCCAGAACTGTGCTGGCTTTTTAGATGTTTTTTAGCAAAGTCCAGTCTAGCCTTTTGATTCTTGATGCTTATGAGTGGCTTGCACCGTGCAGTGAACCCTCTGTATTTACTTTCATGCAGTCTTCTCTTTATGGTAGATTTGGATATTGATACCTCCTGGAGAGTGATGGTCACTTGGTTGGCTGTTGTGAAGGGGTTTCTCTTCACCATGGAGACTATTCTGCGATCATCCACCACTGTTGTCTTCCGTGGGCGCCCAGGTCTTTTTGCATTGATGAGTTCACCAGTGCTTTTTCTTTCTTTCTCAGGATGCACCAAACTGTAGATTTTGCCACTCCTAATGTTGTAGCAATTTCTCGGATGGGTTTTTTCTGTTTTTGCAGCTTAAGGATGGCTTGTTTCACCTGCATGGAGAGCTCCTTTGACCGATTGTTTCCTTCACAGCAAAACCTGCCAGATGCAAGCACCACACCTCAGATCAACTCCAGGCCTTTATCTGCTTAATTGAGAATGACATAACGAAGGGATTGCCCACACCTGTCCATGACATAGCCTTGGAGTCAATTGTCCAATTACTTTTGGTCCCTTTAAAAACAGGGTGGCACATGTTAAGGAGCTGAAACTCCTAAACCCTTCATCCAATTTTAATGTGGATACCCTCAAATGAAAGCTGAAAGTCTGAACTTTAACTGCATCTGAATTGTTTTGTTTAAAATTCATTGTGGTAATGTCTAGAACCCAAATTAGAAAAATGTTGTCTCTGTCCAAATATATATGGACCTAACTGTAGGTGGTAAACAAACACTTTTTCATTCCTGCTATACCACTTTGCATTAATTCCTGAAAATCACATGAAGGGTTAATAAACTATCTGACAGCAGTTTTCAATATGTCAGGGGGTGCTGTTTTTAAAAAGGTAACACGTTTGGGGTTTTCCAATATATAGGACCCCCAAAGTCACTTCAAACCTGGATAGGTCCCTCAAAAAAATAAATTTTGTAAATTTCCTTGAAAAAATGAAAAATTACTGCTACATATTTAAACCTTTTAAAATGCGAACAAAATAAGTTAACATTTTAAAAATGGTGCTGATGTAAGGCAGACATGTGGGAAATGTTATTTTTTAATGTTTTTCTGTGGTATGACAATCTGGATTAAAGGGATAATCATTCAAAGTTTGAAAATTTCAATTTTCTTTACATTTTTGTCAAGTTTCTGATATTTTTTATAAATAAACTAAAAACAGGTCAACCTAAATTTACCATTATCATAAATTATAATGTGTCACGAAAAAACAATCTCAAAATAATTGGGATTTGTTGAAGCGTTCCAGAGTTATCACCACATAAAGTGACATTGGTCAGAATTTAAAAAATTGGCCCCGTCACTAAGGGGTTAATAGAGCGTTGCAGTAGTCCAGGCGGGAGTGGATCAGGGTGACAGTGAAGGTTTTTGTTGTTTCCATGGTGAGAAAAGGGCGGATTCTAGAGATGTTCTTTAGGTGTAACCGGCAAGAGATTGTATATAGGATGTGGAGAGATTGGTGTCAAACATAACACTCAGACAGTGCGCCTGCTGCCGGGGTGTTATTATGGTGCCACCCACGGAGAGGGAAATGTCAGATTTAGGGAGGTTGGTAGACGGCGGGAGCAGAAGAAGTTCAGTTTTTGAGAGGTTAAGTTTCAGATAGAGAGCGGACATGATGTTGGAGACTGCGGACAGTCACTGGCGTTCAGTAGTACCACGGGGGGAAGGTCGAGGGATGATGGGTAATGGGTATAGTTGTGTCAAATTCTTTCAGTTTCTTTATTCTGCCCTCTGTGGTGACGTTTTTGATCTTACATGACGCTTCGTCACAGCTGGAGGACTAAATAAGCCTGAAGTAAGAAAAGGGGAAACTAACTGCCCCAGAGCAGACCCCAAAGGAAAGACAGCCCCCACACATGTATTGATGGTGAAACAAGATGAAAGCACAAACACAGACAGGAAAAAAGGGGAGCAAACGATGGGGCCCAAACTAACTAGAAAGGATAGGAAAGGAAAGACACTGTCTGCAATCTGCAAAAAACCCTACAAAAATAAAGTCCAACACTTCTGATAGCAAAATTAACCCTGAAGTCACTAGACTTCTCCCACTATATCAGCACTCTGAAATATTCTGAGACAGAGCAAAAAGAGGCCAATCTAATAAGGGACAAAAAGCAAATTGGCAAATACAGATAAATAAGAGTGGAAATTTAGCGCAGCCCCAGCCAGGGCTGGCTGACCACACAAAAAACTGAATAGACCAACAAAATCAAGTGTGAACATTAGCAGAAAAACTTAGCTTTAGATGAGTGGAACAGAGCTGAAAACAAAGACCTGACAAGCCAGAAGGAATCACCAGCACCAGACTAGGGCGTCGGCTGTCTTAAATCCAGTCTGAGATTCCTGAGGTCCAATCGTCATCCTCATTATCAGGTAGCAGATCACTACTGATTAAATCAGCCTCACTACTTCCAGTTACCACCAGAGGGAGCCTGGAAGGAGAACTCACAACTGGTGGACTGGAAAATGAACTCACAACAGTACCCCCCCTTGAGGAGGGGTCACCGAACCCTCATCCACGCCACCAGGCCGATCAGGATGGGCCCGGTGAAAAGCACGAACCAATCTATTGGCATGAATATCAGAGGCAGAGACCCAAGAATTATCCTCCTGGCCATAACCCTTCCATTTGACCAAATACTGGAGTCTCCGTCTAACCAAACGAGAATCCAAAATTTTCTCTACCTCATATTCCATATTGCCTTCAACCAACACAGGGTCAGGAGGTGCTGCCATAGGAACCACTGGCTCAACAAACCTCTTCAACAGAGACTTGTGAAATACGTTATGGATCTTGAACGTAACTGGAAGAGCCAATCGAAAAGAAACAGGATTAAGAATCTCCAAAATCTTATAAGGTCCATCTTGGCTTAAATTTTGGAGATGCAACCTTGATAGGAATATTCTTAGACGACAACCAAACCATATCACCCACTTTAAACCGGGGACCAATGGTCCTATGCCGGTTGGAAAATCGCTGGGCCTTTTCCTGAGAGACTGACAACTTATCCACCATTTGGTCCCATATCTGCTGCATTCTCTCAACCACAGTGTCCACACCTGGGCAAGACGAAGATTCCACTTGCCCTGAAGAGAATCGAGGATGAAACACAAAATTACAGAAAAAGGGTGACATCAAAGTGGCAGAACTGGCTCTATAGTTCAGTGCGAATTCGGCCAAGGGCAAAAATGAGACCCAATCATCCTGATCAGCAGATATAAAACATCTTAAATAAGGCTCCAAGGTCTGGTTTGTTCTCTCAGTCTGTCCATTGGTCTGGGGATGAAACGCGGAGGAGAAGGATAACTGAATTCCCAGATTGGAACAAAAGGCTTTCCAGAATCTGGAAACAAACTGGACTCCTCTGTCGGACACAATGTTCTCAGGAATCCCATGTAACCGAACCACCTGTTGTAAAAACAAGGGCACCAACTCAGCGGAAGATGGCAATTTTGGGAGTGGTACAAGATGGACCATCTTCGAAAATCTATCACAAATCACCCAGATAAGTCATTCTCTGAGAGACAGGAAGATCAGAAATAAAATCCATTGAGATATGGGTCCATGGCCTCTTGGGCACCGGCAGGGGCATCAGCAACCCACTAGAACGAGAACAGGGTTTAGACCGAGAACAAGTCCCACAGGACTGTACAAAATTCCTAACGTCATGAGATAAGGCAGGCCACCAAAAAGACCGACTCCCCAAATCTCTGGTACCAAAAATACCTGGATGACCAGCCAATGCGGAGCAATGAATTTCAGACATTACTCTCTTTCTCCACTGGTCAGGAACATACAATTTTCCCATAGCGCAACGCTCAGGTTTATCCTCCTGAAATTCCTCCAGGGCGCGTCTCAAATCGGGCGAAATGGCAGAAAGAACTACCCCCTCACCTAGGATAGTAGTAGGCTCGGTCACATTAAGAGAATCGGCAAAGAAACTCCTAGAAAGGGCGTCTACCTTAACATTCTTAGTGCCCGGAAGAAAAGAGACCACAAAATTAAAACGCGTGAAAAACAAGGCCCATCTAGCCTGCCTAGGATTCAAGCGTTTGGCTGACTCCAGATAAATCAAATTTTTGTGATCGGTGAGGACTAGGGTTGAGCGATACCATCCGATATTCAAAAGTATCGGATCGGAATGGATCGGCCGATACAAAAAAAGTATCGGGTATCGCCGATTCCAATACCGGAAGTCCCATTAAAATCAATGGGACAGAAATATCAGAATTAAAAAAAACCCTTTCGGGAGGGGGGGGAGAGTGTGGGCAGTGCGTGGGCGGACACTGTGCGTGTCTGTGTGTGCGGGCGGGGTCTGTGCGGGCTGTCGGTGGTCTCTACGGGCCTGCCGGGGGCCTGTGCCGGCTGTCGGTGGTCTGTATGGGCTTCTCGGGGGCCTGTGCCGGCTGTCGGTGGTCTGTACGGGCCTCTCGGGGGCCTGCGCAGGCCTCTCGGGGGCCTGCGCCGGCTGTCGGTGGTCTGTACGGGCCTGCCGGGGGCCTGTGCCGGCTGCCAGTGGTCTGTACGAGCCTCTCGGGGGCCTGTGCGGGCCTTTCGGGGGCCTGTGCCGGCTGTCGGTGGTCTGTACGGGCCTGCCGGGGGCCTGTGCCGGCTGCCGGTGGTCTATACGGGCCTCTCGGGGGCCTGTGACGGCTGCTGGTGGTCTGTACGGGCCTCTCGGGGGCCTGTGCCGGCTGTCGGGGGCCTGTGCGGGCCTCTTGGGGGCCTGTGCCGGCTGTCAGTGGTCTGTACGGGCCTCTCGGGGGCCTGTGCCGGCTGCCGGTGGTCTGTACGGGCTTCTCGGGGGCCTGTGCCGGCTGTCGGTGGTCTTTACGGGCCTCTCGGGGGCCTGTGCCGGCTGTCGGTGGTCTGTATGGGCCTACCGGGGGCCTGTGCCGGCTGCCGGTGGTCTGTACGGGCCTCTCGGGGGCCTGTGCCGGCTGCCGGGGGCCTGTGCCGGCTGTCGGTGGTCTGTACGGGCATCTCGGGGGCCTGTGCCGGCTGCCGGTGGTCTGTACGGGCCTCTCTGGGGCCTGTGCCGGCTGCCGGTGGTCTGTGCGGGCCTGCCGGGGGTCTTATGTGTGTGCAGGCATCGTCCGATGGGTCCCATCGGGCGATGCCTGCTACACTGACAGTGATTGACACATTTGCCAATGATGGGACAGTAGTAGTCCCATCATCCGGCTAATGTGTTGAATGTAAAAAAAAAACAAAAAAAAACATACTACATACATACTACATATATACTACATTCATACAACATACATATATACTACATACTACATACATGCTACATATATACTACATTCATATATACTACATACTACATACATGCTACATATATACTACATTCATACAACATACATATATACTACATACATGCTACATATATACTACCTACAGTCATACAACATACATATATACTACATACATGCTACATATAATAATAATAATCTTTATTTTTATATAGCGCTAACATATTCCGCAGCGCTTTACAGTTTGCACACATTATCATCACTGTCCCCGATGGGGCTCACAATCTAAATTCCCTATCAGTATGTTTTTGGAATATATATATATACATATATACCTAGCTCCAGGTATAAGTGGCTAGGAATATTTTTTTTTTGCACCTTAATCCTGATTATTTTATTCCAAAGCAATCCAGAGCCCCTTTTTTTCTCCATTTGCTTGTTGACACTGCAGACTACAGCCAGATCCTTTTTTAATACTACAGCATGAAAATCCAGCAATATTAAACCGATTTGCCCGTTCCAGGCATCACATCTGAGTGTGCAGAAAATTCTGGCATTTTTTGTGGTGCTGTAGTATTTTTTGGGGTGTCTTATAAAAAAAATTTACACCATTTTGGTGACCAAAAAATTTTTATCTGACAAAAAAATATTTATCTACAGTTCATCTATTTAACACTGTGTTTTGTCTGCCACACGCATCACATATCATTGCGCTAAATATTTTACAATTTCAGTCCTCCAAAGAATTTTTTGTAGTGTCATAGCCTACTTATTGACACAATTCTAGTGGCCAAAAAAAATCCAGGCCACATATTTTACAGTGTGCTATCTCCGTCACACACCTGATCTATTTGTGGGCAACAACTTGTGGCATTTCAGGCCTGCATTCTACTATATTTGCTGTCTGTTACCCTAGGTTTATACACTATTTTGGGGTAAAAAATAAATCCCGGCCTCGTATTGAACAGTGTGGTATCTCCGTCACACGCCTGGTCTATCTGCGTGCTACAAATTGTGGCATTTCAGGCCTCCATTCTACTGGTTTTGCTGTGTCTTACCCTAGTTATTGACACCAGTTTGATATCCAAACATAAATTTTTACCTACAGTCCAGATATTTTAATGTGACGTTTTCCCGCACACGTATCACATCTAAGTTCGCTGCCAATTCAGCCATCTTTAGTGAACGTGGAAAATATTGTAGTCCATTGAAAATGGGCAAGGCGCCCACCCCCAGCCCCATCTCCTGCCACCCACAAAGGGGGCCCCCTGCATCTGCAGCCCCTTTATGAAGTGCACAGACAGTGTACAACATTCCTTACAGTGAATAACGCTGTGCATTCTCTGCAGTCCTTGATCGTCTTTCTCAAACCCCTCTACATCCCCCCTCTCTCTCTCCCTGCAGTGTCAGGTTAAGTTGACACTGGCCAGGAGACACTTTTTTATATAAATCTTTTGCTGTTGTCTTTCAGCATTTTCTAAAGCTTTTTTTTCCTATTCAAATGAACGGGACACAAAAATGCAAGTGAAAAGGCTGTAATGATTAATCCCCAGCGGCTCCAGCACTGATGCTCCGGGGGTCTCTGCCAGTCTTAGCACTGGGCTGCAGTCATCTTGTGGCTCTGGTGGTCTCTGCCAGTCTCAGCACTGGGCTGCAGTCATCTTGTGGCTCTGGTGGTCTCTGCAAGTCTCAGCACTGGGCTGCAGTCATCTTGTGGCTCTGGTGGTCTCTGCCAGTCTCAGCACTGGGCTGCAGTCATCTTGTGGCTCCGGGAGTCTCTGCCAGTGTCAGCACTGGGCTGCAGTCATCTTGTGGCTCCGGGAGTCTCTGCCAGTGTCAGCACTGGGCTGCAGTCATCTTGTGGCTCCGGGGGTCTCTGCCAGTCTTAGCACTGGGCTGCAGTCATCTTGTGGCTCCGGGGGTCTCTGCCAGTCTCAGCACTGGGCTGCAGTCATCTTGTGGCTCCGGGGGTCTCTGCCAGTCTTAGCACTGGGCTGCAGTCATCTTGTGGCTCTGGGGGTCTTTGCCAGTCTTAGCACTGGGCTGCAGGGGTATGGTGGCTCTGGTGGTCTCTTCCAGTCTCAGCACTGGGCTGCAGTCATCTTGTGGCTCCAGGGTCTCTGCCAGTCTTAGCACTGGGCTGCAGTCATCTTGTGGCTCCGGGGGTCTCTGCCAGTCTCAGCACTGGGCTGCAGTCATCTTGTGGCTCCGGGGGTCTCTGCCAGTCTCAGCACTGGGCTGCAGTCATCTTGTGGCTCCAGGGGTCTCTGCCAGTCTTAGCACTGGGCTGCAGTCATCTTGTGGCTCCGGGGGTCTCTGCCAGTCTCAGCACTGGGCTGCATCATCTTGTGGCTCCGGGGGTCTCTGCCAGTCTTAGCACTGGGCTGCAGTCATCTTGTGGCTCCGGGGGTCTCTGCCAGTCTTAGCACTGGGCTGCAGTCATCTTGTGGCTCCGGGGGTCTCTGCCAGTCTTAGCACTGGGCTGCAGGGGTATGGTGGCTCTGGTGGTCTCTGCCAGTCTCAGCACTGGGCTGCAGTCATCTTGTGGCTCCGGGGGTCTCTGCCAGTCTTAGCACTGGGCTGCAGTCATCTTGTGGCTCCAGGGGTCTCTGCCAGTCTTAGCACTGGGCTGCAGTCATCTTGTGGCTCCGGGGGTCTCTGCCAGTCTTAGCACTGGGCTGCAGTCATCTTGTGGCTCCAGGGGTCTCTGCCAGTCTCAGCACTGGGCTGCAGTCATCTTGTGGCTCCGGGGGTCTCTGCCAGTCTTAGCACTGGGCTGCAGTCATCTTGTGGCTCCAGGGGTCTCTGCCAGTCTCAGCACTGGGCTGCAGTCATCTTGTGGCTCCGGGGGTCTCTGCCAGTCTTAGCACTGGGCTGCAGTCATCTTGTGGCTCTGGTGGTCTCTTCCAGTCTCAGCACTGGGCTGCAGTCATCTTGTGGCTCCAGGGTCTCTGCCAGTCTTAGCACTGGGCTGCAGTCATCTTGTGGCTCCGGGGGTCTCTGCCAGTCTCAGCACTGGGCTGCAGTCATCTTGTGGCTCCGGGGGTCTCTGCCAGTCTCAGCACTGGGCTGCAGTCATCTTGTGGCTCCAGGGGTCTCTGCCAGTCTTAGCACTGGGCTGCAGTCATCTTGTGGCTCCGGGGGTCTCTGCCAGTCTCAGCACTGGGCTGCATCATCTTGTGGCTCCGGGGGTCTCTGCCAGTCTTAGCACTGGGCTGCAGTCATCTTGTGGCTCCGGGGGTCTCTGCCAGTCTTAGCACTGGGCTGCAGTCATCTTGTGGCTCCGGGGGTCTCTGCCAGTCTTAGCACTGGGCTGCAGGGGTATGGTGGCTCTGGTGGTCTCTGCCAGTCTCAGCACTGGGCTGCAGTCATCTTGTGGCTCCGGGGGTCTCTGCCAGTCTTAGCACTGGGCTGCAGTCATCTTGTGGCTCCAGGGGTCTCTGCCAGTCTTAGCACTGGGCTGCAGTCATCTTGTGGCTCCGGGGGTCTCTGCCAGTCTTAGCACTGGGCTGCAGTCATCTTGTGGCTCCAGGGGTCTCTGCCAGTCTCAGCACTGGGCTGCAGTCATCTTGTGGCTCCGGGGGTCTCTGCCAGTCTTAGCACTGGGCTGCAGTCATCTTGTGGCTCCAGGGGTCTCTGCCAGTCTCAGCACTGGGCTGCAGTCATCTTGTGGCTCCGGGGGTCTCTGCCAGTCTTAGCACTGAGCTGCAGTCATCTTGTGGCTCCAGGGGTCTCTGCCAGTCTTAGCACTGGGCTGCAGTCATCTTGTGGCTCCGGGGGTCTCTGCCAGTCTTAGCACTGGGCTGCAGTCATCTTGTGGCTCCGGGGGTCTCTGCCAGTCTTAGCACTGGGCTGCAGTCATCTTGTGGCTCCGGGGGTCTCTGCCAGTCTTAGCACTGGGCTGCAGTCATCTTGTGGCTTTGGGGGTCTCTGCCAGTCCTAGCCCTGGGCTGCAGTCATCTTGTGGCTCCGGGGGTCTCTGCCAGTCTTAGCACTGGGCTGCAGTCATCTTGTGGCTCCGGGGGTCTCTGCCAGTCTTAGCACTGGGCTGCAGTCATCTTGTGCCTCTGGTGGTCTCTGCCAGTCTTAGCACTGGGCTGCAGTCATCTTGTGGCTCCGGGGGTCTCTGCCAGTCTTAGCACTGGGCTGCAGTCATCTTGTGGCTCCAGGGGTCTCTGCCAGTCTTAGCACTGGGCTGCAGTCATCTTGTGGCTCCGGGGGTCTCTGCCAGTCTTAGCACTGGGCTGCAGTCATCTTGTGGCTCCGGGGGTCTCTGCCAGTCTCAGCACTGGGCTGCAGTCATCTTGTGGCTCCGGGGGTCTCTGCCAGTCTTAGCACTGGGCTGCAGGGGTATGGTGGCTCTGGTGGTCTCTTCCAGTCTTAGCACTGGGCTGCAGTCATCTTGTGGCTCCGGGGGTCTCTGCCAGTCTTAGCACTGGGCTGCAGTCATCTTGTGGCTCTGGTGGTCTCTGCCAGTCTTAGCACTGGGCTGCAGTCATCTTGTGGCTCTGGTGGTCTCTTCCAGTCTTAGCACTGGGCTGCAGTCATCTTGTGGCTCCGGGGGTCTCTGCCAGTCTTAGCACTGGGCTGCAGTCATCTTGTGGCTCTGGTGGTCTCTTCCAGTCTTAGCACTGGGCTGCAGTCATCTTGTGGCTCCGGGGGTCTCTGCCAGTCTTAGCACTGGGCTGCAGTCATATTGTGGCTCCAGGGGTCTCTGCCAGTCTTAGCACTGGGCTGCAGTCATCTTGTGGCTCCGGGGGTCTCTGCCAGTCTTAGCACTGGGCTGCAGTCATCTTGTGGCTCCGGGGGTCTCTGCCAGTCTTAGCACTGGGCTGCAGTCATCTTGTGGCTCCGGGGGTCTCTGCCAGTCTCAGCACTGGGCTGCAGTCATCTTGTGGCTCCGGGGGTCTCTGCCAGTCTCAGCACTGGGCTGCAGTCATCTTGTGGCTCCGGGGGTCTCTGCCAGTCTCAGCACTGGGCTGCAGTCATCTTGTGGCTCCGGGGGTCTCTGCCAGTCTTAGCACTGGGCTGCAGTCATCTTGTGGCTCCGGGGGTCTCTGCCAGTCTTAGCACTGGGCTGCAGTCATCTTGTGGCTCCGGGGGTCTCTGCCAGTCTCAGCACTGGGCTGCAGTCATCTTGTGACTCCGGGGGTCTCTGCCAGTCTCAGCACTGGGCTGCAGTCATCTTGTGGCTCCGGGGGTCTCTGCCAGTCTTAGCACTGGGCTGCAGTCATCTTGTGGCTCCGGGGGTCTCTGCCAGTCTTAGCACTGGGCTGCAGTCATCTTGTGACTCCGGGGGTCTCTGCCAGTCTTAGCACTGGGCTGCAGTCATCTTGTGGCTCCGAGGGTCTCTGCCAGTCTCAGCACTGGGCTGCAGTCATCTTGTGACAGCACCTTATATTATAGCTGCAAAGTGAATAATATTCATCAGGGCCCCCAAACCATCAGCCACAGATCCAGAGGGGAATTAGCAGAGTAGGCTGGAGGACATGTAAGACTTTTTGTTATCGCTTTTTATTCTGACGTTTGTGAGGTAGTATATAGAAAAGGCGGCAATTCTGCTAATGTTTTCTATTATGTGACTATACGGTCTCCTTCACACAACCACACGTGTCCCCTATTTAACATACGGCGCTGCTCTCATGTCCATGTTTTCCCAGCAGCACAGATGACAAAATACAAGTCTATGGGTCCATGTAAACATGCCGTCCGTGAGCTGTACATGTGCTGTCCATGAGCCATACGTGTGCTGTACGTGTTTCACATGGAAAGTATGTGAGAGGCTTTGTAATTTCATTTCCAGTATCCATAGCGGAAAAACACGGATGGCGCATGGACAACACACTGATCGAAAATACTGGTGTCACCGATATCGGTGGAACACATACATGATTTATATGAACATGTAAAGGGCCCAACAGTGTTGTTGATGGGGCAAGTGTGATGCGCTGCTTCAATGGTGCTGCTGGGTGATCCCAGCATATTCCCAACATACTTTGAGCTAATTGTGTCTATTTGCATTACTGAGTAGGTGCTAAGAACACGCTGAGATGGCTTGTAGGCAAATTTGATTTCCAATTTTTAAAATTGGGAAAAGTGAAATTCCTATTTCTTTGGGATTTATACATTTTGTTCAGTAAAGTCAGTTTTGTATAAAATTTATTTTTATCTAGTAAATAACTCATTTTTTGCTATAGCACTTTAATGGGTGCTCCCATATTTCCAGAATGTGCCACAATAGTAGATGTGGGCCTCACAAATGGAACAGGCATCTGTTTCGCTGTTAGTGGAGAGATGGCCAGAATTTTGCCTACCTCACCCCTTACATCACTGTGTGACGGGGCCCTGTGCTCAAAACAGATGCAAGTTCCATTTGTGGGATTATACTTGAAGGAAATGGACCTTGAAAGTATTTATTGTTGTGTTATGCAACTTTCCAACAGGCCCTGAACGAGACATAAGTGTTTCTTTTTTTGCCTGGAGTGTTTTTTTCGATTGTTATTTATACATTAAGTTAAATTGGTTATTTATTAGCTAATTATTATTATTCACTATTATAGCGCCATTTATTCCATGGAGCTTTACATGTGAAAGGAATATAATTTAAATTCACCACACACTCATACGGATTTAATGCTGATTAGTACAAATTTTTATTATATACAAATTTACGGGAGCAAACAAGAATATATATGCCCGTGAGGGCTCACAGTCTACAGGGGATGGGTGAGGATATATACAACATACATACATACTACATACATGCTACATATATACTACATTCATACAACATACATATATACTACATACATGCTACATATATACTACATTCATACAACATACATATATACTATATACTACATACATACTACATACATGCTACATACATACTACATACATACTACATACATACTACATACATACTACATACATACTACATTCATACAACATACATATATACTACATACATGCTACATATATACTACATTCATACAACATACATATATACTACATACATACTACATACATACTACATATATACTACATTCATACAACATACATACTACATACATACTACATATATACTACATTCATACAACATACATATATACTACATACATGCTACACACATACTACATTCATACAACATACATATATACTACATACATACTACATACATACTACATTCATACAACATACATATATACTACATACATACTACATACATACTACAAATATACTACATTCATACAACATACATATATACTACATACATGCTACATATATACTACATTCATACAACATACATATATACTATATACTACATACATACTACATACATGCTACATATATACTACATTCATACAACATACATATATACTACATACATGCTACATATATACTACATTCATACAACATACATATATACTATATACTACATACATACTACATACATGCTACATATATACTACATTCATACAACATACATATATACTACATACATATTACATACATACTACATTCATACAACATACATACTACATACATACTACATACATATATACTACATTCATACAACATACATATATACTACATACATGCTACATACATACTACATTCATACAACATACATATATACTATATACTACATACATACTACATACATGCTACATATATACTACATTCATACAACATACATACATACTACATACATGCTACATACATACTACATTCATACAACATACATACTACATACATACTACATACATATATACTACATTCATACAACATACATATATACTACATACATGCTACATACATACTACATTCATACAACATACATATATACTACATACATACTACATTCATACAACATACATATATACTACATACATATTACATACATACTACATTCATACAACATACATACTACATACATACTACATACATATATACTACATTCATACAACATACATATATACTACATACATGCTACATACATACTACATTCATACAACATACATACATACTACATACATACTACATTCATACAACATACATACTACATTCATACAACATACATACTACATACATACTACATACATATATACTACATTCATACAACATACATATATACTACATACATACTACATACATACTACATTCATACAACATACATATATACTACATACATATTACATACATACTACATTCATACAACATACATACTACATACATACTACATACATACTACATACATATATACTACATTCATACAACATACATATATACTACATACATACTACATACATACTACATTCATACAACATACATATATACTACATACATACTACATACATATATACTACATACATGCTACATATATACTACATTCATACAACATACATATATACTATATACTACATACATACTACATATATACTACATTCATACAACATACATATATACTATATACTACATACATACTACATACATGCTACATATATACTACATTCATACAACATACATATATACTACATACATGCTACATATATACTACATTCATACAATATACACTCACTGGCCACTTTATTAGGTACACCTGTCCAACTGTGTGTTAAGACTTAATTTCTAATCAGCCAATCACATGGCGGCAACTCAGTGCATTTAGGCATGTAGACGTGGTCAAGACAATCTCCTGCAGTTCAAACCGAGCATCAGTATGGGGAAGAAAGGTGATTTGAGTGCCTTTGAACGTGGCATGATTGTTGGTGCCAGAAGGGCTGGTCTGAGTATTTCAGAAACTGCTGATCTACTGGGATTTTCACGCACAACCATCTCTAGGGTTTACAGAGAATGGTCCAAAAAAGAAAAAAAATCCAGTGAGCGGCAGTTCTGTGGGCGGAAATGCCTTGTTGATGCCAGAGGTCAGAGGAGAATGGGCAGACTGGTTCGAGCTGATAGAAAGGCAACAGTGACTCAAATTGCCACCCGTTACAACCAAGGTAGGCAGAAGAGCATCTCTGAACGCACAGTGCGTCGAACTTTGAGGCAGATGGGCTACAGCAGCAGAAGACCACACTGGGTGCCACTCCTCTCAGCTAAGAACAGGCATCTGATGGCTACTTTCAGCAGGATAATGCGCCATGTCATAAAGCTCGAATCATCTCAGATTGGTTTCTTGAACATGACAATGAGTTCACTGTACTCAAATGGCCTCCTCAGTCACCAGATCTCAATCCAATAGAGCATCTTTGGGATGTGGTGGAACGGGAGATTCGCATCAGGGATGTGCAGCCGACAAATCTGCGCCAACTGTGTGATGCCATCATGTCAATATGGTCCAAAATCTCTGAGGAATGCTTCCAGCACCTTGTTGAATCTCTGCCACGAAGAATTGAGGCAGTTCTGAAGGCAAAAGGGGGTCCAACCCGTTACTAGCATGGTGTACCTAATAAAGTGGCCAGTGAGTGTACATATATACTACATACATATTACATACATACTACATTCATACAACATACATACTACATACATACTACATACATACTACATACATATATACTACATTCATACAACATACATATATACTACATACATGCTACATACATACTACATTCATACAACATACATATATACTACATACATACTACATACATACTACATTCATACAACATACATATATACTACATACATACTACATACATACTACATACATACTACATATATACTACATTCATACAACATACATATACAGTATACTACATACATGCTACATACATACTACATTCATACAACATACATATATACTACATACATACTACATATATACTACATTCATACAACATACATATATACTACATACATACTACATATATACTACATTCATACAACATACATATATACTACATTCATACAACATACATACTACATACATACTACATATATACTACATTCATACAACATACATATATACTATATACTACATACATACTACATACATACTACATATATACTACATTCATACAACATACATATATACTACATACATACTACATACATACTACATTCATACAACATACATATATACTATATACATACTACATACATACTACATATATACTACATTCATACAACATACATATATACTACATACATGCTACATACATACTACATTCATACAACATACATATATACTACATACATACTACATATATACTACATTCATACAACATACATATATACTACATACATACTACATACATACTACATTCATACAACATACATATATACTACATACATACTACATTCATACAACATACATACTACATACATACTACATACATGCTACATATATACTACATTCATACAACATACATATATACTACATACATGCTACATACATACTACATTCATACAACATACATATATACTACATACATACTACATACATACTACATTCATACAACATACATATATACTACATACATACTACATACATACTACATACATACTACATATATACTACATATATACAACATACATATATACTACATACATGCTACATACATACTACAATCATACAACATACATATATACTACATACATGCTACATATATACTACATTCATACAACATACATATATACTACATACTGTACATACTACATTCATACAACATACATATATACTACATACATGCTACATATATACTACAATCATACAACATACATACATACTACATACTATATACATGCTACATATATACTACATTCATACAACATACATACTACATACTATATACATGCTACATATATACTACATTCATACAACATACATATATACTACATACATGCTATATATATACTACATTCATACAACATACATACATACTACATACTATATACATGCTACATATATACTACATTCATACAACATACATATATACTACATACATGCTATATATATACTACATTCATACAACATACATACTACATACTATATAAATGCTACATATATACTACATTCATACAACATACATATATACTACATACATGCTACATATTTACTACATACATACAACATACATATATACTACATACATGCTACATATATACTACATTCTTACAACATACATATATACTACATACATGCTACATATATACTACATTCTTACAACATACATATATACTACATACATGCTACATATTATTATTATTATTATTTATTGTTATAGCGCCATTTATTCCATGGCGCTTTACATGTAAGGAGGGGTAAACATAATAAAAACAAGTACAATAATGTTAAACAATACAAGTCATAACTGGTACAGGAGGAGAGAGGACCCTGCCCGCGAGGGCTCACAATCTACAAGGAATGGGTGAGGATACAGTAGGTGAGGGTAGAGCTGGTCGTGCAGCGGTTTGGTCGATCGGTGGTTACTGCAGGTTATAGGCTTGTCGGAAGAGGTGGGTCTTCAGGCTCTTTTTGAAGGTTTCCATGGTAGGCGAGAGTCTGATATGTTGTGGTAAAGAGTTCCAGAGTAAGGGTGATGCACGAGAGAAATCTTGTATGCGATTGTGGGAAGAGGAGATAAGAGGGGAGTAGAGAAGGAGATCTTGTGAGGATCGGAGGTTGCGTGCAGGAAAGTACCGGGAGACGAGGTCACAGATGTATGGAGGAGACAGGTTGTGGATGGCTTTGTATGTCATGGTTAGGGTTTTGTACTGGAGTCTCTGGGCAATGGGGAGCCAGTGAAGGGATTGACAGAGGGGAGAAGCTGGGGAATAGCGGGGGGACAGGTGGATTAGTCGGGCAGCAGAGTTTAGAATAAATTGGAGGGGTGCGAGAGTGTTTGAGGGGAGGCCACAGAGCAGGAGGTTGCAGTAGTCAAGGCGAGAGATGATGAGGGCATGGACTAGGGTTTTTGCAGATTCTTGGTTGAGGAATGAACGGATTCGTGAAATATTTTTGAGTTGAAATCGGCAGGAAGTGGAAAGGGCTTGGATATGTGGTTTGAAGGAGAGATCAGCGTCAAGGATTACCCCGAGGCAGCGAGCTTGCGGGACTGGGGAGAGTGGGCAGCCATTTACTGTAATGGATAGGTTCGTTGGGGGGGTCACGTGAGATGGGGGAAAGATGATGAATTCTGTTTTGTCCATGTTAAGTTTCAGAAATCTAGCAGAGAAGAAGGATGAAATAGTGGACAGACATTGAGGGATTCTGGTTAGTAGGGAGGTGATATCTGGTCCAGAGATGTAGATCTGTGTGTCATCAGCATAGAGGTGATACTGAAAGCCATGAGATTCTATGAGCTGTCCCAAGCCGAAGGTATAGATGGAGAAGAGCAGGGGTCCTAGGACTGAACCTTGCGGGACTCCGACGGATAGGGGGCGAGGTGAGGAGGTGGTGTGTGAGTGGGAGACGCTGAATGTCCGGTCTGTTAGGTATGATGAGATCCAGGATAGGGCCAAGTCTGTGATGCCAAGAGATGAGAGGGTCTGTAGTAATAGGGAATGGTCCACTGTGTCAAAGGCAGCCGACAGGTCCAGGAGGAGGAGGACAGAGTAGTGTCGCTTGCTCTTGGCGGTTAAGAGGTCATTGGTGACCTTAGTAAGGGCAGTTTCAGTGGAGTGGTGTGACCGGAAGCCAGATTGTAAGCGGTCGAAGAGGGAGCAAGAAGAGAGATGGGAGGACAGTTCAAGGTAGACGTGTTGTTCCAGTAGCTTGGAGGCATAGGGGAGAAGTGATATAGGGCGGTAGCTGGATACAGAGGATGGGTCAAGAGAGGGCTTTTTGAGGATAGGTGTGATGGAGGCATGTTTAAAGCTTGAGGGGAAAACACCAGTTGTTAGTGATAGGTTGAAGAGATGGGTTAGGGTTGGGATGAAGACTGTGGTGAGGTTTGGGATGAAGTGGGATGGGATCGGGTCAAGTGCGCAGGTGGTGAGATGTGATCTTGAGAGTAAAGTGGAGAGTCGATCTTCTGTAATGGTGGAGAAGTTGGTTTTGGAGGTGGAGGGCTGGGAAGTCGGGAGGAAGGGCTGTGTGGGTTGTTGACCAAAACTGTCTCTGATGTTATCAATCTTCTGCTTGAAAAATGAGGCAAAGTCTTCAGCTGAGATGAGTGGGGAGGGAGGAGGTGCTGGGGGACGGAGGAGAGAATTGAAGGTGTTGTGAGACAGAGAGGATATGAGAGATAAGAAGTAGGTTTGTTTAGCTGTGGCGAGTGTGGTCTTGAAAGTAGTGAGGGACTGTTTGAATGCGATGAAGTGCTCGTTGGAGTGGGATCTTTTCCATCTGCGCTCAGCAGCCCTGGAAGCTCGCCTCAGTTCTTTGGTCAGGCTGGTGTGCCAGGGCTGTCTGTTGATTTTGCGAGCTTTGGTATGTGTAAGTGGGGCAGCAGATTCCAAAGCTACAGCTATTGTGGTGTTATATAGAGCAGCAGCGTCATCCGCATTGTGTAAGGAACTTATATCTGTGAGAGGGAGGAGGGATTCAGAGAATGAGTGTAGGTCAAGGTGTTTAAGATTTCTGCGAGGGTGTGAAAGTTTGTGGGGTGGGGATTGTAGACATGGAGTGGAGAGGGAAGAGAATGTGAGAAGGTTGTGGTCAGAGAGAGGAAGAGGTGAGTTAGAGAGGTTAGATAGGGAGCATAGGCGGGTGAAGAGGAGGTCCAGTGTGTGGCCGTCTTTGTGGGTGGCCGCAGAAGACCATTGAGTGAGGCCAAAGGAGGAAGTGAGAGATAGAAGTTTAGTGGCAGCTGAGAGGGAAGTGTCAATGGGGATGTTGAAGTCGCCCATGATGATAGTAGGGATGTCCACGGAAAGGAAATGAAGTAGCCAGGTGGAGAAGTGGTCAAAGAAGGTGGTGGCTGGCCCTGGGGGGCGGTAGATGACAGCCAGTTGGAGGTTGGAGGGGGAGTAGATGCGCACAGAGTGCATCTCAAAGGAAGGGAGGGTAACAGAGGGTGGCAGTGGGATTGGGGTGAAGGAGCAGGTATCTGACATATATACTACATTCATACAACATACATACATACATACTACATACTATATACATGCTACATATATACTACATTCATACTACATATATACAACATACATACATACTACATATATACATACTACATATATACAACATTCATACAACATACATACTACATACATACTACATACGTGCTACATATATACTACATTCATACAACATACATATATACTACATACATGCTACATATATACTACATTTCTACAACATACATATATACTACATACATGCTACATATATATTACATTCATACAACATACATATATACTACATACATGCTACATATATACTACATTCATACAACATGCATATATACTACATACATGCTACATACGTACTACATACATGCTACATATATACTACATTCATACAACATGCATATATACTACATACATGCTACATACATACTACATACATACTACATACATATATACTAAATACATGCTACATATATACTACATACATACTGCATACAATACATTCATACAATACATACATATAGACATACAGTACATATAACATACAGTACATACTTTCCATTACTTGTCACATTGTTCCCCGAAGCCAGTGTCAACTATGAAAGAAATTAGAAAATAACAAACAAACAATATACTTACCCTGATCCGCAGAAATCCATGAGCACGAGGGTCCCACGCCGATTTGCCGTGGAGAACAGCAGCATCAGCTGATGAGACTGCTCTCCAGGGGCTTCAATAATCCAATGACGGAAGGTAGGTATCCTTCCGCAATGTATTCCTCCGCCACTGTTAAAAAAAATAGTCCCTAGTCTCACTTTATGGCAAAAGCTGCATGGGAAATTTCTCACACAGCTTTTGCCATAAAGTGAGACTAGGGACTATTTTTTTAACAGTGGCGGAGGAATACAGTGCGGAAGGATACCTACCTTCCGTCATTGGATTATTGAAGCCCCTGGAGAGCGGTCGCATCAGCTGATGCTGCTGTTCTCCACGGCAAATCGGCATGGGACACTCGTGCTCGAGGATTTCTGCGGATCAGGGTAAGTATATTGTTTGTTTGTTATTTTCTAATTTCTTTCATAGTTGACACTGGCTTTGGGGAACAAAGTGACAAGTAATGGTAAGTATGTACTCTATGTTATATGTACTGTATGTCTATATGTATGTATTGTATGAATGTATTGTATGCAGTATGTTTGTTGTCTGAATGTAGTATATATGTAGCATGTATGTAGTATATATGTATGTAGTATATATGTAGCATGTATGTAGTATATATGTATGTTGTATGAATGTAGTATATATGTAGCATGTATGTAGTATGTATGTAGTATATATGTATGTTGTATGAATGTTGTATATATGTAGTATGTATGTATGTTGTTGTATTGCCAAGTTTTAAACACTAAGGTTCGGATACGGCTTTAAAGAAGGCTACTGCTTGCGATAGAATGCAATTTTATTACATGGTACAAAATTAAAGGAAAGGTATGATTAGACACTATGATTGCGTACACTTTTGTATAATTTAAGATACAAAGGTTAAGTGCAGATAAAGATTGAATACATATGGTTAGATATATATATATAAAGATTAACTATATACAGTATACTCACATCATCAATCACCAAGAGGCTTTTAAACAACATCCGTCTGGAATATCAGAGAAGCAACACTAAGACAGAGACCCCTGGAAGATTCACAACACTGCACGGGCGTCCCCACTTATGCAGGTATCAACACTGTACACATACAGGTATCCAGTTTTTGCTTCTGTCTAAGTCATGTTTCTCTGGCCTTATATAATAAGTTACACTAATGTGTAACTAGCTTCACCCAGCCCATCCAGTGGCCCTTCAAGGTTGGATGAAACAGACAACATGACATAATCAGACAATAGGTCATAAACCCTAACAATATAAAAGCCACATGGGTTTAGATAAAATCAACACAGACAGAGGTGAAATAAACCTTAATGTTTTTACCATGACAAACAGCAAACATAGATTCTCAAAATTGTCAATATAACCATTATCTTGTCTGTAACTGTTTGAGTAGAAATGCAGCTCTGTCATATACAGAATTCATTCTATATGTTTCAATATGGACTCAAAATAGCCATTTTTATATTCGCACTACAGTTGTATATATGTAGTATGAATGTAGTATATATGTAGCATGTATGTAGTATATATGTATGTTGTATGAATGTATATACAGTATGTATGTTGTATGAATGTAGTATGTATGTAGCATGTATGTAGTATATATGTATGTTGTATGAATGTAGTATATATGTAGCATGTATGTAGTATATATGTATGTTGTATGAATGTAGTATGTATGTAGTATATATGTATGTTGTATGAATGTAGTATGTATGTAGTATATATGTATGTTGTATGAATGTAGTATATATGTAGCATGTATGTAGTATGTAGTATATATGTATGAATGTAGTATATATGTAGCATGTATGTAGTATATATGTATGTTGTATGAATGTAGTATATATGTAGCATGTATGTAGTATGTAGTATATATGTATGTTGTATATATGTGGCATGTATGTAGTATGTAGTATATATGTATGTTGTATATATGTGGCATGTATGTAGTATGTAGTATATATATATATGTTGTATGATTGTAGTATATATGTAGCATGTATGTAGTATATATGTATGTTGTATGAATGTAGTATATATGTAGCATGTATGTAGTATGTAGTATATATGTATGTTGTATATATGTGGCATGTATGTAGTATGTAGTATATATATATATGTTGTATGATTGTAGTATATATGTAGCATGTATGTAGTATATATGTATGTTGTATGAATGTAGTATATATGTAGCATGTATGTAGTATGTAGTATATATGTATGTTGTATATATGTGGCATGTATGTAGTATGTAGTATATATGTATGTTGTATATATGTGGCATGTATGTAGTATATATGTATGTTGTATATATGTGGCATGTATGTAGTATGTAGTATATATATATATGTTGTATGATTGTAGTATATATGTAGCATGTATGTAGTATATATGTATGTTGTATGAATGTAGTATATATGTAGCATGTATGTAGTATGTAGTATATATGTATGTTGTATATATGTGGCATGTATGTAGTATGTAGTATATATATATATGTTGTATGATTGTAGTATATATGTAGCATGTATGTAGTATATATGTATGTTGTATGAATGTAGTATATATGTAGCATGTATGTAGTATATGTATGTTGTATGAATGTAGTATATATGTAGTATATATGTATGTTGTATGAATGTAGTATATATGTAGCATGTATGTAGTATGTAGTATATATGTATGTTTTATATATGTGGCATGTATGTAGTATGTAGTATATATGTATGTTGTATATATGTGGCATGTATGTAGTATGTAGTATATATATATGTTGTATGATTGTAGTATATATGTAGCATGTATGTAGTATATATGTATGTTGTATGAATGTAGTATATATGTAGCATGTATGTAGTATCTAGTATATATGTATGTTGTATATATGTGGCATGTATGTAGTATGTAGTATATATATATATGTTGTATGATTGTAGTATATATGTAGTATGTATGTAGTATATATGTATGTTGTATGAATGTAGTATATATGTAGCATGTATGTAGTATATATGTATGTTGTATATATGTGGCATGTATGTAGTATGTAGTATATATATATATATGTTGTATGATTGTAGTATATATGTAGCATGTATGTAGTATATATGTATGTTGTATGAATGTAGTATATATGTAGTATGTATGTAGTATATATGTATGTTGTATGAATGTAGTATATATGTAGCATGTATGTAGTATGTATGTAGTATGTGTATTTAGTCCTGCCACTAAAGCTTCTTTGAATCTTGCATGTATGTAGTATGTATGTAGTATATATGTAGTATGTATGTAGTATATAAGTATGTTGTATGAATGTAGTATATATGTAGTATGTATGTAGTAAATATGTATGTTGTATGAATGTAGTATATATGTAGCATGTATGTAGTATGTATGTAGTATATATGTAGCATGTATGTAGCATGTATGTAGTATATATGTATGTTGCATGAATGTAGTATGTTTGTAGTATATATGTATGTTGTATGAATGTAGTATATATGTAGCATGTATGTAGTATGTAGTATATATGTATGTTGTATATATGTTGCATGTATGTAGTATGTAGTATATATGTATGTTGTATGAATGTAGTATATATGTATGTTGTATGAATGTAGTATATATGTAGTATGTATGTAGTAAATATGTATGTTGTATGAATGTAGTATATATGTAGCATGTATGTAGTATGTATGTAGTATATATGTAGCATGTATGTAGCATGTATGTAGTATATATGTATGTTGTATGAATGTAGCATGTATGTAGTATATATGTATGTTGTATGAATGTAGTATATATGTAGCATGTATGTAGTATGTAGTATATATGTATGTTGTATATATGTTGCATGTATGTAGTATGTAGTATATATGTATGTTGTATGAATGTAGTATATATGTAGCATGTATGTAGTATATATGTAGCATGTATGTAGTATGTATGTAGTATGTGTATTTAGTCCTGCCACTAAAGCTTCTTTGAATCTAGCATGTATGTAGTATATATGTAGTATGTATGTAGTATATATGTATGTTGTATGAATGTAGTATGTATGTAGTATATATGTATGTTGTATGAATGTAGTATATATGTAGTATATATGTATGTTGTATGAATGTAATATATATGTAGCATGTATGTAGTATATATGTATGTAGTATATATGTAGCATGTATGTAGTATGTAGTATATATGTATGTTGTAAATATGTAGCATGTATGTAGTATGTAGTATATATGTATGTTGTATATATGTAGCATGTATGTAGTATGTAGTATATATGTATGTTGTATGAATGTAGTATGTATGTAGTGAATATGTATGTTGTATGAATGTAGTATATATATAGCATGTATGTAGTATGTATGTATGTAGTATGTATGTAGTATATATGTATGTTGTATGAATGTAGTATATATGTATGTAGTATATACAGTGGGGAAAAAAAGTATTTAGTCATTCAGCAATAGTGCAAGTTCCACCACTTAAAAAGATGAGAGGCGTCTGTAATTTACATCATAGGTAGACTTCAACTATGGGAGACAAACTGAGAAAAAAAAATCCAGAAAATCACATTGTCTGTTTTTTTTTCATTTTATTTGCATATTATGGTGGAAAATAAGTATTTGGTCAGAAACAAAATTTCATCTCAATACTTTGTGATATATCCTTTGTTGGCAATGACAGAGGTCAGACGTTTTCTGTAAGTCTTCACAAGGTTGCCACACACTGTTGTTGGTATGTTGGCCCAATCCTCCATGCAGATCTCCTCTAGAGCAGTGATGTTTTTGGCTTTTCGCTTGGCAACACGGACTTTCAACTCCCTCCAAAGGTTTTCTATAGGGTTGAGATCTGGAGACTGGCTAGGCCACTCCAGGACCTTGAAATGCTTCTTACGAAGCCACTCCTTCGTTGCCCTGGCGGTGTGCTTTGGATCATTGTCATGTTGAAAGACCCAGCCACGTTTCATCTTCAATGCCCTTGCTGATGGAAGGAGGTTTGCACTCAAAATCTCACGATACATGGCCCCATTCATTCTTTCATGTACCCGGATCAGTCGTCCTGGCCCCTTTGCAGAGAAACAGCCCCAAAGCATGATGTTTCCACCACCATGCTTTACAGTAGGTATGGTGTTTGATGGATGCAACTCAGTATTCTTTTTCCTCCAAACACGACAAGTTGTGTTTCTACCAAACAGTTCCAGTTTGGTTTCATCAGACCATAGGACATTCTCCCAAAACTCCTCTGGATCATCCAAATGCTCTCTAGCAAACTTCAGACGGGCCCGGACATGTACAGGCTTAAGCAGTGGGACACGTCTGGCACTGCAGGATCTGAGTCCATGGTGGCGTAGTGTGTTACTTATGGTAGGCCTTCTTACATTGGTCCCAGCTCTCTGCAGTTCATTCACTAGGTCCCCCCGCGTGGTTCTGGGATTTTTGCTCACCGTTCTTGTGATCATTCTGACCCCACGGGGTGGGATTTTGCGTGGAGCACCAGATCGAGGGAGATTATCAGTGGTCTTGTATGTCTTCCATTTTCTAATTATTGCTCCCACAGTTGATTTCTTCACTCCAAGCTGGTTGGCTATTGCAGATTCAGTCTTCCCAGCCTGGTGCAGGGCTACAATTTTGTTTCTGGTGTCCTTTGACAGCTCTTTGGTCTTCACCATAGTGGAGTTTGGAGTCAGACTGTTTGAGGGTGTGCACAGGTGTCTTTTTATACTGATAACAAGTTTAAACAGGTGCCATTACTACAGGTAATGAGTGGAGGAAAGAGGAGACTCTTAAAGAAGTTACAGGTCTGTGAGAGCCAGAAATCTTGATTGCTTGTTTCTGACCAAATACTTATTTTCCACCATAATATGCAAATAAAATGAAAAAAAAAACAGACAATGTGATTTTCTGGATTTTTTTTTCTCAGTTTGTCTCCCATAGTTGAGGTCTACCTATGATGTAAATTACAGACGCCTCTCATCTTTTTAAGTGGTGGAACTTGCACTATTGCTGACTGACTAAATACTTTTTTTCCCCACTGTATGTAGCATGTATGTAGTATATGTATGTTGTATGAATGTAGTATGTATGTTGTATGAATGTAGTATATATGTATGTTGTATGAATGTAGTATATATATATAGCATGTATGTAGTATATATGTATGTTGTATGAATGTAGTATATATGTAGCATGTATGTAGTATATGTATGTTGTATGAATGTAGTATATATGTATGTTGTATGAATGTAGTATATATATAGCATGTATGTAGTATATATGTATGTTGTATGAATGTAGTATATATGTAGTATGTATGTAGCATATATGTATGTTGTATATATGTAGCATGTATGTAGTATGTAGTATATATGTATGTTGTATGAATGTAGTATATATGTAGCATGTATGTAGTATATATGTATGTTGTAGGAATGTAGTATATATGTAGTATATATGTATGTTGTATGAATGTAGTATATATGTAGCATGTATGTAGTATATGTATGTTGTAGGAATGTAGTATATATGTAGTATGTATATATATGTTGTATGAATGTAGTATATATGTAGCATGTATGTAGTATATATGTATGTTGTATGAATGTAGTATATATGTAGCATGTATGTAGTATGTAGTATATATGTATGTTGTATATATGTGGCATGTATGTAGTATGTAGTATATATGTATGTTGTATATATGTGGCATGTATGTAGTATGTATATATATGTTGTATGATTGTAGTATATATGTAGCATGTATGTAGTATATATGTATGTTGTATGAATGTAGTATATATGTAGCATGTATGTAGTATGTAGTATATATGTAAGTTGTATATATGTAGCATGTATGTAGTATGTAGTATATATGTATGTAGTATATATGTATGTGGTATGAATGTAGTATATATGTATGTTGTATGATTGTAGTATATATGTAGCATGTATGTAGTATATATGTATGTTGTATGAATGTAGTATGTATGTAGTATGCAGTATATATGTAAGTTGTATATATGTAGCATGTATGTAGTATATATGTATGTTGTATATATGTGGCATGTATGTAGTATGTAGTATATATATATATGTTGTATGATTGTAGTATATATGTATGTTGTATGAATGTAGTATATAGTATGTTGTATGAATGTAGTATGTATGTAGTATATATGTATGTTGTATGAATGTAGTATATATGTATGTTGTATATATGTTGCATGTATGTAGTATGTAGGTAGTATGTAGTATATATGTATGTGGTATGAATGTAGTATGTGTGTAGTATGTATGTAGTATGTAGTATATATGTATGTTGTATGAATGTAGTATATATGTAGCATGTATGTAGTATGTATGTAGTATTTAGTATATATGTATGTTGTATGAACGTAGTATATATGTAGCATGTATGTAGTATGTATGTAGTATGTGTATTTAGTCCTGCCACTAAAGCTTCTTTGAATCTTGCATGTATGTAGTATGTATGTAGTATATATGTAGTATGTATGTAGTATATAAGTATGTTGTATGAATGTAGTATATATGTAGCATGTATGTAGTATATGTATGTTGTAAGAATGTAGTATATATGTAGTATGAATGTAGTAAATATGTATGTAGTATGTATGTAGTATATATGTATGTTGCATGAATGTAGTATGTTTGTAGTATATAAGTATGTTGTATGAATGTAGTATATATGTAGCATGTATGTAGTATATATGTATGTTGTATGAATGTAGTATATATGTAGCATGTATGTAGTAAATATGTATGTTGTATGAATGTAGTATATATGTAGTATGTATGTAGTATATAAGTATGTTGTATGAATGTAGTATATATGTAGTATGTATGTAGTATATGTATGTTGTAAGAATGTAGTATATATGTAGTATGTATGTAGTAAATATGTATGTTGTATGAATGTAGTATATATGTAGCATGTATGTAGCATGTATGTAGTAAATATGTATGTTGTATGAATGTAGTATATATGTAGTATGTTTGTAGTATATAAGTATGTTGTATGAATGTAGTATATATGTAGTATGTATGTAGTATATGTATGTTGTAAGAATGTAGTATATATGTAGTATGTATGTAGTAAATATGTATGTTGTATGAATGTAGTATATATGTAGCATGTATGTAGCATGTATGTAGTATGTTTGTAATATATATGTATGTTGTATGAATGTAGTATATATGTAGCATGTATGTAGTATATATGTATGTTGTATGAATGTAGTATATATGTAGCATGTATGTAGTATATATGTATGTTGTATGAATGTAGTATATATGTAGTATGTATGTAGTATATATGTATGTTGTATGAATGTAGTATATATGTAGCATGTATGTAGTATATATGTATGTTGTATGAATGTAGTATATATGTAGCATGTATGTAGTATATATGTATGTTGTATGAATGTAGTATATATGTAGTATGTATGTAGTATATATGTATGTTGTATGAATGTAGTATATATGTAGTATGTATGTAGTATATATGTATGTTGTATGAATGTAGTATATATGTAGCATGTATGTAGTATATATGTATGTTGTATGAATGTAGTATATATGTAGCATGTATGTAGTATATATGTATGTTGTATGAATGTAGTATATATGTAGCATGTATGTAATATATATGTATGTTGTATGAATGTAGTATATATGTAGCATGTATGTAGTATATATGTATGTTGTATGAATGTAGTATATATGTAGCATGTATGTAGTATATATGTATGTTGTATGAATGTAGTATATATGTAGTATGTATGTAGTATATATGTATGTTGTATGAATGTAGTATATATGTAGCATGTATGTAGTATATATGTATGTTGTATGAATGTAGTATATATGTAGCATGTATGTAATATATATGTATGTTGTATGAATGTAGTATATATGTAGCATGTATGTAGTATATATGTATGTTGTATGAATGTAGTATATATGTAGCATGTATGTAGTATATATGTATGTTGTATGAATGTAGTATATATGTAGCATGTATGTAGTATATATGTATGTTGTATGAATGTAGTATATATGTAGTATGTATGTAGTATATATGTATGTTGTATGAATGTAGTATATATGTAGCATGTATGTAGTATATATGTATGTTGTATGAATGTAGTATATATGTAGCATGTATGTAGTATATATGTATGTTGTATGAATGTAGTATATATGTAGCATGTATGTAGTATATATGTATGTTGTATGAATGTAGTATATATGTAGTATGTATGTAGTAAATATGTATGTTGTATGAATGTAGTATATATGTAGCATGTATGTAGCATGTATGTAGTATATATGTATGTTGCATGAATGTAGTATGTTTGTAATATATATGTATGTTGTATGAATGTAGTATATATGTAGCATGTATGTAGTATATATGTATGTTGTATGAATGTAGTATATATGTAGCATGTATGTAGTATATATGTATGTTGTATGAATGTAGTATATATGTAGTATGTATGTAGTATATATGTATGTTGTATGAATGTAGTATATATGTAGCATGTATGTAGTATATATGTATGTTGTATGAATGTAGTATATATGTAGCATGTATGTAGTATATGTATGTTGTATGAATGTAGTATATATGTAGCATGTATGTAGTATATATGTATGTTGTATGAATGTAGTATATATGTAGTATGTATGTAGTATATATGTATGTTGTATGAATGTAGTATATATGTAGCATGTATGTAGTATATATGTATGTTGTATGAATGTAGTATATATATAGCATGTATGTAGTATATGTATGTTGTATCAATGTAGTATATATGTAGCATGTATGTAGTATACATGTATGTTGTATGAATGTAGTATGTATGTAGCATGTATGTAGTATATGTATGTTGTAAGAATGTAGTATATATGTATGTTGTATGAATGTAGTATATATGTAGCATGTATGTAGTATATATGTATGTTGTATGAATGTAGTATATATATAGCATGTATGTAGTATATGTATGTTGTATCAATGTAGTATATATGTAGCATGTATGTAGTATACATGTATGTTGTATGAATGTAGTATGTATGTAGCATGTATGTAGTATATGTATGTTGTAAGAATGTAGTATATATGTAGCATGTATGTAGTATATATGTATGTTGCATGAATGTAGTATGTTTGTAGTATATATGTATGTTGTATGAATGTAGTATATATATAGCATGTATGTAGTATGTATGTAGTATGTAGCATATATGTAGTATGTACGTAGTATATATGTATGTTGTATATATGTAGCATGTATGTAGTATGTAGTATATATGTATGTTGTATGAATGTAGTATATATGTAGCATGTATGTAGTATATATGTATGTTGTATGAATGTAGTATGTATGTAGTATATATGTATGTTGTATAAATGTAGTATATATATAGCATGTATGTAGTATGTAGCATACATGTAGTATGTACGTAGTATATATGTATGTTGTATGAATGTAGTATATATGTAGCATGTATGTAGTATATGTATGTTGTATGAATGTAGTATATATGTAGTATGTATGTAGTATACATGTATGTTGTATGAATGTAGTATGTATGTTGTATGAATGTAGTATATATGTAGCATGTATGTAGTATATATGTATGTTGTATGAATGTAGTATATATGTAGCATGTATGTAGTATACATGTATGTTGTATGAATGTAGTATATATGTAGCATATATGTAGTATATGTATGTTGTAGGAATGTAGTATATATGTAGTATGTATGTAGTATATATGTATGTTGTATGAATGTAGTATATATGTAGCATGTATGTAGTATATATGTATGTAGTATGAATGTAGTATATATGTAGCATGTATGTAGTATATATGTATGTTGTATGAATGTAGTATATATGTAGCATGTATGTAGTATATAGTATATATGTATGTTGTATGAATGTAGTATATATGTAGCATGTATGTAGTATATATGTATGTTGTATGAATGTAGTATATATGTAGCATGTATGTAGTATATGTATGTTGTAGGAATGTAGTATATATGTAGTATGTATGTAGTATATATGTATGTTGTATGAATGTAGTATATATGTAGCATGTATGTAGTATATATGTATGTTGTATGAATGTAGTATATATGTAGTATGTATGTAGTATATAGTATATATGTATGTTGTATGAATGTAGTATGTATGTAGTATATATGTATGTTGTATGAATGTAGTATATATGTAGCATGTATGTAGTATATGTATGTTGTAGGAATGTAGTATATATGTAGTATGTATTTAGTATATATGTATGTTGTATGAATGTAGTATATATGTAGTATGTATGTAGTATATAGTATATATGTATGTTGTATGAATGTAGTATATATGTAGCATGTATGTAGTATATATGTATGTAGTATGAATGTAGTATATATGTAGCATGTATGTAGTATACATGTATGTTGTATGAATGTAGTATATATGTAGCATGTATGTAGTATATATGTATGTTGTATGAATGTAGTATATATGTAGCATGTATGTAGTATATGTATGTAGTAGGAATGTAGTATATATGTAGTATGTATGTAGTATATATGTATGTTGTCTGAATGTAGTATATATGTAGCATGTATGTAGTATATATGTATGTAGTATGCATGTAGTATATATGTAGCATGTATGTAGTATATATGTATGTAGTATGCATGTAGTATATATGTAGCATGTATGTAGTATATGTATGTTGTATGAATGTAGTATATATGTAGCATGTATGTAGTATATGTATGTTGTAGGAATGTAGCATATATGTAGTATGTATGTAGTATATATGTATGTTGTATGAATGTAGTATATATGTAGCATGTATGTAGTATATATGTATGTAGTATGTATGTAGTATATATGTAGCATATATGTAGTATATGTATGTTGTATGAATGTAGTATATATGTAGTATGTATGTAGTATATATGTATGTAGTATGAATGTAGTATATATGTAGCATGTATGTAGTATATATGTATGTTGTATGAATGTAGTATATATGTAGCATGTATGTAGTATATGTATGTTGTAGGAATGTAGTATATATGTAGTATGTATGTAGTATATATGTATGTTGTATGAATGTAGTATATATGTAGTATATATGTATGTTGTATGCATGTAGTATATATGTAGCATGTATGTAGTATATATGTATGTAGTATGCATGTAGTATATATGTAGCATGTATGTAGTATATATGTATGTAGTATGCATGTAGTATATATGTAGCATGTATGTAGTATATGTATGTTGTATGAATGTAGTATATATGTAGCATGTATGTAGTATATGTATGTTGTAGGAATGTAGTATATATGTAGTATGTATGTAGTATATATGTATGTTGTATGAATGTAGTATATATGTAGAATGTATGTAGTATATATGTATGTAGTATGTATGTAGTATATATGTAGCATATATGTAGTATATGTATGTTGTAGGAATGTAGTATATATGTAGTATGTATGTAGTATATATGTATGTAGTATGCATGTAGTATATATGTAGCATGTATGTAGTATATGTATGTTGTATGAATGTAGTGTATATGTAGCATGTATGTAGTATATGTATGTAGTATGTATGTAGTATATATGTAGCATATATGTAGTATATGTATGTTGTAGGAATGTAGTATATATGTAGTATGTATGTAGTATATATGTATGTAGTATGCATGTAGTATATATGTAGCATGTATGTAGTATATATGTATGTAGTATGTATGTATGTTGTATGAATGTAGTATATATGTAGCATGTATGTAGTATATGTATGTTGTAGGAATGTAGTATATATGTAGCATGTATGTAGTATATATGTATGTAGTATGCATGTAGTATATATGTAGCATGTATGTAGTATGTATGTATGTTGTATGAATGTAGTATATATGTAGCATGTATGTAGTATATATGTATGTAGTATGCATGTAGTATATATGTAGCATGTATGTAGTATATATGTATGTAGTATGCATGTAGTATATATGTAGCATGTATGTAGTATATATGTATGTAGTATGCATGTAGTATATATGTAGCATGTATGTAGTATATATGTATGTAGTATGCATGTAGTGTATATGTAGCATAATACTTAGGAGATGTTCCAGCAACTTCGACCAAAGGATGGTTAAAATCAAAAGACTTTATTCCAAGAAAATTAAAAACAGGATAGATGCATAAAAAACATATGGTTCACCAATGTGACAGACGCTTACGAGTTTCGGACTAGAGGGTCCTTACTCATAGCTTAACATCTTACAAATAAACATGTACCTATATACACTTGCTGGCTGAAGTAAAGTGGGAGGGAAATAAAATGGGCGGAGGTCCACAATAGCAGGAAGGGAGGATTTTCTCCACCATACTCAAGAAAAAAAAAAAAAAAAAAAGCATTGTATCTAAACATGGAGGAAATCACCACATCATCTTAATCATATATATATATAAAAGATCAGATTTTAAATTCATGCCTGCGGGATATCGTGTTTTTAACTTTAAAATCCACATTGCTTCTTTGCGCTGCAATTCCTTTTTTCTATCACCTCCCCTCTTGGGGTTTGGGACAGTTTCTATTATATTAACCCTACAAGTACTGACATCTCCTCCATGTACAGAAATAAAATGCTGGGAGGCTCCCGAGGGACTCCTTGTAGTTTTATTACATGAATCATAAAGATGTTCAGAAATCCTTTTGCGGAGAGAACGTGTGGTGTTGCCCACATATTGAATGCAGCATGTTTCACATGTTATTAAATAAACAACATATGTGGAACTACAGTTGGCAAACATATTTATGACATATTCATTTTTTGTAACTGTGGATTTAAATGTAGACGTATTATATATGTATTTACATAAACCGCATGATCTTATTCCACAACGATAGCTGCCAGAGACAGATAACCAGCTTGAATTATTTTCTGATGAAAGACGCAAAGTGCGATCACTGGGGGACAAAATATTCGCAATTGTAGTTCCTTTTTTAGGAATAAAATTGCAGCCTTTATCCAATATAGTTCTCAAAGTTGGATCCACCCGTAAAATAGGTAGATTTGATTTAATAATTTCCGTTATTTGATTAAATTGATCACTATATTTAGTAATAAAAACTGGTTTCTCCTGAAAATTACTAAATATTGATTTTATTTCCAAATAATCATCTCTTGTTTTTCTTTCTGCTACAATTTTACCCCTATTAATTTGATGCTTGCGATAACCTCTAGTCTTTAATCGTTCATCAATTACTTCACATTCCTGTCTGTAAAATGAATCAGTTGTGCAGCACCTCTTGGCACGCACAAACTCACCTACTGGAAGATTATTAATGACATGTTTGGGATGGTTGCTGCTAGCATGCAGCAAAGAATTACCTGATTGCGGTTTTCTATATAAACATACTTCATCCCTAAAATCTGCTTCATTTCCAATCAACATCATGTCAAGAAAAGCAATTCGTTCCTTATTCATATGATATGTAAATTTTAGATTATGATTATTAGTATTGAGGAATTTTATAAATTCTTTTATATTATCTGGATCACCCTTCCATATTATTATCAGATCATCAATAAATCTTCCAAAAAATTCTATATGATCCATAAAAATATTTTCCTGACCATAAATTTTTTCTTCCTCCCACCAAGTAACAAATACAGTATATTTGCAAGCGATGGGGAAAATTTTGCCCCCTTCGCACATCCTTGTAATTGAAGGAACAAATTGCTTTTCCTTTTAAACATAAAGTAGTTGTTTTTTAACAAGAATTCAGTTACAGATAAAATAAATTGCTGCAATTCCACACTGTATTTAGTATATTTAAGCAACTGATCCTGAAGTGCACGAATAGCTAGATGATGAGGTATAGATGAATACAGGGCAGCAATATCTGCAGTAACCCATGTATAATTACTATTCCACTTAATGTTCTTCATTACACGTAACACATGTTTGCTGTCCTTGATATAGCTGGGTGATCTCAATACTAGTGGTTGAAGTCGTGCATCCAACCAATCCCCCAAATTCTCCAATAATGACCCTATTCCAGATACAATAGGCCGCATAGGTGGGGGAAATACCCCCTTATGAACCTTGGGCAAGGCATGAAAAAGAGGAATTTTGGGGAAAGGCGGATTCATAAATTCCAATTGCTGACTAGTAAGAAAACCCATCAAATGTCCTTCTTCCAAAATTTTCATTAAAAGAACTCTTATCTCCTCTGTAGGATCTTTTTTTAACAGCTTGTACACAACACTGTCTTGAAGCAACTTATGCACTTCTTGTTCATAAAGACCAGTATCCAGTATAGTAGTAGATCCACCTTTATCTGAACTTTTTATTACAATGTTTGAATTTTTCTTCAATTCCTCCAATTTTTTTAAATTTTTTTTATTATTCTGATTTTTATTTTCCGATGCCAATTTGGTAAGTTCACTTTCCACCACTGTTTGAAATTCATCACTGTGCTACGTGACTGCACTGGGTAATAAGTAGGACTGGGAACCCTGTTTCCAAACAGACGGTCATTTATGTCCAAAAAATTTTTTTCTTCTTCTGACATTTCATACAAATTTTTTAACATAATCTGGTCTGAAAAAGATTTTTCTGAATATTCATTCACAGGTGGAATCTCACCTTGGACGATATGAATAGAGTCTTGTTCATCAAAAAAATGTTTCTTTATTGTTAGACCTCTGATGAATTTATTCATGTCCAGAATTGTATCAAAAAGATTGAACTGTTTATTTGGGACAAAACCCAGTCCTTTCTCTAGAACTTCCACCTGTGCATCTGATAAAATTGTGTCTGACAGGTTTAGAACTGTTTGTTCCTCTTCTGGTAGTGCCTGGTATAGTAATTTCATCTTACGATATTTTCGCCCTGCCCGCCTCCGTTTTTTCTTGATGGCAATCCTTTGTTCTGTGAATCCAAGTTTTTTGTCAGGATAGAACTAACAGTCGCTGCCTGTTCTTCTATGTCTACATCAGACTGATCAGTACACCCATCTGTATTATCAGTAGACGAAAAACTCACGTGTCTTTGCGATTTATACCGCTTTCGAAAACTACTGTTCGGGGTATTATTTCTATTGAATGTTTTCCAACTATAGACCACATTTTCATCATAATTAGAGTTGAGCGAAACGGGTCGAACAATTTCAAAAGTCGCCGACTTTTGGCAAAGTCGGGTTTCATTAAACGAAACCCGACCCTAGGATGAGGTCGGCCACGAGGTCGGCGACTTCCGCGCCAAAGTCGAGCTTCGAAAGTTTGTTTTGCGCTCTTTTTCAGCCAATCAGGATCCACGGACACTGTGGGCAACGTGATGACATAGGCAGGGGTCACCACCATCTTTCAGAAGGGCATGCAAGTGATTGGCTTGCTTTGGTGGGCGTCACAGGGGGTATAAAAAGGGCGTGCACGCCGACCGCCATCTTACTTCTGCCAATCTTCGCATAGGGAGAGGTTGCTGCTGATTCTGTAGGGAGAGCGTTAGGCAGGGAAGAAGAAAAAAAAAACTGCTTCTGCTGCTAGCGATTTTGCCTGTGCAACACACCAGTCACTGTGTGTGCAGTGCAAGGGGAGGCTATATTTTGGTGGATCAGTGGTGTTGGTTGTTAGGCTGCCTTCTAAGGCTTCCTGACGGCTGCATTGCTGTTTACCCACTGCTCTGCAAACTGCTTTTTTAAAAGCAATCCCAATTTTTTTTTTGTCCTGCTGAGGTACTGAGCGTGCATTTTTTCACACCATACAGCGGTGCACACTCCTCACACAGTACCGTGTAACGGCTGTTATCACAGCAACAGTGAAGCTATCTGTGTGTCACTCTGTGAGAATAAGTCGAGGACATGTTCCGTTCTTACAGACCTGCACCTACTAGTTTTGTCTAGCTTTCAAACAGTTAAATATATTTGCTGTTTGATCACATTCAAAACTATAGACAGCGAGTGTCAGTCCGTATACTTAAAAAACACGGAGCTTGACAATTTTACGTACACCGGACAGCCGTGTACGTGCACGCTCCTCTCAGTACCGTGTAACGGCTGTTATCACGGCCACAGTGAAGCTATCTGTGTGTCACTCTGTGAGAATAAGTCGAGGACATGTTCCGTTCTTACAGACCTACACTCTAGGGAGATTCCTATTCTGCCCAATTCTACATACACCTTCTGGTTTGTGATACACTAGCCAATTTCTGCCTGTGACATAGCGCTCTGATATTCAGTGGGCCTCACACAATCCAAAAGTGTCCAGTGTCCACAAGTGTGTGCAGAAATTCAAAATCTCCCTTATCCTGCAGTCGCTTTTTTCACACCTGTGCCATCGAGCATGTGACATAATGCTCTGATATTCAGTGGGCCTCACACAATCCAAAAGTGTCCAGCGTCCACTAGTGTGTGCAGAAATTCAAAATCTCCCTTATCCTGTAGTCACTTTTTTCACACCTGTGCCATCGAGCATGTGACATAATGCTCTGATATTCAGTGGGCCTCACACAATCCAAAAGTGTCCAGCGTCCACTAGTGTGTGCAGAAATTCAAAATCTCCCTTATCCTGTAGTCACTTTTTTCACACCTGTGCCATCGAGCCTGTGACATAGCGCTCTGATATTCAGGGGGCCTCACACAATCCAAAAGTGTCCAGTGTCCACAAGTGTGTGCAGAAATTCAAAATCTCCCTTATCCTGCAGTCACTTTTGTCACACCTGTGCCATCGAGCCTGTGACATAGCGCTCTGATATTCAGTGGGCCTCACACAATCCAAAAGTGTCCAGTGTCCACAAGTGTGTGCAGAAATTCAAAATCTCCCCTGTGCTATAGACACCTTGTACCTTGTTTTACATTACTATATAGTTTCTTGGATTTTGTCTACATTTCTACAAAAAATGAGGAAGGCTGGTGGAAGAGGCCGTGGAATTGGGCGGGGGTTGGCAGCTGGTAATGATGGTGTTGGTGGTGGATCTGATGGTAGTGGCGAGAGCAAAATAGGACCGAATGCAGGAGGTGTTGAGCCTGCGTCATCGTCTGGCTCCATAAGGCCTCGAAGGCTTAGTTTTCTAGGAGTTGGCAAACCGCTTTTAAAGCCAGAGCATCAGGAAAAAGTTTTGTCTTACATTGCTGACTCAGCCTCCAGCTCTATCGCCTCCTCTTCTGAAGTTGTAAAAAGTAAAAGCACTGAGTCATCAATGGAGGCTCATGTTCATGAACCACACCTTTCCTTGTGTCCTTCACCCCAACCGAGATTGAAGGACGACGCAGGCCATACTACTGATTACTCCATGGAGCTGTTTTCACATACCATGCCTGGATTATCAAGTGAAATGGTGAATTACCCAGGCCAAGATGAATCTGACATGGAGTGCACTGATGCACAGCCGCTGATAGATGATCCTGCTGGTACATTCACTCAGAGCACTACATTGTCCTCGCAGTGTACAGAGCCAGATTCTGACCCTGATGAGACTCAGTTGCCCCTTCCCGCACACTATACCACCATACACGGTGACACAGAGGAAGGTGCACATGACATTGAAGAGGAGGTGATGGATGACCCAGTTGTTGACCCAGATTGGCATCCATTGGGGGAAGAGGGTGCTGCTTCCAATAGCTCAGATGAGGAGCATCCACAGCAGACATCGACATCGCAACAGCTGTTATCTGGCATGCCCGGAGCACTCCAAAGACAGGTTCCAAAAATCAAAAGAGTTGCTGGACAGCTTGTCCAGAGGGTCAAAAGATCACAGCGTGCTAGGCCGCAAAATGTCTGCCAAAGTAGGAAGAGTGCAGTGTGGCACTTTTTTGAACAAAATCCTCATGATCAGGCCAAGGTTATCTGTAAGAAGTGCGCAAAGACCTTTAGCCGAGGGAAAAATCTGAAAAATTTGAATACCAGTTGCATGCTTAGACATTTAACCACCATGCACTTGCAAGCGTGGACACAACACCAAACCTCAAGTGCCACATGTGCAACTGATCACAACGAAGGTAGTCAGCAACGCTACATTGTTTCCCCCACTGTAAGCCCACCGGTTAGCACAGCAGCAAATGTTGAGGTGTCGTTGCAAGGCCACAGCAGTCAGGGAATCCCACTGTTATATCAACGAAATACTGAATGTAGGCCATCAGAAAGAACACCAACTCCATCACCATCATCAACCCTCTCTCAGTCCGCCCTGTCCACCGCTACTTCCAACATATGCAGCTCTCAAGTCCAGCTCACCCTCCCAGAGACTATGAGTAGGTCACGAAAGTACTCAGTCTCTCATCCGCGTACACTGGGTTTGAACGCCCACATTGCCAAACTAATCTCGTTTGAGATGATGCCCTATCGGTTGGTGGAAAGCGCAGCTTTCCGCGAACTCATGGCCTATGCAGTACCATGCTATGACCTACCCAGTCGCCACTTCTTCTCTCTCAAAGCCATCCCAGCCCTCCACCATCATGTGAAAGACCGCATTGTCCATGCACTCAAGCAGTCATTGAGTGGAAAGGTGCACCTCACAACTGATGCATGGTCCAGTCGGCATGGCCAGGGCCGTTACGTGTCCATCACTGCGCACTGGGTTAATGTGGTGGATGCAGGGTCCACAGGGGACAGCGGTGGTGGGACAGTGCTGCCTAGCCCACGGTATAGGAAACAGTTGGCTGTAGGCGTTTGACCCTCCTCCTCCTCCAGAAGCGAAAGCTCGTCCACAGAGCGCAGTCGTACGAGCACTCCATCTGCAGCTGCCACTGTTGCACACGAGGTGTCCCCCTATCGAGCAGCTAGTGGAAAGCATCAGCAGGCTGTGTTGCAGATGATGTGTTTGGGCGACAGACACACCGCCGAGGTGCTGGCCGAGTACTTTCAGCGACAAACTGAGTCATGGCTGGACAGTGTACATCTTGAGGCAGGCAAGGTAGTTAGTGATAACGGCCGTAATTTTGTGGCAGCCATAGCCCTTTCAAAACTCAGCCACATACCTTGCTTGGCTCACACCTTGAACCTGGTGGTGCAGTGCTTCATCAAAAATTATCCGGAGTTAACAGCCCTGCTCCAGAAGGTGCGAAGACTGTGCACGCACATCCGCCGGTCGCCTGTATACTCCATTCGTATGCAGAAGCTGCAGCGATTGCTCCACCTTCCCAACCACTGCCTCATTATCGACATTGCAACAAGGTGGAACTCCACCCTGCACATGGGGGAGTGGCTGTGCGAGCAGAGGCAGGCCATAATGCATTTGTGGGAGGATACACGGCCAGGCACTTTGAGAGCAGACATGGAGTTGACAGGTGTGCAGTGGTCGAAGCTGAAAGACCTTTGTAAAGTCCTTCAGTGTTTTGAGGAATGCACACTGCTGGTAAGCGCAGACGACGCCATCCTAAGCATGAGCATCCCACTTATGCGTCTGCTCATGCAAACTTTGACGCACCTTAAGGAGCAGGCGTCTGCAGCCAATGTTGACGAGGAGGAAGAGGTGGAGGGAATCCTTGATGACATTCAGCCATTGTCTGTTCAGGGACCTCTCCTGGATGAGGTGGAGGAAGAAGAGGAGGAGGATGATGATGGGGATGATTACTTAGGGGAGGAGGATGCATCTCGTGGGGCAAGTGAAAATGTTGGCGTGGCAAGGTCTGGTACAGGGTTTGTGCGTGACTGGAGGGATGTGGGTTTGCCAGAAAGTGCTCCTCCAACCAGCACTCGCAGTGCATCATTGACACTGGGAACATTGGCCCACATGTCAGATTATGCCTTGCAGATCCTAAAAAGGGACCCCCGCATTGCCAAAATGATGAACGATGACGACTACTGGTTGGCCAGCATCCTGGATCCACGCTATAAAGGCAAATTACAAAACATCATGCCACAGGAGAACCTTGACCTAATATTGGCTAATAAACAAGCAACTCTGGTAAATCGGTTGCTTGAGGCATTCCCAGCACACAGCAGCGGTGATGGTTCTCACACGAGCCGTACGGGCCTGGGGCAGCTTGGCAGAGGTGTTCGTGGTGCACACAGCAGAAGTGGCATTGCAGACAGGGGTTTCATGACAATGTTGTGGACTGATTTTTCAAGTACCGCTCACACAACTGGTAATACTGCATCGATGGAAAGTGACAGGAGACAGCAGTTGTCAACTATGGTTACAAACTACTTTTCCTCCCATATCGATGTTCTCCCACACAGGTCATTCCCTTTTGACTATTGGGCCGCTAAACTGGACACCTGGCCTGAATTGGCACAATATGCCTTACAGGAGCTCGCTTGCCCAGCTGCAAGTGTGCTATCGGAAAGAGTCTTCAGTGCAGCTGGATCAATCCTGACAGAAAAAAGGACCCGTCTGTCGACCCAAAATGTGGATGATCTAACCTTCATTAAAATGAACCATGCATGGTTTTCCAAGGATTTTGTCCCACCTTCCCCTGATGACACATAGGGTGACAGAAAAATGGCTTACTTTGGTCCACCTCTTCCTGGGACTTGACCTATTTTGCCTTTTGCATCAGCTGAATGTCCAACATCAACATATGCCACTTTCAAAAACTCCCTAACTGTGCTGCCTCCCCCCCCATGGCCGTGGTCACCACCTAGCGCACGACACCGTGCGAGTGCCGTTGCCCTGGACAGGTGGGTAGGCCGACTCTTGGGCGCGGGCACTGGCACAGGGTCCCTCATAGTGCAATCAAGTGTCTCTGACGGTGGTGGTGCACACCCACCGTCAGACACACCGCCGTACTATGAGGGGCCCAGTGCCAGTACCGACGCCCACGAGTGGGCCCCCCTTGCTTGGGCAGGGCCCCAGCATTTGCAATATTTACCTCTTCCTGCTCCTCCGCTATGTAGTCTGGGCCGTCAAATCCATACTGTGCCTGACACCGTCTGAGCCTGCCTCCTGATGTATAGACATATATTTTGAATGTGTACGCTATCCATACATGTTATCTGGGGATACGGTACCCTTTCTCACCTTTGTGCAATCACGTGCAATCCATACTGGGCCTAACACCGTCTGAGCCTGCCTCCTGATGTATAGACATATATTTTGAATGTGTACGCTATCCATACATGTTATCTGGGGATACGGTACCCTTTCTCACCTTTGTGCAATCACGTGCAAGCCATACTGGGCGTGAGAACGGCTGGCGAGCTGTTAAGCAAGCTACAGCACCTGTGGTTTGCACACGTAAGTTTTTCATTTTTTCAGGAATGACGGTTAGGCCTAATTCCGGAACTGCGATTGACCTGCACTTACTGGGAAATCATCGTTCGCGGGTAATAATTGTAATCACAGATCCCCATCACTAACGGTGTTCAGCGGGTTATCTGCACCTGTAAGCGACAAACGCTGGCCTTTTCAGTGTAGCGCACATGCAGCCACGGACATGTAAGGGCATGACACACCAGTTATTGGCCAATCTCATGTGCCAGAGCCTCACATGTCCCTCTAGTAAGCCGGACTCGGACCGCGGGGCATGACGGAGTCTCGTTCGTTAACGGAATTAAGCTTGCAATGTGTGCATCTGTTCTGTAGCTGGCATGGTTGAGGTTTCCCAGGTGGAGTCGAATTAAACCGTAGGCTCCACTCCTGGTGGTGCCCTTCTGGACATTCCTTTAAGGTTCAGCTTTGCAACCATACTGCCCAGTGCCCACGTAAAACAAAACTTTGCCTTCATGAACGCTGTTTGGAGGGTCATGACTCGTGGGAATAACGCCGCCCAATCAGTTAACCTGCTAGAGAGATCCTTCGTTGCTCCCAAGCATGACATCACACTCCCTAGGAGGAAGGTAATGCCACTGTGGCGACCGTACTCCTGGGGGCGACACAAGTGCACTGATGCCCAGCCACTGCTCAATGAATCTGCTGGTACATTGACCCAGACCACTACATTCCCCTCGCACGCTACACGGCCTGAATCTGACCCTGATGAAACTCAGGTTACCCTTCCCATATACAGTTCCATCTTACACGGTGACAAAGAGGAAGCTGCAGATGAAAGTGCAGGTTCAGCCCACCCGCCATCAGACACACCACCGTACTATCAGGGGCCCTGTGCCAGTGCCGTCGCCAATGAGTGGGCCCCCCCTGCTTGCTCAGGATCATAGCACTTGCAAGGTTGAAATACTGTGCAGTGAGATGGAAGATGGGGACGACGAGGAGTCCAGACTAGTACAGGGATTCCCTAGCGAGGAGACTTATTTGATTGTTTTCAATGTTGGGACAGCAATTTTTGGGGAGCACTATACTCTGGAGAATGATAGATGGGGCCCACCATACACTGGAACATTCCAAAGGTGGACATCAGACACTGGAGCAGCATTTACAGGGCCCATTATACACTAGAGCATTAGAAATGGGGCCCATTATGTTTGGAGCATTATTTGGGCCCATAAGACAGTGGAGCTTCATCCATGGGGACCAACATATACTGTAGCATTATGTGGAGCTCATCATATACTGTTTCAAACATTATATGGGACCAATGATTCTGTATGGAGAAATAGATGGGCCTCGTCATGAGATGTAAAAAGTGAAGTATTTTTCATTGTACTATACCGCTATTTCTCTGCCGTATCGGAGCATGATGAGTTGTGGTATTTGTTAAAGGGGCGCTCTTTCGCCCAGGGCACATGAAAACCTGGAGCCAGCCCTACCCCCCCACAACTTTAGCCAAATAACCCCCATTTTTCAGTGCGTAACTTGTATTATGAAGTTAATTAAGGTTGACAAGCTTAAGTAAGAAGAATTGATGCTTTTGGCATTCAAATGGGCACTGTAGGTGTGTTTCCTGTCCTCCTCTCACTGCCGACTTTTATTCCCCATTGACTTACATTGGGTTTCGTGTTTCAGGACGACCCCGACTTTTCCCTATAATCGGCCGATCTTGCTCGACCCGACTTTTGGAAAAGTCGGGTTTCACGAAACGAAACGCGACCCTAAAAAAACAAAAGTCGCTCAACTCTAATCATAATCTCTAATGTCTCTTTTAAATTTTTCTTGTTTCCTTTTTACAATGTCCTCTTCCAGCATATTCAGATTATCAAAGATCTTCTTTTTTGATTTGATATAATAATCCGTTTTCTCAAATTGTATTAATTCGATTTCAATATCTTTGATTTTTTTATCCAAAACGGAAACTTTTTCTTCCTCATACTGGATAATAAGGGACATTAATTTTATGGAACAATGTGACAGAATGTTATTCCACTTGTCAGAAAATGAGACATCAAATAGAACTGTGGAGCGTTTATTCAATCTTAAACCTCTAGGGATCATTTCATGACCTATATAATTTTGCAAAGTGGTCAGATCCCACCACGTTTTAATCTAATGATCATTTGCTTTTCCAATTCTGATATAGATTTTTCAATATTATCATGATCTTTCGAATCCACTCTATTTGTTCTAGAAAAAAACAGCAGCGGCCTTATTAAGTCTATCCACATCTTTTATAGAAAAAAATTCTGAGTCTTTAAAGGACACTTCACCTTCAGCCATATTATATAAATAGTCTTTATCTTTAGAAAATGAACTATTCACTCCAGAAAAAATTATTGTTATAGATCAAATTCAGCTAATGGTTTATAGGAGCAAGACAAAAACCGGCAAGTATACAAAGGAAAAAATTTTTGTCAGCTCACCAAACCGTAGCAAATGCGAAGTCTGGAGGAATGCAATCAATCCTGGGCATTGATTTCTGAACATCTTTATGATTCATGTAATAAAACTACAAGGAGTCCCTCGGGAGCCTCTCAGCATTTTATTTCTGTACATGGAGGAGATGTCAGTACTTGTAGGGTTAATATAATAGAAACTGTCCCAAACCCCAAGAGGGGAGGTGATAGAAAAAAGGAATTGCAGCGCAAAGAAGCAATGTGGATTTTAAAGTTAAAAACACGATATCCCGCAGGCATGAATTTAAAATCTGATCTTTTATATATATATATGATTAAGATGATGTGGTGATTTCCTCCATGTTTAGATACAATGCTTTTTTTTTTTTTTTTTTTCTTGAGTATGGTGGAGAAAATCCTCCCTTCCTGCTATTGTGGACCTCCGCCCATTTTATTTCCCTCCCACTTTACTTCAGCCAGCAAGTGTATATAGGTACATGTTTATTTGTAAGATGTTAAGCTATGAGTAAGGACCCTCTAGTCCGAAACTCGTAAGCGTCTGTCACATTGGTGAACCATATGTTTTTTATGCATCTATCCTGTTTTTAATTTTTTTTTGGAATAAAGTCTTTTGATTTTAACCATCCTTTGGTCGAAGTTGCTGGAACATCTCCTAAGTATTATGTCTACAAGATATTCCGGAATCCAAGTTCCCTGCACCGCCCAGGATTGATTGCATTCCTCCAGACTTCCCATGTGCTACGGTTTGGTGAGCTGACAAAAAATGTTTTCCTTTGTATATGTAGCATGTATGTAGTATATATGTATGTTGTATGAATGTAGTATATATGTATGTTGTATGAATGTAGTATATATGTAGTATGTATGTAGTATGTATGTATGTTGTATGAATGTAGTATATATGTAGCATGTATGTAGTATATATGTATGTTGTATGAATGTAGTATATATGTATGTTGTATGAATGTAGTATATATGTAGTATGTATGTAGTATGTATGTATGTTGTATGAATGTAGTATATATGTAGCATGTATGTAGTATATATGTATGTTGTATGAATGTAGTATATATGTATGTTGTATGAATGTAGTATGTATGTAGCATGTATGTAGTATATATGAATGTTGTATATATGTAGCATGTATGTAGTATATATGTATGCAGTATGTATGTAATATATATGTAGCATGTATGTATGTAGTATATATGTAGTATATATGTAGTATGTATGTAGTATATATGTATGTTGTATGAATGTAGTATATATGTAGCATGTATGTATGTAGTATGTATGTAGTATGTATGTAGTATATATGTATGTTGTATGAATGTAGTATATATGTAGCATGTATGAATGTAGTATGTATGTAGTATATATGTAGTATATATGTATGTTGTATGAATGTAGTATATATGTAGCATGTATGTAGTATGTATGTATGTTGTATGAATGTAGTATGTATGTAGCATGTATGTATGTAGTATATATGTAGTATGTATGTAGTATGTATGTATGTTGTATGAATGTAGTATGTATGTAGCATGTATGTATGTAGTATGTATGTAGTATATATGTAGCATGTATGTAGTATATATGTAGTATATATGTATGTTGTATGAATATAGTATATATGTAGCATGTATGTAGTATGTATGTATGTTGTATGAATGTAGTATATATGTAGCATGTATGTAGTATATATGTGGTATATATGTATGTTGTATGAATGTAGTATATATGTAGCATGTATGTATGTAGTATGTATGTAGTATATATGTATGTTGTATGAATGTAGTATATATGTAGCATGTATGTAGTATGTATGTATGTTGTATGAATGTAGTATGTATGTAGCATGTATGTATGTAGTATATATGTAGTATGTATGTAGTATATATGTATGTTGTATGAATGTAGTATATATGTAGCATGTATGTAGTATGTATGTATGTTGTATGAATGTAGTATGTATGTAGCATGTATGTATGTAGTATGTATGTAGTATATATGTAGCATGTATGTAGTATATATGTATGTTGTATGAATGTAGTATATATGTAGCATGTATGTAGTATGTATGTATGTTGTATGAATGTAGTATATATGTAGCATGTATGTAGTATATATGTGGTATATATGTATGTTGTATGAATGTAGTATATATGTAGCATGTATGTAGTATGTATGTATGTATTATGTATGTAGTATATATGTATGTAGTATGTATGTAGTATATATGTAGTATGTATGTAGTATATATGTATGTTGTATGAATGTAGTATGTATGTAGCATGTATGTAGTATATATGAATGTTGTATATATGTAGCATGTATGTAGTATATATGTATGTTGTATGTATGTAGTATGTATGTAGTATGTATGTAGTATATATGTAGTATGTATGTAGTATATATGTATGTTGTATGAATGTAGTATATATGTAGCATGTATGTAGTATGTATGTATGTGTGACGTCTGCCTGCGGTCTGGGCTGCAGCCAGACAACACCCCGAGAAACACTGATACCCTTTACCCCTATACAGGGATCTGGATTTATAGCAGAGCCCAGGAGGCGCTGTCTGAATAGGAGCAATGACCAGAGCAGGACGGTCGCCAGACAGGTGTTCCAACACAGGACAAAAAGGCAATGATATCCGAGACTAAACCAGTCAGGCAGAAAAGGTATAAAAACGGTAGACAGCAGCAAAGACAGATACCAGGTCGAAGCCAGAGTCATAAACCAGGGAAGTCGCAGAAGTACAGAATCGTTAGGCAAAAGCAGAGTCAGAATCCAGGCCGAAGTCAGTGTCATAAACCAGGAGAGTCACAGAGGTACAGAATCGTTAGGCAGAAGCAGAGTCAGAAGTCCAGGCAAAAGTCAGAGTCAGTCAACAGTAATACACACAGTAACACGCAGGGGAACCAAGAATATATCCGGCGGCCTGCAAGAGCAGTCCCAAGGTATTTGAGGGATCAGGTCATCCCTCACAGGCCCGTGGGCTGATGATGTCATCCGGACCGCCCCCAGGACCAGGCTGGATGGTGATGCACCAGCCCCTTCATGACTGACCGAGGAGCGAAGCCTGCGTCCAGCGGACGCCTGCGCAGGAGCCTCATGACTATCGCCGCCACCACTCGGGGTTGAAGCACAGCGCCTCCCAGAGACCAAGGTCGGGACTGCAGGCCACGGGTCAGACGGTGATAGGACAGTCCGGCGCCTCCTAGTGGTCGAGGCCGGGACAGCAGGCCCTGAGTCTGATGGCGATGTGATAGTCCGGCGCCTCCTCCTACTGGCCGAGGCTGGGACAGCAGGCCCTGAGTCTGGCGGTGACGTGACAGTATGTTGTATGAATGTAGTATGTATGTAGCATGTATGTATGTAGTATGTATGTAGTATATATGTAGTATGTAGTATATACTGTATGTATGTTGTATGAATGTAGTATGTATGTAGCATGTATGTAGTATATATGAATGTTGTATATATGTAGCATGTATGTAGTATATATGTATTGTGAGAATCATGTGGGAATAGTGGATGAGGGCAGGTATATCTCGCCCAGATTCCTTTCCTATGTGGCCTAGTCTGGTCAGTATCGCACCTGCTTACTAATGGATAATGGGATGTGGATATAAAAGGATGCCAGGTGGTTGTGTGAGTGTCTCAGCCTGGGAACACAGAGAGCCTGTCTGTGTGAGAGACACACACGTGAGGGGAAGAAGTGCCCACTGCAACTGTGGTTTGGCTGGATGGAAGAAGCCCGCCAGTTGGTAGTTAGGTTGTCCATTGTTTAGTTAGTGCCGGACAGGCAAGGATTTGTTTTATGTTTTATTTCCTTTTGCATTGCTTTCACCGTTAATAAACCTGACCCACGGTCAGTTATACACGAATCCCAGCTCTGCGCCTGAGTTTCATGCTGAACGCACGTGACCTTTGACCCCAGCAAAGGCGATCCCGGAGTGTTTTATCACATTGTGGTGGAGAACGCGGGCATCACGTTGCAAGCATGAGCATGGAGGACGTGGTGAAAGCGCTGGTACAGTCCACCGCCGTCCAGCAAGAAGCTAATCGGGTGATGATGGCCCAGCTGAAGGAGTTGGTGGACATGACAGTTACCGATCGTTCGCTTCTCCAGCAGGTGGCGCAGCGCTTGGCAAGCTTACCTGAGCTTAACCTGGAAGCCGAGTCGAGAGTGATTCACGTGAGTCGGTACTGGCAGAAGATGACGACCGAAGATGACGTCGAGGCATACCTGACCACGTTTGAACGGACGGCGGTGAGAGAAAAATGGCCGAAGGCACGATGGGCCGGCCTGATTGCCCCGTTTCTTTCCGGTGAGGCCCAAAAGGCTTATTATGACTTAGAGCCTGAAGCCGCGCAGGACTTTGACAAACTGAAAGCCGAGGTCTTGGCCCGGCTGGGAGTGACGACCGCTGTCCGTGCACAGAGAGTGCATCAATGGACTTATCAGCCGGATAAACCACCGCGGTCACAGATGTTCGACCTGATCCACGTGACGAAGAAGTGGCTACAACCCGAGGTGCTGACAGCGCCAGAGATAATCCAGAGAGTCGTCATGGACAAGTACCTGAGAGCTCTACCGCCAGCCCTGAGGAAGTGGGTAAGCCATGGAAATCCTACGACGGCAGATCAACTGGTGGATCTGGTTGAACGTTACTCCGTGGCGGAAGGACTCCGAGACGACGCTACCCCACCTCGTTCTTCATCGTCTCCACGTGGAACCGGTAAGACTGTTCCAGGGAGTAGGGGAGATGGAAAAATCCCTAAGACAGTGGGGGAGGAAAACGGGACTGCCCGCACTGCGAGGCCGAGAGTAACGAACTATGGTCTAAGCAAGGGGCCCGTTAGGTGTTTCCGCTGCCAAGAGATGGGACATATTGCTGCGAACTGTCCGGTCACTACTGAACCCATGCAGTGCGACGTCACAGACTCTAAAAACCGCATGTCTATGGTTGCACGGGTAGTGAGTGTGAATGCCGGTCAAAAGGATGCGGAAAAACACTTGTGTGATTTAACTGTTGATGGCAAAAATGTGGTGGCATTGTTAGACTCGGGAAGTGTGGTGACTCTGGTGAAGGCCAGTCTGGTGTCAGCCCCGACTGGAACATCAGACAAATTTTCTGTAACGTGTGTGCATGGAGACACCTGTTCGTACCTCACCACGGTCATATGCATTACTACTTCCTATGGGTCTGTGCAACATAGAGTGGGACTCGTCCCGGCGTTACTGCATGATGTTATCCTGGGCCGGGATTTTCCCCACTTCTGGCAATTGTGGGAGAATCAGTTGATGCCCTCGGGTAATAGTGTACATGATTCTTCTCCCAGGGCACGTGTGGGTCCCGAACCCCTGGAAGAGGTCTCCCCGGAAGACTCTGGGGAAGAGTCTGCGGGAAATGACCTGCAGTTCCCGTTTTCAGTCATGGCGGGTGATACGGAGGAGACCGGGGAAGAGGAGGAGGCCGACAGCCGTCCACCTCCCCGTTTGCCGGATTTAGAAGTTCAGAAAGATGACTTCCAAAGCGAGCAAATAAAGGATCCTACCCTTTCTCAGGCTAGGACAAATGTAAAAGTGATAAATGGGGTACCCGTAGAACCTGGCTCTAGGCTGGCATATCCTTACATGGTTCTGGAGAATGATTTACTCTATCAGATAGAGAAAAAGGGGGAAGATACGGTGCAACTATTAGTCGTGCCAAAACCCTACCGGCGGCAGGTGCTGGACCTGGCCCACGGACATGTGATGGGAGGTCACCTGGGAGTCCAGAAAACCACCGAAAGGATATTACACTGTTTTGTTTGGCCAGGCATGCATCATGATATTCGTGTATATTGCGAGTCTTGTCCTGACTGCCAAGCCTCTGCACCTAAGCCCCGGTTCTGTAGCCCTCTGGTACCCCTACCTATTATTGAAGTCCCGTTTGAGAGGATTGGGATGGATTTAGTTGGGCCCCTTCCACGGTCTGCACGTGGACACCAACATATCCTGGTCATCTTGGATTATGCCACTCGTTACCCAGAGGCCATCCCTTTGCGTAACACGGCCACCAAGACGATTGCCAAGTAACTGGTGCATGTGTTTAGTCGGGTCGGTATACCAAAACAGATACTCACCGACCAGGGGACCCCCTTTATGTCCAGGATAATGAAGGAGCTCTGCCGATTGTTACAAATCGAACCGTTACGCACATCCGTGTATCACCCTCAAACAGACGGGTTGGTTGAACGGTTCAATAAAACTCTGAAGCAGATGCTGAGAAAGGTGATAGACAAGGATGGGAAGAACTGGGACTATTTACTTCCGTATTTCCTTTTTGCCATCAGGGAAGTACCCCAGTCTTCCACGGGATTCTCGCCTTTCGAGTTATTGTACGCCCGACGTCCTCGCGGACTGTTAGACATTGCAAAAGAAACCTGGGAGGGTCAGGTCACTCCATTTAAAACAGTGATAGATCACGTCACACAAATGCAGGACCGTATTGCGGCTGTGATGCCTATCGTCAAAGAACACATGATACAGGCTCAAGGAGCCCAAAAAAGAATCTATGATAGGGGCGCCAAGATCCGTACGTTTGCACCCGGAGATAGGGTGTTGATCCTGGTCCCCACGGTGGACAGTAAGTTCCTGGCAAAGTGGCAGGGCCCCTTTGAGATCAAGGAAAGAGTTGGTGAAGTAAACTACAAAGTATACCAGGCAGGTAAACGGAAACCTGAACAGATTTATCATGTAAATCTGATAAAGCCCTGGAAGGATCGGTCTGCCTTGTCAGCGGAGCTGGCCCGTCCTGTCTGCTCGCATACCGTACCGGAGGTACGGGTTGCAGAGACTCTCTCGGAGCGGCAAAAGACGGAAGTCAGGCAGTTTCTACTTCACAACCAAAAGTTTTTCTCAGAAAAACCCGGGCAGACTATGCTAATGAAACATGACATCGTAACGGAACCTGGTGTCACAGTTCACGTAAAGCCCTACTGAATCCCGGAAGCGCGCCGTGAAGCCGTTTCCCGAGAAGTGAAGGCAATGTTAGAGTTAGGAGTCATTGAGGAATCGCACAGTGCTTGGTCCAGCCCGATTGTGCTAATTCCTAAACCGGACGGCACCATCCGGTTCTGCAATGACTTCAGGAAACTGAATGCGGTCTCAAAATTTGATGCCTACCCCATGCCCCGGGTCGACGAGTTAATAGATCGGTTAGGAAAAGCCCGGTATATTACGACCCTAGACCTAACAAAGGGGTATTGGCAGATCCCTCTGGTGGAGGCTGCCAGAGAAAAGACGGCATTTGCTACGCCGGAAGGTTTATTTCAGTATGTGTATATGCCGTTTGGACTGCACGGGGCACCGGCGACCTTCCAGAGACTGATGGATCGAGTCTTGAGGCCACATAGGCGGTACGCTTCGGCCTATTTGGATGACATTGTCATTTACAGCTTGGACTGGGAGACTCATCTCCAGAAAGTACAAGCTGTGATTGACGACCTGTGGGAGGCAGGTCTAACCGCGAACCCCAAGAAATGTCACATCGGGCTAGAAGAAGCCCGGTATTTGGGGTATGTAATTGGGAGGGGTGTTGTTAAACCCCAGGTTGATAAGATTCAGGCGGTTCAGGACTGGCCACAACCTGTCAACAAGAAGCAGGTGCAAGCCTTCCTGGGGATCGCCGGCTATTATCGCCGGTTCATACCCAATTTTGCAGCCATCGCTACCCCCCTGACGGATCTTACAAAAGGGAAAGACTCCGTCATGATTAAATGGAGCTTAGCGGCAGAAGAAGCCTTCCATAGCCTAAAACGGGCACTTTGCTCTCAGCCCGTACTGGTGACTCCGGACTTCCGCAGTGAGTTTGTGGTACAAACGGATGCCTCTGATACCGGTATCGGGGCTGTACTCTCACAAGTGAGGGACGGAGTGGAACACCCAGTCCTCTATCTCAGCAGGAAGCTGAATAAACACGAGCAAAGGTATGCAGTCGTAGAAAGAGTGCCTCGCCATTAAGTGGGCTCTAGAGGCCCTCAAATATTACCTGGTGGGCCGAAAGTTCAGGTTGATCACTGACCATGCCCCTCTCAAGTGGATGCACTTGAACAAGGAACGGAATAGCCGGGTGACCCGGTGGTTCCTTGCCTTGCAGGCCTACACTTTTACGGTGGAGCACCGCCCAGGGGTACAGATGGGAAATGCAGATGCCCTGTCCCGAGTGCACTGTTTGGCGGGTGTCATTGCTCGACCGGAGTGGTCTGAGCAGAAGTGGGGGATATGTGAGAATCATGTGGGAATAGTGGATGAGGGCAGGTATATCTCGCCCAGATTCCTTTCCTATGTGGCCTAGTCTGGTCAGTATCGCACCTGCTTACTAATGGATAATGGGAGGTGGATATAAAAGGATGCCAGGTGGTTGTGTGAGTGTCTCAGCCTGGGAACACAGAGAGCCTGTCTGTGTGAGAGACACATGTGAGTGAAAGCAGTGCCCACTGCAACTGTGGTTTGGCTGGACGGGAGAAGCCCGCCAGTTGGTAGTTAGGTTGTCCATTGTTTAGTTAGTGCCGGACAGGCAAGGATTTGTTTTATGTTTTATTTCCTTTTGCATTGCTTTCACCGTTAATAAACCTGACCCAGGGTCAGTTACACCCGAATCCCAGCTCTGCGCCTGAGTTTCATGCTGAACGCACGTGACCTTTGACCCCAGCAAAGGCGATCCCGGAGTGTTTTATCACAGTATGTTGTATGAATGTAGTATATATGTAGCATGTATGTATGTAGTATGTATGTAGTATATATGTAGTATGTATGTAGTATATATGTATGTTGTATGAATGTAGTATATATGTAGCATGTATGTAGTATGTATGTATGTTGTATGAATGTAGTATGTATGTGGTATGTAGTATATATGTATGTTGTATATATGTAGCATGTATGTAGTATATATGTATGTTGTATATATGTAGCATGTATGTAGTATGTAGTATATATGTATGTTGTATGAATGTTGTATAAATGTAGCATGTATGTAGTATGTAGTATATATGTATGTTGTATATATGTAGCATGTATGTAGTATATATGTATGTTGTATATATGTAGCATGTATGTAGTATGTAGTATATATATGTGTTATATATGTAGCATGTATGTAGTATGTAGTATATATGTACAGTATGTTGTATGAATGTAGTATATATGTAGCATGTATGTAGTATGTATGTAGTATGTAGTATATATGTATGTTGTATGAATGTAGTATATATGTAGCATGTGTGTAGTATGTATGTATGTAGTATGTATGTAGTATATATGTAGTATGTATGTAGTATATATGTAGTATATATGTATGTTGTATGAATGTAGTATATATGTAGCATGTATGTAGTATGTATGTATGTTGTATGAATGTAGTATGTATGTGGTATATATGTATGTTGTATGAATGTTGTATAAATGTAGCATGTATGTAGTATGTAGTATGTATGTAGTATGTATGTTGTATATATGTAGCATGTATGTAGTATATATGTATGTTGTATATATGTAGCATGTATGTAGTATGTAGTATATATGTATGTTGTATGAATGTAGTATATATGTAGCATGTATGTATGTTGTATATATGTAGCATGTATGTAGTATGTAGTATATATATGTGTTATATATGTAGCATGTATGTAGTATGTAGTATATATGTACAGTATGTTGTATGAATGTAGTATATATGTAGCATGTATGTAGTATGTATGTAGTATGTAGTATATATGTATGTTGTATGAATGTAATATGTATGTAGTATATATGTAAGTTGTATGAATGTAGTATATATGTAGCATGTGTGTAGTATGTATGTAGTATGTATGTAGTATATATGTAGTATGTATGTAGTATGTTTTGTGTTTTTTTTACATTCAACACATTAGCCGGATGATGGGACTACTACTGTCATTGGCAAATGTGTCAATCACTGTCAGTGTAGCAGGCATCGCATGATGGGACTTGTAGTCCCATCGGACGATGCCTGCACACACACAAGACCCCCGGAAGGCCCGCACAGACCACCGGCAGCCGGCACAGGCCCCCTAGAGGCCCGTACAGACCACCGACAGCCGGCACAGGCCCCCGAGAGGCCCGTACAGACCACTGACAGCCAGCACAGGCCCCCGAGAGGCCCGTACAGACCACCAACAGCCGGTACAGACCCCAAGAGGCCCGTACAGACCACTGGCAGCCGGCACAGACCGCGCAGCATGATGACATCATTTCAGCAGCCAATCACAGCCACAAAAGTGGCTCATTGCATTATGGGGACTTCCGATTCCGGTATCCGATATTGAAAAAATATCGGTACTCGGTATCGGAATTCCGATACTGCAAATATAGGGTATCGGCCGATATTCGCTGTATCGGAATGCTCAACACTAGTGAGGACCACAACTTGATGTCTTGCTCCCGCCAACCAATGTCTCCACTCCTCAAATGCCCATTTCATGGCCAACAATTCCCGATTCCCCACGTCATAGTTGCATTCAGATGGGGAGAACTTTCGAGAAAAGAAGGCACAGGGATTCATCTTAGAAGTCACAGGGTCTTTTTGGGACAAAACAGCTCTTGCACCAATCTCAGAAGCATCTACCTCCACCTGAAATGGAAGTGAGACATCAGGTTGCCGTAAAACTGGAGCTGAAGTAAATCTCCGCTTAAGCTCCTGAAATGCTGAGACAGCCTCAGGAGACCAATTCAGCACATCAGCGCCCTTCTTGGTCAGATCAGTCAGTGGTTTGACAATACCAGAAAAATTACCAATAAATTTACGATAGAAATTGGCAAAACCCAAAAACTTCTGGAGGGCCTTCAAAGAAGTAGGCTGAACCCAATCAAAAATGGCCTGTACCTTGGCCGGGTCCATTTCAATAGTCGATGGAGACAAGATAAATCCCAAAAATGAAATCCTCTGTACACCAAAGAGGCATTTCGATCCCTTAACAAACAGGGAATTCTCCCTCGAAATCCGGAACAGTCTGAACATGTTCCACATGAGAGTCCCAATCACTAGAAAAGACCAAAATATCATCCAGATAGATGATCAAAAACTTATCCACAAAGTCACAGAAAATATCATTCATAAAGGACTGGAAGACAGAAGGGGCATTAGAGAGCCCAAAAGGCATCACCAGGTACTCAAAATGTCCCTCCGGAGTATTAAACGCCGTCTTCCATTCATCCCCGTGCTTGATGCGAATAAGATTATACGCCCCCCTGAGGTCAAGCTTAGTAAACCAGCAGGCACTCTTATCTCTGGAGAATAAATCAGACATCAGAGGTAACGGGTACTGATATTTAACCGTCATCTTGTTAAGGGAACGATAATCAATACACGGTCTTAATGAACCATCTTTCTTGGCCACAAAAAAAAACAGCACCTAAAGGTGAAGAGGATGGTCTAATATGACCCTTCTCCAACGACTCCTTAATATAGGATCGCATAGCATCATGTTCGGGTACTGATAAGTTGAAAAGCCGACCCTTGGGAAATTTACACCCAGGCATCAAGTCAATTGCACAGTCATAACTCCTATGAGGAGGCAAAGACGCAGACTTACTCTCACTAAAAACATCAGAGAAATCAGCCAAATAGTCAGGAACATCATGAGACTGAGGAGAGGTGGAGAAAACAGGAGCGTCCCTGAGAACACACTGACAACCCCAACTCACCACAGACACAGATTTCCAATCCAAAACTGGATTATGAGTTTGCAACCAGGGAAAACCCAGAACAATAGTATCATGCAAATTATGCAGCACCAAAAATTTACAATTTTCTTGGTGGTCTAGGACAACCCGCATCGTCACCTGGGTCCAAAACTGAGGTTTATTCTCCGCCAAAGGAGTGGCATCAATACCCCTCAAAGGAATAGGCATCCGCAGAGGCGTCATGGAAAAACCACAACGTTTAGCAAAGTCCAAATCCATCAGATTCAACGCTGCTCCTGAATCCACAAAAGCCTTCGTGGAAAATGTGGATAAGGAGCAGATCAGTGTAATTGCCAAAAAAAACTTAGGTTGTATACTGCCCACAGCAAATGTGTGTGCAAAATGTTTCTCTCGTTTTGGGCAGACAGAAATAATATGAGAGACGTCTCCACAGAAAGAACACAGCTTATTACGCCTTCTAAACTCCTGACATTGCTTAATCTCCATTAAGGAAAGAAAAAATCCTCCTACGGCCCCAGAGAGAAAGAGGAAAAAATATACATATAAAAAAAAAATTCTGACACTTTTTTTCCTTTACAATTCTCAGGGTTAGGTTCAAGGACGGAGGACTGCGCATGCCGAGGGGCATGCCAGGGACAGGTTCAGAGCAGAGTCCTGCGCGTGCAAAGGAACACGCCTGTGTCAGCTTCAAGGACGGAGGCTGTTGTGAGTTCATTCTCTGGTTCACCAGTTGTGAGTTCCCCTTCTGGACTCCCTCTGGTGGTGACGGGAGGTGGTGCGGCTGGTTTGATCGGTGGAGATCTGCCACCTGAGAATGTGGATGACGATTGGATCTCAGGATTCCCAGATTGGATTTAAGACAGCCGACTCCCTATTCAGTTGCTGCTGATTCCTTCTGGCTTGTCAGCTCTTGGTTTTCAGCTCTGTTCCAGTCATCTAAAGCTAAGTTTTTCTGCTAATGTTCACGCTTGATTTTGTTGGTCTATTCAGTTTTTTGTGTGGTCTGCCAGCCCTGGCTGGGGGCTGAGCTGAATTTCCACTCTTATTTATCAGTATTTTGCCAATTGGCTTTTTGTCCCTTAGTAGTTCGGTCTCTTTTTGCTCTGTCTCAGAATATTTCAGAGTGCTGATATAGTGGGAGAAGTCTAGTGACTTCAGGGTTAATTTTGCTATCAGAAGTGTTGGACATTATTTTTGTAGGGTTTTTTGCAGGTTGCAGACAGTATCTTTCCTTTCCTTTCCTGTCTAGTTAGTTTGGGCCCCATCATTTGCTCAGCCTATTTTCCTGCCTGTGTTTGTACCTTCATCTTGTTTCACGGTCAATACGTGTGTGGGGGCTATCTATTCCTTTGGGGTCTGCTCTGGGGCAGTTAGTTTTCCCGTTTCTTGCTTTAGGCTCATGTAGTTCTCCGGCCGTGACGAGGCGTCTAGGAACATCGTAGGCATGCTCCACGGCTACTGCTAGTTGTGTGGTAAGATCAGGGTTCTGCAATCTGCATAGTTACCAACATCTCTGGTTTTCTGGGGCTTAGCTTATTTTGTTTTTTTCTCCTCGGTGACCCATTCATAACAGGAGGCCTGCGCATGCAGAGGGCACGCCAGGGACAGGTACAAGGACGGAGGCCTGCGCGTGTAGAGAGACGCGCCAGGGACAGGTGCAAGGACGGAAGCCTGCGCGTGGATAGGGACACGCCAGGGAGAGGTACAAGGACGGAGGCCTGCTCGTGTAAAGGAAAATGCCAGGGAGACAAGGTTCAGGACAGAGCAAGGAAAGCGAAAGACTTGTGCAAAGAGTAGCACGAAAACGCACAGTGCGAGAAACAGCGTGAGTGCAAGGGAGCACGGAAACCCAGACTGGGGCACCGGCAGGCGGTACCGGCTGGAGGCACAGGCAGGTGGGCATGACTAGAGGCGGCACGGCTGAGGCACAGACTGGCGGAAACCACAATAGCACTGGACGGCGAGCACGACTGAGGCACACAGGCGGGCATGGCTAGAGGCGGCACGGCTGAGGCACAACAGGGGCACGGAGCGACCAGGCGCGTGCAAGAGGGCACGCAGCCACAAGGCAGGGCTAGGCAAAGGTACAGGACAGAGACACGTGCGAGACAGCACGGCAAAGCCTAGTACGAGAGGTGCAAGGGCGCACGAAAAACGGAGGCAAGACACTGAGTGCAAGACAAGGTCCTGCGCGTGCAGAGGGCACGCCAGGGTCAGGGTTCAGGACAGAGAGTGGAACTAGCAGCGGAGCGTAGGCCGAAGCCCAGAGCCAGGTCAAGGCAGAGTCTTGAGACTAGTACGGGACAGAGACATACAACTAGCAGCTGAGCGTAGGCCGAAGCCCTGAGCCGGGTCAAGGCAGAGCCTTGAGACTAGTCAGGGACAGAGACATAGAACTAGCAGCTGAGCGTAGGCCGAAGCCCTGAGCCGGGTCAAGGCAGAGCCTTGAGACTAGTCAGGGACAGAGACAGAGTCTAGCAGCAGAGCGTAGGCCGGAGCCCAGAGCCGGGTCAAGGCAGAGCCTTGAGACTAGACACTGAACAGAGGACGAACAACAAGGCAAGGAAGAGCTTAGGCAAGACATAGTGAAAACAGGCAAGGCAGAGAACATAGAAAGTACCACAAGGCAAGGCAAGGACAAACATGGCACAAGACAAGAGACAGAGTACAAGCACAGAGCGTGCGCAGAGATGCACGACAGGGCAGAGTGCAGGGGCACAGAATACAGGGAGCGACCAAGCAGCCATGCAGGGAAGCAACACGATACTCAGGCCCTGACAATAGGGAGGGGCGGTCTGATATAGCACCATAGCACCAGTACTTTCAGGTCAGGACCAGGGAGGGACTTTGGGTTCAGATCCTCCAGGATCATAGAGAGCATCGCTAGAACAGCCTGGGTAGAACCATAGAGGAGGTCACATGATCAGGGGTTTCCAGGAATACAGCAGATTGCAGAATCAGAGCAGGGCTGGAACATAGGAAAGGTCACATGATCAGGGGTTTCCAGGAATACAGCGGATTGCAGAATCAGAGCAGGACTGGAACATAGGAAGGGTCACATGATCAAGGGTTTCCAGGAATACAGCGGATTGCAGAGTCAGACAGAGACGGATGGTTACCCAGCAACAGTGAGCACACTGCTCCAGGCATCTTGCGGCGTGACAGACATGGCAGACATGACAGTAATGGTGGACATGACACCAGGATAGGGGGTGGAGGGGACCATGCATACCAGGATTTGAGGGTGAGAGGACCATGCAAACCAGAATTGGGGGGTGAGGGGACCATGCATACCAGGATACAGGAGTGAGAGGACCATGCATACCAGGATAGGAGGTGAGGGGACCATGCATACCACGATTGGGGGGTGAGAGGACCATGTAAACCAGAATTGGGGGGTGAGGGGACCATGCATACCAGGATAGGGGGTGAGGGGACTATACATACCAGGATAGGGATGAGGGTCTACCATGCATACCAGGATAGTGATGAGGGGGTACCATGCATACCAGGATTGGGGAGTGAGGGGACCATGCATACCAGGATAGGGATGAGGGGGTACCATGCATACCAGGATGAAGAATGGGGTGCCATGCATACCAGGATTGGAGGGGTGAGGGAACCATGCATACCAGGATAGGAATGAGGGGTGCATGCATACCTAGGATAGGAGGGTGGCAGCACATACCAGGAGACCATATACCAATAAAAATGCTTGCCACCCGGGCGTAGAATGGGTTTAATAGCTAGTAATAACAATAATGATATGTGGATGGGTCTTTTCAGCATGATAATGATCCCAAGCACACCGTCAGGGCAACAAAGTGGCTTCGTAAGAAGCATATGAAGGTCCTGGAATGGCCTAGCCAGTCTCCCGATCTCAACCCCATAGAAAAACTTTGGAGGGATTTGGAAGTCCGTGCTGCCCAGCGACAGGCCCAAAACATCACTGCTCTAGAGGAGATCTGGAGGAATGGGCCAACCTTGTGAAGACTAACAGAAAATGTTTGACCTCTGTCATTGCCAACAAAGGATATATAACAAAATACTGAGATGAACTTTTGTTAATGACCAAATACTCATTTTCCACCATAATTTGCAAAATAAATCTTGCCAAATAAGACAAGGTGATTTTCTGGATTTGTTTTCTCATTTTGACTCTCATAATAATATTAATAATAAATTTTTATAGCGCCGACATATTCCGCAGCACTTTACATTTCAGAGGGGATTTGTACAGACAATAGACATTACAGCATAACAATAATCACATAGATTATAACAAATACCAAGAGGAATGAGGGCCCTGCTCGCAAGCTTACAGTCTATGAGATAGTTGTGGTCTACCTATGATGTCAAGTACAGGCCTCTCTCATCTTTATAAGTGGGAGAACTTGCACAATTGGTGACTGATTACTTTTTTCCCCACTGCACAAATATCACTGTGGCAATTATATCTCCATGCAACACCATATCGCCAAATGTTCAAATGCGGCCAATTATTGCCAGACCAGTAGTAAGTAGTGTACAGCTCTCATCAACGCCCCTTTTTTGAAAAGTGACAGGTGCCCCGCTCACATTCCTGACATTCCAATCCCACCCACATTCCTGGCATACCGCGCATTCCTGACATTCTGCCCATTCCTGGCATACCGCGCATTCCAGACATAGCTCAGAAAGTGAAAGCGAAAGAGTTAGTGGAGGCAAAGCAAAAGATAACGACAAAGTGAAAGCAGTTTAAACCCTGTTTGACCTCGTGAGACAATCACGAAAAATAAAATGCCTGGTCTTTGACCTTATGAGGCGGTGTCTGTGAATGCGGCATATTTCACTCCAAACCACACACACACTCGGCTCTGCCGAGTCGTCTATACCATACACAGCGGTAAATGGAAAAAAGTGTGACGCTGAATAAGTTTCAAAGCTTTACTGATATCAAAAAGTGTTACAATAACCGCTCCCAGACATAGGGTCTTATTTACAACAAACACATAACGCAGCGAAAATGTCACAGACATTAAAATAGACAGCGGCCTCAATAGAAGCCTCATTCGACTCGAATCGATTCTTGTCCCTGTCTGCCCCAGCTGATTCCGCCACTGCCGGTTGGGTAGGGGTTGAACATATCCGGAGTGTATATGGAAAATATATATATATATATATATATATATATATATATATAGACTAAAGTAAAAAAACTAGGGGTTAAAAATAGATTCTATATACTAAATAACTAGCGAAGTGAATACATTTTTTACACAGCGAGATAACACAGTTAATACATTATATATATATATATATATATACAGTATATATATGAATATACGCACAGTTACAATTTGTGAAACAAATACATTTACTACACAAGGAGGTAAAACATAGTTACAGCGCTAACCACGAATGTATAATGGAGGAACGGCTTCTTCCCGGTAATAGCGTGGCTCTTGAGGTAGTTGCGTTTGGCGTGAGGAGTGGTGAAATGTTCGTGGCAGGTCGAACAGAGTCCGTATTCAAGGTCTTTTTAAAATCAGGTAAAAGCGCTCTATTATAGGGATGTCCAAGCACACTGCTGGGTAAGTTTATCGCCGCGAGTCCTTGTAAAAACTCACGCCAGCCTGAGGGTTCGTACCTCTTGGTGGTTGTATGACTTTGGGTGGCGTGTTTTACCAAGTCCAGAGCGTGAGATCCTGGAATGAGGGCCCCTTTATAGATGAGCTCGCCCCGGTCACTCCATGACATCGTCTCTTTGTTTTGCGACATAATGTTTAACAAAACGGATGCGCTTTGCCTGAACCGAGGATTCAGGAGGTCCAGAATACCACTCTGGTCCTCAGACCGCTCTGTGTTTGCATTTGCCATTTGTCGATGACCCAAAGGTTCGATAAGCGTTAAATTAGAGAGTTCTTTCCTGTCTGGCGTGAAGCAGGTACCTCTGCAGAATCTCTGTGTAACATTTAATCTTGACATCCTCCGTTAAATCAGCACGTGCCAGAATATTGGCTATTTCGCCGTCGAGACTAGAAAGAGTCATCTGGCGCAGGAGCGCTAGCGAGGGGCTGCTGCGTAAGTCTGTTAAGTTCGTGTTTGGGCACCAAGTACATTTTCTCGGCGTGTTCCATCATCGTCCCGCTATATTCGAGGTAATGAGGGGAACAGCCACAGCGAATAAGGGACCGATAAATCCTCCTGATTGGTTCAACAAGTGTCTTTTCCTTGTAATGGATACTTTCTTATCACCCACTCGTCTTATAGAGCAGCGCTTTTTAAAAAAAAGTTTTTTTGATGATCTTTAAGAGGTATGCGACCTTTCAATATGTTTAGAGCGATTTCGGCTATGGCTATTATCAAATCCATCCCGGCATTCTTCAAATTAAACTTTCTGTCCAACGGGCTCGCTTTGTCCAGCTTTATCAGGAGTCCCCAGTTGCGACGCACTCTCTCAGACATCTTGTCGGCAGGCCACACAAGGTGTGAAAGACCCGGTACATGAAAAAACTCACTTTTTAGGGCGTGTTTTTTCTTTTCGAACGTACACGACCGGTAAAGCTGCTGCAAACAAGCCCGTACGCAATTGTAGCTCCTCAGGGATATCGCCTCGTAAATCGAGAAGCAAATACCCAAAAAGCTTCTAAGAAGAATCGTGTGTTACCGGGATACATCTGCTTAGCCAGAGTCATAATCTGCAATTTATCATGAGGATTGTTAAAAAGAACCATGTACTTGGTGTTCAAACTAATCGTTCTACTCTTTTTACCCTGTACGAATACATTCTGCACTAAATGAAATGCTTCACTCCATCCTCAACCCGAAAAGGTCCCACAAGTTCATCTTTGATGATACCAGCCCATACCAGTACCCCACCTCCACCTTGCTGGCGTCTGAGACGGAGTGGAGCTCTCTGCCCTTTACTGATCCAGCCTCGGGCCCATCCATCTGGCCCATCAAGAGTCACTCTCATTTCATCAGTCCATAAAAACTTAGAAAAATCTGTCTTTACATATTTCTTGGCCCAGTCTTGACGTTTTATCTTATGTTTCTTGTTCAAAAGTGGTCGTTTTTCAGCCTTCCTTACCTTGGCCATGTCCCTGAGTATGGCACACCTTGTGCTTTTTGATACTCCAGTAACGTTGCAGCTCTGAAATATGGCAAAACTGGTGGAAAATGGCATCTTGGCAGCTTCAAGCTTGATTTTCCTCAATTCATGGGCAGTTATTTTGCGTCTTTTTTATCAACACGCTTCTTGCGACCCTGTTGGATATTTGCCATGAAACGCTTGATTGTTCAGTGATCACGCTTCAAAAGTTTGGCAATTTCAAGACAGCTGCATCCCTCTGCAAGACATCTCACAATTTTTGACCTTTCAGAGTCCGTCAAATCTCTCTTCTGACCCATTTTTTCAATGGAAAGGAAGTTACATAATAATTAAGCACACCTTATATAGGGTTTTGATGTCAATAGACCACACCCCTCCTCATTACAGAGATGCAAATCACCTGATTTACATAATTCGCAGTTGGCTTTCAAGACTATACAGCTTGGAGTAGGACAACATGTATAAAAAGGATGATGTGATTAAAATACTCATTTGTCTAATAATTCTGCACCCAGTGAATACACATTATAGATGGCGCGCTCGTCATTCCTGTATAGTAAATCTACATAATATACACATTATAGATGGCGTGCTCTTCATCCCTGTATAGTAATCCTACATAATATACACATTATAGATAATGCACTCTCTTCATCCCTGTATAGTAATTCTACATAATATACACATTATAGATGGCGCGCTCTTCATCCCTGTATAGTAATTCTACATAATATACACATTATAGATGGCGCGCTCTTCATCCCTGTATAGTAATTCTACATAATATACACATTATAGATGGCGCGCTCTTCATCCCTGTATAGTAATTCTACATAATATACACATTATAGATGGCGCGCTCTTCATCCCTGTATAGTAATTCTACATAATATACACATTATAGATGGCGCGCTCTTCATCCCTGTATAGTAATTCTACATAATATACACATTATAGATGGCACGCTCTTCATCCCTGTATAGTAATCCTACATAATATACACATTATAGATGGCGCGCTCTTCATCCCTGTATAGTAATTCTACATAATATACACATTATAGATGGCACGCTCTTCATCCCTGTATAGTAATTCTACATAATATACACATTATAGATGGCGCGCTCTTCATCCCTGTATAGTAATTCTACATAATATACACATTATAGATGGCGCGCTCTTCATTCCTGTATAGTAATTCTACATAATATACACATTATAGATGGCGCGCTCTTCATCCCTGTATAGTAATTCTACATAATATACACATTATAGATGGCACGCTCTTCATCCCTGTATAGTAATCCTACATAATATACACATTATAGATGGCACGCTCTTCATCCCTGTATAGTAATCCTACATAATATACACATTATAGATGGCGCGCTCTTCATTCCTGTATAGTAATTCTACATAATATACACATTATAGATGGCGTGCTCTTCATCCCTGTATAGTAATTCTACATAATATACACATTATAGATGGCGTGCTCTTCATCCCTGTATAGTAATTCTACATAATATACACATTATAGATGGCGTGCTCTTCATCCCTGTATAGTAATTCTACATAATATACACATTATAGATGGCACGCTCTTCATTCCTGTATAGTAATTCTACATAATATACACATTATAGATGGCGCGCTCTTCATTCCTGTATAGTAATTCTACATAATATACACATTATAGATGGCGTGCTCTTCATCCCTGTATAGTAATTCTACATAATATACACATTATAGATGGCGCGCTCCTCATTCCTGTATAGTAATTCTACATAATATACACATTATAGATGGCGCTCTTCATCCCTGTATAGTAATCCTACATAATATACACATTATAGATGGCACGCTCTTCATCCCTGTATAGTAATTCTACATAATATACACATTATAGATGGCGCGCTCCTCATTCCTGTATAGTAATTCTACATAATATACACATTATAGATGGCGCTCTTCATCCCTGTATAGTAAATCTACATAATATACACATTATAGATGGCGCGCTCTTCATTCCTGTATAGTAATCCTACATAATATACACATTATAGATGGCGCGCTCCTCATTCCTGTATAGTAATCCTACATAATATACACATTATAGATGGCGCGCTCTTCATTCCTGTATAGTAATCCTACATAATATACACATTATAGATGGCGCGCTCTTCATTCCTGTATAGTAATTCTACATAATATACACATTATAGATGGCGCTCTTCATCCCTGTATAGTAAATCTACATAATATACACATTATAGATGGCGCGCTCTTCATTCCTGTATAGTAATACTACATAATATACACATTATAGATGGCGCGCTCTTCATTCCTGTATAGTAATCCTACATAATATACACATTATAGATGGCGCGCTCTTCATTCCTGTATAGTAATTCTACATAATATACACATTATAGATGGCACGCTCTTCATTCCTGTATGGTAATTCTACATAATATACACGTTATAGATGACGCGCTCTTCATCCCTGTATAGTAATTCTACATAATATATGTGATGTACAATGTCTGCAAGATATGTTTTCTGTTGCAATGTGCTAACAAATCCTCCATCCTAGGACATTGTAAACTCTCAGTAGTAGGAATTCCTTCCCCCCAGGTTTATCAACCCTGCCACTTCCTCTGGAAGAGCAGGAATGTTAATTAGCTAGACCATCTTCCTCACACCATTTGCCTTCTCTCCTCTTCAGAGCGGGAAAAACTTCTTTGTTTGAAACGAATAAAACTATGAGAGACTATACCATAAGAACCAAATACCCTAGGAGATATGAAAATCATATTTTTGTAACCTGAGCGGTCCCAGCTTCGAGACCGCGTATGTTTCGAAGTTCTACCCTGTCCAGAACATGAGATAGGATTTGCGCCCAAATGGACGGTCATATCGCATAGATGTTTGATGTTTTCTTGATGGGCTCATTACGCTGGGAAACATGATACCACTGATGAGTCCATACCAGCTTCTCCCATAAAGTTATAGCTAATCTAAGTTTTGTAGCCAAAACATAACTTGGATAAGAGAGGTGGGATCAACCCAGAATGCACCTCTCTGTGATGTCACATAGGAAAGTCTATAAGGCATTCCCTGGCAGAACCAGCTCAGAACAGCTCAAGTCGTCGTGCTAGAAGGACCCCAATGAGCGGAGAAGTGCAGCTCCGCCTCCACCCACCTTAGCCGCATGGTCTGCCTAAGGAACAATATGGAACTGTGAGTGTAATCTCTTTGTTTTCTCCACTTTTATTTTATACCTGTACTGTATATATTTTATGTCTCAATTTTATAGCAACTTTTATCTGTAATCACTGTCCTCTTTCGGAAAATAAATGAAATTATTTAGATCTGTCTCCATGCTCTAAGAATCGAACTATACGCCTTTTATAGATAATCGCTACTAATTCAAGGGGTTTGCCACGGACCCTCTTAATTTAACACTGTGAATTAAGTAACCGTGACTGGTGGCAGCGCGTTGTGTATGGCTATTACAGCTTGCTGGCAGTACAGAAGGGTCTTATATTGCTGAATAAGGGTCTGCGGCCACAGCATTGATAATTCCCTTACTGCAGAAGCCTAATTGCCGGTTCACAACAGGCAGCCCGTCCGGCGACCAATTATCCTAGGTGCAGTTCCCTGACTGACCTGAGGGTAAGGGGGGCGCCGGAGAGCTGCGAGTTCCAAAGTGGAACTGAGAAAGTGGGATATACACAAATCCCCGCAGTACTTGGAAGATTGATAGCAGTGGTGGGGCATCCAAATTAAACTCCCCCTGCGGCAAATTGTAGAGCGAGATTAGCTTGCTGGATATTTTTGGTCACATGGTGCCAGTGTTGGGATAACTAAGATAAGCCCCACTGCGCCTGTGATAGCCGTGTGCCGGCATTGTGTCCCGCCCCTCCGTCCGCTGATACACCCGTGTCAGTGGTGGGATTGTGACATAGTGGTGACACAGGGTCCGCTGTCCGTCGCGTATTGGTGGCAGCGGGACCCCCGTTGGTGTCGCCCGTAAGTGGACGAACGGCCGTGGGCTGTTCGTCACATATTGGTGGCAGAGCGGTGGGATAATCCTAGAGCATTAGTGATTTGGTTTGAGCAATCATTCCTCTCACTAAAAACCTGCACGGTTCCTGCGGGAATCCTGCATCATAGGTTTTGGAGAACAGACTCAGTGGTTACTAGTCCTGAGACATTAGTGTGTACTTGCAAGTATCCCCCTACCGTTTCTTCGTTTTTCTTTTTCTATCTTTTATTTGGCAACCATGGCAGCAAAAGGAGAACCTTGGTACAACCGGCAGACAAAGGAAGTTCTTGCTGGGTTATGCACGTACCAAGGCCTTGACGCCACGAACAAAAACAGAGCTCAAATGATCGCGGCTCTAGTGCAGCTGGACAACGACCAGAATCCAGCGAGCGCAGAAGTTGGCCCAAGTGGCAATGGGGCTGCAGCAGAGGCTCCACTCCTGAGCGCTGGCCCCACATTCAGCCAGAACGGGGTGGACCCCTATCTGCAAATGGCCTTGGACGAACTCCCCGCCGAAGACAGTGATGGGCGGGTGAGGCTGATCCAGCAATATCGGCAGGAGGCCCAAGCCGAACGTGAGCGCCAAGCTGAGGCTGAGAGGGCCGAGCGTCAAGCCCAGGCTGAGAGAGCTGAGTGCCGAGCAGAGGCTGAGAGAGCCGAGCGCCAGGAGCAGAGGGCCCATGAACTGGAGGTACTCCAGCGGGGTGGGAATGCCCCCACAGCCCGAAGCGGTGAGCCCAGCAGCATCCAGACTCCTAAACCCCGGCCAGAGCATTTTCCCGTGATGGAAAAGGATGGGGACTTGGACACGTTTCTGCGAGCCTTTGAGAAAGCCTGCAGACAGTACCAGCTGCCCAGAGACCAATGGGCAAGGTACTTGACCCCAGGGCTAAAAGGCAAAGCCCTGGAGGCATTTGCTTCTCTTCCGCCAGAAGCCGATGATGACTATGACGCCATAAAGCAGGCGCTGATCGCCAAATACCGGCTGACACCTGAGGTATACCGAAAGAAGTTCCGGCACCTCCAACGTGGCCCACATGATAGCTACAGTGATGTGGTGCAAGGACTCAGGACCCACTTTGACCAGTGGATCCATGGACTGTCCGTTGAAACCTTTGAGCAGCTACGGGACCTGATGATCAAAGACCAGTTCCTGCATCTCTGCCCAGCTGAGGTCCGACAGTTCATCCTGGACCGCGAACCAACGAACGCGGACAAAGCGGCGCAGATCGCCGACAACCACGAGGCCAACCGGAAGCCCGAGACGCGGAGGCCAGTCGCCACCAGCTGGAAAGGGGGTAAGCCAGCAACCAACCCCAATGCCCCAGCTAGCCGTCCCTCCGGAGGCCCTGTCCCTGTTGCCAACAACAGGCCGGCTACTGACAGTCGCCTGTGTCACCACTGCAAGCGGCCTGGTCACTTCTCTTACACCTGTCCGGATAGGCCGAAGAACCCCCCAGCCAAGGCCCCCGGGCCCAACGCCTCTGTTCTTTTGGTGGGAGGTGTGGTTGGGAGGGCTGACGACAACGTTCAACCTGTTCAGGTGGGGGCCCGTCTTGCTACAGGCCTCAAGGACACCGGGGCTGAACGAACCCTCATCCGTCCTGGACTGGCGGCCCCTGAAGAGTGTTGAGGGGAAAACCCTGACTGTCACCGGGATTGGAGGCACCCGTTGTCCCTTGCCAGTGGCACGAGTTTTTCTTGATTGGGGTGCCGGGAGCGGGTTGAGGGAGGTGGGAGTGTCTGAAAACCTGCCCACTGATGTTTTATTGGGGACTGACTTGGGGCGGATGGTTGCATACTACGTCCCTGACACCCTTCCCCAAACTGATAATAAGGGTAACGTTAACCCTGATGATGATGATGATGACGGGAAACTGAATGTGTTACCTGCTAATGCCTTGATGAGTAATGATGCAACTAACAACCATTCTTTCCCCAGGTACGATGCTGATGCTGATGTGAATGTACCAAAGCAAACTGATAACCATTCTTCTCCTAGGAAGGATGATGATGATGTTGATGTATCTGTGCCGACTGAACCCGTTAACCCTTTCTTTGAAGCGGTAGATGTGTCCACAGGTACCGAAGTGCTCAGCCCCATCACTCTGCGGAGTGAGACGGCTGAGGAACCCCTGGCAGGAGTAAGCAACGGTGCTCAAGGAAATGGGGAGGTGCATGGGGACCATGAGGAAGGTAATGCCATGCAGCTGACCAGTGCCACCGAGGAAGGTAACTGGCCCATAAGTAGCACTGCTCCTGAAGTGTTGGGGGTGGATGGGGAGGTAGAGCCCAGGGCAGCACCAGCTGGTGGGTCTGAAGAAATCCCCAGGGAGACAGCATACATAGCAGCTGTCACACGCAGTCAGAGTGCCCAGATCGCAGGTAACGCACTGTCTTCTGGACCCTCTGCTGCTACAGGAGAGACTGAACCAGAGGTGAACCCAGAGCCGGTTCCAGAGGGTCCCAGTAAAGAGGGGACCCTGACGTCACTTCTGGCAGCCTCCAGCATGGAGTTCCAGGCTGCTCTGCACTCAGATGCCAGCCTGGAGAAATTGAGAGGTCTCGCCGAGACGCCCACCTCCAAGTCTGATAAGGAGAGGGTGTTCTGGGAACGAGGAAGGTTGTACCGGGAGACAGTACCCGGAGATCCTAAAAAGGAGTGGTTGAGGGAAAGACAGCTGGTCGTCCCCTATCAGTTCAGAACTGAGTTGTTGCGGATTGCCCATGAGATTCCACTCGCTGGACACTTGGGGATCAGCAAAACAAAGGCACGGCTGTCTCAACACTTCTATTGGCCCAAGATGGGGACAGATGTAACACACTACTGCCGCTCCTGTGCCACCTGTCAAAAAGTGGGTAAGGCGGGGCCTGCTCTTAAGGCTCCCCTTATTCCTTTGCCGGTGATAGAGGAGCCTTTCCAGAGAATCGCGGTGGACATTGTAGGACCGCTGTCCGTCCCCAGCAGCTCCGGAAAGCGATACATTCTCACCGTGGTAGACTACGCTACCCGGTACCCAGAGGCAGTAGCTCTGTCTTCAACCAGGGCAGATAAGGTGGCTGACGCACTGGTGACCATCTTTTCAAGAGTAGGATTTCCCAGGGAGATGCTTACCGATCAAGGGCCCCAATTCATGTCTCGCCTAATGGAGGCTCTCTGTGAGAAAATGCAGGTGACGCAGCTGGTATCGAGTCCGTATCACCCACAGACTAATGGTTTGTGTGAACGTTTCAACGGTACCCTCAAACAGATGCTCCACATACTGGTTGAGACCCAAGTGCGTGACTGGGAGCGGTACCTCCCACACCTGCTGTTCGCTTACAGAGAAGTTCCGCAGGCCTCGACCGGGTTCTCCCCCTTCGAGCTCCTGTATGGCAGGCGAGTCCGGGGACCCCTTGGGTTGATAAGAGAATCCTGGGAAGATGAGCCAAACCCCACAGAAGTGTCCATCGTGGATTATGTCATGCGCTTCCGTGACAAGATGCAGACCTTGACGCAGTTGGTGCATGACAACATGACGCAGGCTCAGGCTGACCAGAAGCGCTGGTACGACCAGAACACCCGGGAGCGGACCTACCAGGTGGGTCAAAAGGTGTGGGTGTTGGTCCCGGTACCAACGGATAAGCTTCAGGCAGCCTGGGAAGGCCCGTACGTCGTCCACCAACAGCTCAACCCGGTCACCTACGTGGTCACGCTTGACCATGCTCGGGGTAGGCGCAAGGCCTTTCACGTCAACATGCTGAAGGCGCACTATGAACGTGAAGCTTGCATCCTACCGGTCTGCAATCTGCCAGAGGATGGGGAGGAAGATTCCCTCCTGGACATGCTGGCCCAGGCCAAGGCCAATGGGTCCATTGAGGACATGGAGATAAGTGGTTCGCTCACCGTGTCCCAGCGGTTGCAGTTGATGGCCACCCTGGAACTCTTCCGGCCCGTGTTCACCAACCGTCCTGGGAGGACGGAGTTAGCGGTTCATGAGGTGGACACCGGGAATCATGCCCCATTACGGCGAACACCTTATCGGATCTCTGAAACGGTGCAACAAGTCATGCGCCAAGAGGTCGATGAGATGTTAAGGCTGGGAGTGATTCGACGGTCAAAAGGTGCGTGGGCTTCACCTGTAGTCCTCGTGCCTAAAAAGGATCGAACCACCCGGTTCTGCGTGGACTACAGGGGGCTCAACGCCATCACAACCTCTGATGCCCACCCGATGCCGCGCATCGAGGATCTGCTCGAGCGGTTGACAAACGCCAACTACATATCCATCATGGATTTGAGTCGGGGATACTGGCAGATTCCCCTGAGCCCTGAGGCACAGGAGAAATCCGCCTTTATCACCCCCTTTGGACTGTACGAGTCCACGGTCATGCCCTTCGGCATGAAGAATACCCCTGCCACTTTCCAGCGGATGGTCAACCACCTGCTTCGGGGACTGGAGGAGTACGCCGTGGCGTACTTAGACGATATTGCCGTCTTCAGTTCCACCTGGGAGGAAGACCTTCAGCACCTCCAGGAGGTGCTCAAGCGTCTTCACAAGGCAGGCCTGACCATCAAGCCGGGGAAGTGCCAGATAGGCATGCGCAAGGTCCACTACCTGGGGCACCGGGTAGGCGGGGGTTCCATGAGTCCGGAGCCAGAAAAAGTGGATGCAATCGTGTTCTGGCCCACCCCCAGGACCAAGAAACAGGTGAAGTCCTTCTTGGGCACTGCAGGGTACTATAGGCGGTTCGTACAGGACTATAGCGCCCTTGCCAAACCCTTGACTGACCTCACCAAGCAGAGGCTACCCCAAACAGTCAACTGGACAGATGACTGTGAGGCGGCTTTCCAAGCTTTGAAAGCAGCCCTGTGCAACTCTCCAGTGTCGACAGCAGTCGCCCGTTTCTGGAACAGACCGACGCCAGCGAGTTTGGCCTCGGTGCTGTGCTTAGCCAGGTCGATTCGGGGAACCAAGAGCACCCTGTGTTGTATCTGAGCCGGAAACTTTTGCCGAGGGAAGTGGCATACTCGACCATCGAGAAGGAGTGTCTGGCCATGGTGTGGGCACTGCAGCGTTTGCAGCCCTACCTGTACGGGCGCGCCTTCACGGTGGTAACTGACCACAACCCTCTGAGCTGGTTGCACACAGTGTCCGGAACCAATGGAAGATTGCTCCGCTGGAGCCTTGCCCTACAACAGTACGACTTTACTGTAAAACACAGGAAGGGCAGTGAAAACGGCAATGCCGATGGGTTGTCCCGCCGGGGCGAACCCGCTGAGGTGCGCATGGCCGATTACCGAGAGGTAATGCCTCCTTAGCTCCCTCTTAAGGGGGGATGTGTGATGTACAATGTCTGCAAGATATGTTTTCTGTTGCAATGTGCTAACAAACCCTCCATTTTCTTTGAGAAGCTGCCTGCCAGTGTCTCAGTTACATTGCACACTACAGCAGCTTCCCTTCCCCCGAGTGCCATAAACCAATTTCCTGTCACCCCATTTGGCTTCTCATGTGCCTCGGCTGAAAGAGAAGAAAAAAAGTGCGGGAAAAACTTCTTTGTTTGAAACGAATAAAACTATGAGAGACTATACCATAAGAACCAAATATCCTAGAGATATGAAAATCATATTTTTGTAACCTGAGCGGTCCCAGCTTCGAGACCGCATATGTTTCGAAGTTCTACCCTGTCCAGAACATGAGATAGGATTTGCGCCCAAATGGACGGTCATATCGCATAGATGTTTTTTTGTTTTCTTGATGGGCTCATTACGCTGGGAAACATGATACCACTGATGAGTCCATACCAGCTTCTCCCATAAAGTTATAGCTAATCTAAGTTTTGTAGCCAAAACATAACTTGGATAAGAGAGGTGGGATCAACCCAGAATGCACCTCTCTGTGATGTCACATAGGAAAGTCTATAAGGCATTCCCTGGCAGAACCAGCTCAGAACAGCTCAAGTCGTCGTGCTAGAAGGACCCCAATGAGCGGAGAAGTGCAGCTCCGCCTCCACCCACCTTAGCCGCATGGTCTGCCTAAGGAACAATATGGAACTGTGAGTGTAATCTCTTTGTTTTCTACACTTTTATTTTATACCTGTACTGTACATATTTTATGTCTCAATTTTATAGCAACTTTTATCTGTAATCACTGTCCTCTTTCGAAAATAAATGAAATTATTTAGATCTGTCTCCATGCTCTAAGAATCGAACTATACGCCTTTGATAGATAATCGCTACTAATTCAAGGGGTTTGCCACGGACCCTCTTAATTTAACACTGTGAATTAAGTAACCGTGACTGGTGGCAGCGCGTTGTGTATGGCTATTACGGCTTGCTGGCAGTACAGAAGGGTCTTATATTGCTGAATAAGGGTCTGCGGCCACAGCATTGATAATTCCCTTACTGCAGAAGCCTAATTGCCGGTTCACAACAGGCAGCCCGTCCGGCGACCAATTATCCTAGGTGCAGTTCCCTGACTGACCTGAGGGTAAGGGGGGCGCCGGAGAGCTGCGAGTTCCAAGGTGGAACTGAGAAAGTGGGATATACACAAATCCCCGCAGTACTTGGAAGATTGATAGCAGTGGTGGGGCATCCAAATTAAACTCCCCCTGCGGCAAATTGTAGAGCGAGATTAGCTTGCTGGATATTTTTGGTCACATGGTGCCAGTGTTGGGATAACTAAGATAAGCCCCACTGCGCCTGTGATAGCCGTGTGCCGGCATTGTGTCACGCCCCTCCGTCCGCTGATACACCCGTGTCAGTGGTGGGATTGTGACATAGTGGTGACACAGGGTCCGCTGTCCGTCGCGTATTGGTGGCAGCGGGACCCCCGTTAGTGTCGCCCGTAAGTAGACGAACGGCGGTGGGCTGTTCGTCACAACATACACATTATAGATGGCGGGCTCTTCATCCCTGTATAGTAATTCTACATAATATACACATTATAGATGGTGCGCTCTTCATCCCTGTATAGTAATTCTACATAATATACACATTATAGATGGCGCGCTCTTCATCCCTGTATAGTAATTCTACATAATATACACATTATAGATGGCGCGCTCTTCATCCCTGTATAGTAATTCTACATAATATACACATTATAGATGGTGCGCTCTTCATCCCTGTATAGTAATTCTACATAATATACACATTATAGATGGCGCGCTCTTCATCCCTGTATAGTAATTCTACATAATATACACATTATAGATGGCACGCTCTTCATCCCTGTATAGTAATTCTACATAATATACACATTATAGATGACGCTCTTCATCCCTGTATAGTAATTCTACATAATATACACATTATAGATGGCACGCTCTTCATTCCTGTATAGTAATTCTACATAATATACACATTATAGATGGCGCGCTCTTCATCCCTGTATAGTAATTCTACATAATATACACATTATAGATGGCGCGCTCTTCATCCCTGTATAGTATTTCTACATAATATACACATTATAGATGGCGCGCTCTTCATCCCTGTATAGTAATTCTACATAATATACACATTATAGATGGCGCGCACTTCATCCCTATATAGTATTTCTACATAATATACACATTATAGATGGCGCGCTCTTCATCCCTGTATAGTAATTCTACATAATATACACATTAGAGATGGCGCGTTCTTCATCCCTGTATAGTAATTCTACATAATATACACATTATAGATGGCGCGCTCTTCATCCCTGTATAGTAATTCTACATAATATACACATAGACGACACGCTCTTCATCCCTGTATAGTAATCCTACATAATATACACATTATAGATGGCGCGCTCTTCATTCCTGTATAGTAATCCTACATAATATACACATTATAGATGGCGCGCTCTTCATTCCTGTATAGTAATTCTACATAATATGCACATTATAGATGGCACGCTCTTCATCCCTGTATAGTAATCCTACATAATATACACATTATAGATGGCACGCTCTTCATCCCTGTATAGTAATCCTACATAATATACACATTATAGATGGCACGCTCTTCATTCCTGTATAGTAATTCTACATAATATACACATTATAGATGGCGCACTCTTCATCCCTGTATAGTAATCCTACATAATATACACATTATAGATGGCACGCTCTTCATTCCTGTATAGTAATTCTACATAATATACACATTATAGATGGCGCGCTCTTCATCCCTGTATAGTAATCCTACATAATATACACATTATAGATGGCACGCTCTTCATTCCTGTATAGTAATTCTACATAATATACACATTATAGATGGCGCACTCTTCATCCCTGTATAGTAATCCTACATAATATACACATTATAGATGGCTCGCTCTTCATCCCTGTATAGTAATTCTACATAATATACACATTATAGATGGCGCGCTCTTCATCCCTGTATAGTAATTCTACATAATATACACATTATAGATGGCACGCTCTTCATCCCTGTATAGTAATTCTACATAATATACACATTATAGATGGCGTGCTCTTCATCCCTGTATAGTAATTCTACATAATATACACATTATAGATGGCACGCTCTTCATTCCTGTATAGTAATTCTACATAATATACACATTATAGATGGCACGCTCTTCATCCCTGTATAGTAATTCTACATAATATACACATTATAGATGGCGTGCTCTTCATCCCTGTATAGTAATTCTACATAATATACACATTATAGATGGCGTGCTCTTCATCCCTGTATAGTAATTCTACATAATATACACATTATAGATGGCGCGCTCTTCATCCCTGTATAGTAATTCTACATAATATACACATTATAGATGGCGCGCTCTTCATCCCTGTATAGTAATTCTACATAATATACACATTATAGATGGCGCGCTCTTCATCCCTGTATAGTAATTCTACATAATATACACATTATAGATGGCGAACTCTTCATTCCTGTATAGTAATTCTACATAATATACACATTATAGATGGAGCGCTCTTCATCCCTGTATAGTAATCCTACATAATATACACATTATAGATGGCACGCTCTTCATCCCTGTATAGTAATTCTACATAATATACACATTATAGATGGCGAACTCTTCATCCCTGTATAGTAATTCTACATAATATACACATTATAGATGGCGAACTCTTCATTCCTGTATAGTAATTCTACATAATATACACATTATAGATGGCGCGCTCTTCATCCCTGTATAGTAATTCTACATAATATACACATTATAGATGGCGAACTCTTCATCCCTGTATAGTAATTCTACATAATATACACATTATAGATGGCACGCTCTTCATCCCTGTATAGTAATTCTACATAATATACACATTATAGATGGCACGCTCTTCATCCCTGTATAGTAATTCTACATAATATACACATTATAGATGGCACGCTCTTCATCCCTGTATAGTAATTCTACATAATATACACATTATAGATGGCGCGCTCTTCATCCCTGTATAGTAATTCTACATAATATACACATTATAGATGGCGCGCTCTTCATCCCTGTATAGTAATTCTACATAATATACACATTATAGATGGCATGCTCTTCATCCCTGTATAGTAATTCTACATAATATACACATTATAGATGGCACGCTCTTCATCCCTGTATAGTAATTCTACATAATATACACATTATAGATGGCACGCTCTTCATCCCTGTATAGTAATTCTACATAATATACACATTATAGATGGCATGCTCTTCATCCCTGTATAGTAATTCTACATAATATACACATTATAGATGGCATGCTCTTCATCCCTGTATAGTAATTCTACATAATATACACATTATAGATGGCGTGCTCTTCATCCCTGTATAGTAATCCTACATAATATACACATTATAGATGGCGCACTCTTCATCCCTGTATAGTAATTCTACATAATATACACATTATAGATGGCACGCTCTTCATCCTTGTATAGTAATTCTACATAATATACACATTATAGATGGCACGCTCTTCATCCCAGTATAGTAATTCTACATAATATACACATTATAGATGGCACGCTCTTCATCCCTGTATAGTAATTCTACATAATATACACATTATAGATGGTGCGCTCTTCATCCCTGTATAGTAATTCTACATAATATACACATTATAGATGGCACGCTCTTCATCCCAGTATAGTAATTCTACATAATATACACATTATAGATGGCACGCTCTTCATCCTTGTATAGTAATTCTACATAATATACACATTATAGATGGCATGCTCTTCATCCCTGTATAGTAATTCTACATAATATACACATTATAGATGGCACGCTCTTCATCCCAGTATAGTAATTCTACATAATATACACATTATAGATGGCACGCTCTTCATCCCTGTATAGTAATTCTACATAATATACACATTATAGATGGCACGCTCTTCATCCCTGTATAGTAATTCTACATAATATACACATTATAGATGACACGCTCTTCATCCCTGTACAGTAATTCTACATAATATACACATTATAGATGGCACGCTCTTCATCCCAGTATAGTAATTCTACATAATATACACATTATAGATGGCACGCTCTTCATCCCTGTATAGTAATTCTACATAATATACACATTATAGATGGTGCGCTCTTCATCCCTGTATAGTAATTCTACATAATATACACATTATAGATGGCACGCTCTTCATCCCTGTATAGTAATTCTACATAATATACACATTATAGATGGCACGCTCTTCATCCCAGTATAGTAATTCTACATAATATACACATTATAGATGGCACGCTCTTCATCCTTGTATAGTAATTCTACATAATATACACATTATAGATGGCACGCTCTTCATCCCTGTATAGTAATTCTACATAATATACACATTATAGATGGCACGCTCTTCATCCCTGTATAGTAATTCTACATAATATACACATTATAGATGGCACGCTCTTCATCCCTGTATAGTAATTCTACATAATATACACATTATAGATGGCGGGCTCTTCATCCCAGTATAGTAATTCTACATAATATACACATTATAGATGACGCGCTCTTCATCCCTGTATAGTAATCCTACATAATATACACATTATAGATGGCACACTCTTCATCCCTGTATAGTAATTCTACATAATATACACATTATAGATGGCACGCTCTTCATCCCTGTATAGTAATCCTACATAATATACACATTATAGATGATGCGCTCTTCATCCCTGTATAGTAATTCTACATAATATACACATTACAGATGGCACGCTCTTCATCCCTGTATAGTAATTCTACATAATATACACATTACAGATGGCGCGCTCTTCATCCCTGTATAGTAATTCTACATAATATACACATTATAGATGGCGTGCTCTTCATCCCTGTATAGTAATCCTACATAATATACACATTATAGATGGCGCGCTCTTCATCCCTGTATAGTAATCCTACATAATATACACATTATAGATGGCGCGCTCTTCATCCCTGTATAGTAATCCTACATAATATACACATTATAGATGGCGCGCTCTTCATCCCTGTATAGTAATCCTACATAATATACACATTATAGATGGCACGCTCTTCATCCCTGTATAGTAATCCTACATAATATACACATTATAGATGGCGCGCTCTTCATCCCTGTATAGTAATTCTACATAATATACACATTATAGATGGGGCGCTCTTCATCCCTGTATAGTAATTCTACATAATATACACATTATAGATGGCACGCTCTTCATCCCTGTATAGTAATCCTACATAATATACACATTATAGATGGCGCGCTCTTCATCCCTGTATAGTAATTCTACATAATATACACATTATAGATGGGGCGCTCTTCATCCCTGTATAGTAATTCTACATAATATACACATTATAGATGGCGTGCTCTTCATCCCTGTATAGTAATTCTACATAATATACACATTATAGATGGCGCGCTCTTCATCCCTGTATAGTAATTCTACATAATATACACATTATAGATGGCGTGCTCTTCATCCCTGTATAGTAATCCTACATAATATACACATTATAGATGGCACGCTCTTCATCCCTGTATAGTAATTCTACATAATATACACATTATAGATGGGGCGCTCTTCATTCCTGTATAGTAATTCTACATAATATACACATTATAGATGGCGCGCTCTTCATCCCTGTATAGTAATTCTACATAATATACACATTATAGATGGCGCGCTCTTCATCCCTGTATAGTAATTCTACATAATATACACATTATAGATGGGGCGCTCCTCATTCCTGTATAGTAATTCTACATAATATACACATTATAGATGGCGCGCTCTTCATCCCTGTATAGTAATTCTACATAATATACACATTATAGATGGCGCTCTTCATCCCTGTATAGTAATCCTACATAATATACACATTATAGATGGCACGCTCTTCATCCCTGTTGTGATGTACAATGTCTGTGAGGTATGGGGTTTTGTCGACAAAATATGATGTTTTCTGTTGTAACTTTCCAGAAAGATCCGGCAGATATGACAATCCAGGCTGCTAGCTCTGCAGCTTCATCCCTCCTCCCTTCACACACACACACAGAGCAGTGCCACCCCCCCTCCTCTACAGCCTGTGTTCGCACTAGTAATAGGAGACCCCCCTGCTGTTACAACCATTTGTTTCCTTCTCTCCTCTTCAGAGCGGGAAAAACTTCTTTGTTTGAAACGAATAAAACTATGAGAGACTATACCATAAGAACCAAATACCCTAGAGATATGAAAATCACATTTTTGTAATCCGGGCGGTCACAGCGTCGCTGCCGTGGTTCTGGCGAAGCGTAATCCTTTCAGAACCTGAGATATGTGTTCCAGCTAAACGGTGTATCAGAACTACTGCATATTTGGTCTTGAATTATTGTACTCAACAAATCACAACCAATGATGCCCTATATGTGTCTGTGCGGGCTGCCCCCACGGAGTTATGATTAGTATAAGTTTTCTAGTGTAATTCTACATCCAAAGGAGAGAGGTGGGATTAACCCAGCATGCATCTCTCCGTGATGTCACATAGCAAGTCTATAAAGCATTTCCTGGACAAAACCAGAGCAGAACAGCTCAAGTCGTCGTGCTAGAAAGATCCCCAGATGAGCGGAGAAGTGCAGCTCCGCCTCCACCCACCTTAGCCGCATGGTCTGCCTAAGGAACAATATGGAACTGTGAGTGTACTCTCTTTGTTTTCTCCACTTTTATTTTATACCTGTACTGTACATATTTTATGTCTCAATTTTATAGCAACTTTTATCTGTAATCACTGTCCTCTTTCGGAAAATAAATGAAATAATTATTTAGATCTGTCTCTATGCTCTAAGACTCGAACTATACGCCTTTGATAGATAATCGCTACTAATTCAAGGGGTTTGCCACGGACCCTCTTAATTTAACACTGTGAATTAAGTAACCGTGACTGGTGACAGCGTGTTGTGTACGGCTATTGCGGCTTGCTGGCAGTTTAGAAGGGTCTTATATAGCTGAATAAGGGTCTGCGGCACCAGCATTCATAATTCCCTTACTGCAGAAGCCTAATTGCCAGTTCACAACAGGCAGCCCGTCCGGCGACCAATTATCCTAGGTGCAGTTCACTGACTGACCTGAGGGTAAGGGGGGCGCCGGAGAGCTGCAAGTTCCAAAGTGGAACTGAGAAAGTGGGATATACATAAATCCCCGCAGTACTTGGAAGATTGATAGCAGTGGTGGGGCATCCAAATTAAACTCCCCCTGCGGCAAATTGTAGAGCGAGATTAGCTTGCTGGATATTTTTGGTCACATGGTGCCAGTGTTGGGATAACTAAGATAAGCCCCACTGCGCCTGTGATAGCCGTGTGCCGGCATTGTGTCACGCCCCTCCGTCCGCTGATACACCGGTGTCAGTGGTGGGATTGTGACATAGTGGTGACACAGGGTCCGCTGTCCGTCGCGTTTTGGTGGCAGCGGTACCCCCGTTAGTGTCGCCCGTATTTGGACGAACGGCCGTGGGCTGTTCGTCACACCTGTATAGTAATTGTACATAATATACACATTATAGATGGCGCGCTCTACATTCCTGTATAGTAATTCTACATAATATACACATTATAGATGGCACGCTCTTCATTCCTGTATAGTAATTCTACATAATATACACATTATAGATGGCGTGCTCTTCATCCCAGTATAGTAATTCTACATAATATACACATTATAGATGGCGCGCTCTTCATCCCTGTATAGTAATTCTACATAATATACACATTATAGATGGCGCGCTCTTCATCCCTGTATAGTAATTCTACATAATATACACATTATAGATGGCGCGCTCTTCATCCCTGTATAGTAATTCTACATAATATACACATTATAGATGGCGCGCTCTTCATCCTTGTATAGTAATTCTACATAATATACACATTATAGATGGCGCGCTCTTCATTCCTGTATAGTAATACTACATAATATACACATTATAGATGGCGCTCTTCATTCCTGTATAGTAATTCTACATAATATACACATTATAGATGGCGCGCTCTTCATCCCTGTATAGTAATTCTACATAATATACACATTATAGATGGTGCGCTCTTCATCCCTGTATAGTAATTCTACATAATATACACATTATAGATGACACGCTCTTCATCCCTGTATAGTAATTCTACATAATATACACATTATAGATGGCGCGCTCTTCATCCCTGTATAGTAATTCTACATAATATACACATTATAGATGGCGCGCTCTTCATCCCTGTATAGTAATTCTACATAATATACACATTATAGATGGCACGCTCTTCATCCCTGTATAGTAATTCTACATAATATACACATTATAGATGGCACGCTCTTCATCCCTGTATAGTAATTCTACATAATATACACATTATAGATGGCGCGCTTTTCATCCCTGTATAGTAATTCTACATAATATACACATTATAGATGGCGCGCTCTTCATCCCTGTATAGTAATTCTACATAATATACACATTATAGATGGCACGCTCTTCATCCCTGTATAGTAATTCTACATAATATACACATTATAGATGGCGCGCTCTTCATCCCTGTATAGTAATTCTACACAATATACACATTATAGATGGCGCGCTCTTCATCCCTGTATAGTAATTCTACATAATATACACATTATAGATGGCACGCTCTTCATCCCTGTATAGTAATTCTACATAATATACACATTATAGATGGCGCGCTCTTCATCCCTGTATAGTAATTCTACATAATATACACATTATAGATGGCACGCTCTTCATCCCTGTATAGTAATTCTACATAATATACACATTATAGATGATGCGCTCTTCATCCCTGTATAGTAATTCTACATAATATACACATTATAGATGGCATGCTCTTCATCCCTGTATAGTAATCCTACATAATATACATATTATAGATGGCACGCTCTTCATCCCTGTATAGTAATCCTACATAATATACATATTATAGATGGCGTGCTCTTCATCCCTGTATAGTAATTCTACATAATATACACATTATAGATGGCGCGCTCTTCATCCCTGTATAGTAATTCTACATAATATACACATTATAGATGATGCGCTCTTCATCCCTGTATAGTAATTCTACATAATATACACATTATAGATGGCGCGCTCTTCATTCCTGTATAGTAATCCTACATAATATACACATTATAGATGGCACGCTCTTCATCCCTGTATAGTAATTCTACATAATATACACATTATAGATGGCGCGCTCTTCATTCCTGTATAGTAATCCTACATAATATACACATTATAGATGGTGCGCTCTTCATCCCTGTATAGTAATTCTACATAATATACATATTATAGATGGCGTGCTCTTCATCCCTGTATAGTAATTCTACATAATATACACATTATTGATGGCATGCTCTTCATCCCTGTATAGTAATCCTACATAATATACATATTATAGATGGCACGCTCTTCATTCCTGTATAGTAATTCTACATAATATACACATTATAGATGGCACGCTCTTCATCCCTGTATAGTAATTCTACATAATATACACATTATAGATGGCACACTCTTCATCCCTGTATAGTAATTCTACATAATATACACATTATTGATGGCATGCTCTTCATCCCTGTATAGTAATCCTACATAATATACATATTATAGATGGCACGCTCTTCATTCCTGTATAGTAATTCTACATAATATACACATTATAGATGGCGCGCTCTTCATCCCTGTATAGTAATTCTACATAATATACACATTATAGATGGCACACTCTTCATCCCTGTATAGTAATTCTACATAATATACACATTATAGATGGCACGCTCTTCATCCCAGTATAGTAATTCTACATAATATACACATTATAGATGGCACGCTCTTCATTCCTGTATAGTAATTCTACATAATATACACATTATAGATGGCACGCTCTTCATTCCTGTATAGTAATTCTACATAATATACACATTATAGATGGCACGCTCTTCATCCCTGTATAGTAATCCTACATAATATACACATTATAGATGGCGCGCTCTTCATCCCTGTATAGTAATTCTACATAATATACACATTATAGATGGCACGCTCTTCATCCCAGTATAGTAATTCTACATAATATACACATTATAGATGGCGTGATCTTCATCCCTGTATAGTAATCCTACATAATATACACATTATAGATGGCACGCTCTTCATTCCTGTATAGTAATTCTACATAATATACACATTATAGATGGCACGCTTGTGACGAACAGCCCACCGCCGTTCGTCCACTTACGGGCGACACTAACGGGAGTCCCGCTGCCACCAAAACGCGACGGACAGCGGACCCTGTGTCACCACTATGTCACAGTCCCACCACTGACACGGGTGTATCAGAGGACGGAGGGGCGTGACACAATGCCGGCACACGGCTATCACAGGCGCAGTGGGGCTTATCTTAGTTATCCCAACACTGGCACCATGTGACCAAAAATATCCAGCAAGCTAATCTCGCTCTACAATTTGCCGCAGGGGGAGTTTAATTTGGATGCCCCACCACTGCTATCAATCTTCCAAGTACTGCGGGGATTTATGTATATCCCACTTTCTCAGTTCCACTTTGGAACTCACAGCTCTCCGGCGCCCCCCTTACCCTCAGGTCAGTCAGGGAACTGCACCTAGGATAATTGGTCGCCGGACGGGCTGCCTGTTGTGAACCGGCAATTAGGCTTCTGCAGTAAGGGAATTATCAATGCTGTGGCTGCAGACCCTTATTCAGCAATATAAGACCCTTCTGTACTGCCAGCAAGCCGTAATAGCCGTGCACAACGCGCTGCCACCAGTCACGGTTACTTAATTCACAGTGTTAAATTAAGAGGGTCCGTGGCAAACCCTTTGAATTAGTAGCGATTATCTATCAAAGGCGTATAGTTCGATTCTTAGAGCATAGAGACAGATCTAAATAATTTCATTTATTTTCCGAAAGAGGACAGTGATTACAGATAAAAGTTGCTATAAAATTGAGACATAAAATATGTACAGTACAGGTATAAAATAAAAGTGGAGAAAACAAAGAGATTACACTCACAGTTCCATATTGTTCCTTAGGCAGACCATGCAGCTAAGGTGGGTGGAGGCGGAGCTGCACTTCTCCGCTCATCTGGATCTTTCTAGCACGACGACTTGAGCTGTTCTGAGCTGGTTCTGCCAGGGAATGCCTTATAGACTTTCCTATGTGACATCACAGAGAGGTGCATTCTGGGTTGATCCCACCTCTCTTATCCAAGTTATGTTTTGGCTACAAAACTTAGATTAGCTATAACTTTATGGGAGAAGCTGGTATGGACTCATCAGTGGTATCATGTTTCCCAGCGTAATGAGCCCATCAAGAAAACATCAAACATCTATGCGATATGACCGTCCATTTGGGCGCAAATCATATCTCAGGTTCTGGACATCCGAGAGTTTTGCAACAGGCACCACAGCGAAGCTGGGTCTGCTCGGATCGCAGAAATATGATTTTTATATTTCTGCTGGGTATGGTTTTCGCGGGACAATCCCTTATTGTTTTATTCAAACTCCTGGTTTCAAACAAAGAGTTTAGTTCCCGCACTTTTTTTTCTCTTTCAGCTGAGAGAAGCCAAATGGTGTGAGGAAGATGGTCTAGCTAATTAACATTCCTGCTCTTCCAGAGGAAGTGGCAGGGTTGATAAAACCTGGGGGGGGGGAAGGAATTCCTATTACTGACAGTTTACAATGTCCTAGGATGGAGGATTTGTTAGCACATTGCAACAGAAAACATATCTTCGGGCATTGTACATCACACCTCCCCCCTTAAGAGGGCGCTAAGGAGGCATTACCTCTCGGTAATCTGCCATGCGCACCTCAGCGGGTTCGCCCCGGCGGGACAACCCATCGGCATTGCCGTTTTCACTGCCCTTCCTGTGTTTTACAGTAAAATCGTACTGTTGAAGGGCAAGGCTCCAGCGGAGCAATCTTCCATTGGTTCCGGACACTGTGTGCAACCAGCTCAGAGGGTTGTGGTCGGTTACCACCGTGAAGGCGCGCCCGTACAGGTAGGGCTGCAAACGTTGCAGTGCCCACACCATGGCCAGACACTCCTTCTCGATGGTCGAGTATGCCACTTCCCTCGGCAGAAGTTTCCGGCTCAGGTACAACACGGGGTGCTCTTGGTTCCCCGAGTCGACCTGGCTAAGCACAGCACCGAGGCCAAACTCGCTGGCGTCGGTCTGTACCAGAAACGGGCGACTGCTGTCGACTGCTCTCAACACTGGAGAGTTGCACAGGGCTGCTTTCAAAGCTTGGAAAGCCGCCTCACAGTCATCTGTCCAGTTGACTGTTTGGGGTAGCCTCTGCTTGGTGAGGTCAGTCAAGGGTTTGGCAAGGCCGCTATAGTCCTGTACGAACCGCCTATAGTACCCTGCAGTGCCCAAGAAGGACTTCACCTGTTTCTTGGTCCTGGGGGTGGGCCAGGACACGATTGCGTCCACTTTTTCTGGCTCCGGACTCATGGAACCCCCGCCTACCCGGTGCCCCAGGTAGTGGACCTCGCGCATGCCTATCTGGCACTTCCCCGGCTTGATGGTCAGGCCTGCCTGGTGAAGACGCTTGAGCACCTCCTGGAGGTGCTGAAGGTGTTCCTCCCAGGTGGAACTGAAGACGGCAATATCGTCTAAGTACGCCACTGCGTACTCCTCCAGTCCCCGAAGCAGGAGGTTGACCATCCGCTGGAATGTGGCAGGGGCATTCTTCATGCCAAAGGGCATGACCGTGGACTCGTACAGTCCAAAGGGGGTGATAAAGGCGGATTTCTCCTGCGCCTCAGGGCTCAGGGGAATCTGCCAGTATCCCCGACTCAAATCCATGATGGATATGTAGTTGGCGTTTGTCAACCGCTCGAGCAGATCCTCGATGCGCGGCATCGGGTGGGCATCAGAGGTTGTGATGGCGTTGAGCCCCCTGTAGTCCACGCAGAACCGGGTGGTTCGATCCTTTTTAGGCACGAGGACTACAGGTGAAGCCCACGCACCCTTTGACCGTCGAATCACTCCCAGCCTTAACATCTCATCGACCTCTTGGCGCATGACTTGTTGCACCGTTTCAGAGATCCGATAAGGTGTTCGCCGTAATGGGGCATGATTCCCGGTGTCCACCTCATGAACCGCTAACTCCGTCCTCCCAGGACGGTTGGTGCACACGGGCCGGAAGAGTTCCAGGGTGGCCATCAACTGCAACCGCTGGGACACGGTGAGCGAACCACTTATCTCCATGTCCTCAATGGACCCATTGGCCTTGGCCTGGGCCAGCATGTCCAGGAGGGAATCTTCCTCCCCATCCTCTGGCAGATTGCAGACCGGTAGGATGCAAGCTTCACGTTCGTAGTGCGCCTTCAGCATGTTGACGTGAAAGGCCTTGCGCCTACCCCGAGCATGGTCAAGCGTGACCACGTAGGTGACCGGGTTGAGCTGTTGGTGGACGACGTACGGGCCTTCCCAGGCTGCCTGAAGCTTATCCGGGACCGGGACCAACACCCACACCTTTTGACCCACCTGGTAGGTCCGCTCCCGGGCGTTCTGGTCGTACCAGCACTTCTGGTCAGCCTGAGCCTGCGTCAGGTTGTCATGCACCAACTGCGTCAAGGTTTGCATCTTGTCACGGAAGCGCATGACATAATCCACGATGGACACTTCTGTGGGGTTTGGCTCATCTTCCCAGGATTCTCTTATCAACCCAAGGGGTCCCCGGACTCGCCTGCCATACAGGAGCTCGAAGGGGGAGAACCCGGTCGAGGCCTGCGGAACTTCTCTGTAAGCGAACAGCAGGTGTGGGAGGTACCGCTCCCAGTCGCGCCCTTGGGTCTCAACCAGTATGCGGAGCATCTGTTTGAGGGTACCGTTGAAACGTTCACACAAACCATTAGTCTGTGGGTGATACGGACTCGATACCAGCTGCGTCACCTGCATTTTCTCACAGAGAGCCTCCATTAGGCGAGACATGAATTGGGGCCCTTGATCGGTAAGCATCTCCCTGGGAAATCCTACTCTTGAAAAGATGGTCACCAGTGCGTCAGCCACCTTATCTGCCCTGGTTGAAGACAGAGCTACTGCCTCTGGGTACCGGGTAGCGTAGTCTACCACGGTGAGAATGTATCGCTTTCCGGAGCTGCTGGGGACGGACAGCGGTCCTACAATGTCCACCGCGATTCTCTGGAAAGGCTCCTCTATCACCGGCAAAGGAATAAGGGGAGCCTTAAGAGCACGCCCCGCCTTACCCACTTTTTGACAGGTGGCACAGGAGCGGCAGTAGTGTGTTACATCTGTCCCCATCTTGGGCCAATAGAAGTGTTGAGACAGCCGTGCCTTTGTTTTGCTGATCCCCAAGTGTCCAGCGAGTGGAATCTCATGGGCAATCCGCAACAACTCAGTTCTGAACTGATAGGGGACGACCAGCTGTCTTTCCCTCAACCACTCCTTTTTAGGATCTCCGGGTACTGTCTCTCGGTACAACCTTCCTCGTTCCCAGAACACCCTCTCCTTATCAGACTTGGAGGTGGGCGTCTCGGCGAGACCTCTCAATTTCTCCAGGCTGGCATCTGAGTGCAGAGCAGCCTGGAACTCCATGCTGGAGGCTGCCAGAAGTGACGTCAGGGTCCCCTCTTTACTGGGACCCTCTGGAACCGGCTCTGGGTTCACCTCTGGTTCAGTCTCTCCTGTAGCAGCAGAGGGTCCAGAAGACAGTGCGTTACCTGCGATCTGGGCACTCTGACTGCGTGTGACAGCTGCTATGTATGCTGTCTCCCTGGGGATTTCTGCAGACCCCCCAGCTGGTGCTGCCCTGGGCTCTACCTCCCCATCCACCCCCAACACTTCAGGAGCAGTGCTACTTATGGGCCAGTTACCTTCCTCGGTGGCACTGGTCAGCTGCATGGCATTACCTTCCTCATGGTCCCCATGCACCTCCCCATTTCCTTGAGCACCGTTGCTTACTCCTGCCAGGGGTTCCTCAGCCGTCTCACTCCGCAGAGTGACGGGGCTGAGCACTTCGGTACCTGTGGACACATCTACCGCTTCAAAGAAAGGGTTAACGGGTTCAGTCGGCACAGATACATCAACATCATCATCATCCTTCCTAGGAGAAGAATGGTTATCAGTTTGCTTTGGTACATTCACATCAGCATCAGCATCGTACCTGGGGAAAGAATGGTTGTTAGTTGCATCATTACTCATCAAGGCATTAGCAGGTAACACATTCAGTTTCCCATCATCAACATCATCAGGGTTAACGTTACCCTTATTATCAGTTTGGGGAAGGGTGTCAGGGACATAGTATGCAACCATCCTCCCCAAGTCAGTCCCCAATAAAACATCAGTGGGCAAATTTTCAGACACTCCCACCTCCCTCAACCCGCTCCCGGCACCCCAGTCAAGAAAAACTCGTGCCACTGGCAAGGGACAACGGGTGCCTCCAATCCCGGTGACAGTCAGGGTTTTCCCCTCAACAAACTCTTCAGGGGCCGCCAGTCCAGGACGGATGAGGGTTCGTTCAGCCCCGGTGTCCTTGAGGCCTGTAGCAAGACGGGCCCCCACCTGAACAGGTTGAACGTTGTCGTCAGCCCTCCCAACCACACCTCCCACCAAAAGAACAGAGGCATTGGGCCCGGGGGCCTTGGCTGGGGGGTTCTTCGGCCTGTTCGGACAGGTGTAAAAGAAGTGACCAGGCCGCTGGCAGTGGTGACACAGGCGACTGTCAGTAGCCGGCCTGTTGTTGGCAACAGGGACAGGGCCTCCGGAGGGACGGCTAGCTGGGGCATTGGGGTTGGTTGCTGGCTTACCCCCTTTCCAGCTGGTGGCGACTGGCCTCCGCGTCTCGGGCTTCCGGTTGGCCTCGTGGTTGTCGGCGATCTGCGCCGCTTTGTCCGCGTTCGTTGGTTCGCGGTCCAGGATGAACTGTCGGACCTCAGCTGGGCAGAGATGCAGGAACTGGTCTTTGATCATCAGGTCCCGTAGCTGCTCAAAGGTTTCAACGGACAGTCCATGGATCCACTGGTCAAAGTGGGTCCTGAGTCCTTGCACCACATCACTGTAGCTATCGTGTGGGCCACGTTGGAGGTGTCGGAACTTCTTTCGGTATACCTCAGGTGTCAGCCGGTATTTGGCGATCAGCGCCTGCTTTATGGCGTCATAGTCATCATCGGCTTCTGGCGGAAGAGAAGCAAATGCCTCCAGGGCTTTGCCTTTTAGCCCTGGGGTCAAGTACCTTGCCCATTGGTCTCTAGGCAGCTGGTACTGTCTGCAGGCTTTCTCAAAGGCTCGCAGAAATGTGTCCAAGTCCCCGTCCTTTTCCATCACGGGAAAATGCTCTGGCCGGGGTTTAGGAGTCTGGACGCTGCTGGGCTCACGGCTTCGGGCTGTGAGGGCATTCCCACCCCGCTGGAGTACCTCCAGTTCATGGGCCCTCTGCGCCTGGCGCTCGGCTCTCTCAGCCTCAGCTTGGCGCTCAGCTCTCTCCGCCTGGCGCTCAGCTCGCTGCTCTGCTCTCTCTCGAGCTTGCTGGATCAGCCTCACCCGCCCATCACTGTCTTCGGCGGGGAGTTCGTCCAAGGCCATTTGCAGATAGGGGTCCACCCCGTTCTGGTTGAATGTGGGGCCAGCGCTCAGGAGTGGAGCCTCTGCTGCAGCCCCATTGCAACTTGGGCCAACTTCTGCGCTCGCTGGATTCTGGTCGTTGTCCAGCTGCACTAGAGCCGCGATCATTTGAGCTGTTTTTGTTCGTGGCGTCAAGGCCTTGGTACGTGCATAACGCAGCAAGAACTTCCTTTGTCTGCCGGGTGTACCAAGGTTCTCCTTTTGCCGCCATGGTTGCCAAATAAAAGATAGAAAAAGAAAAACGAAGAAACGGGAGGGGGATACTTGCAAGTACACACTAATGTCTCAGGACTAGTAACCACTGAGTCTGTTCTCCAAAACCTATGATGCAGGATTCCCGCAGGAACCGTGCAGGTTTTTAGTGAGAGGAATGATTGCTCAAACCAAATCACTAATGCTCTAGGATTATCCCACCGCGCTGCCACCAATATGTGACGAACATCCCACCGCTGCCACCAATATGTGACGAACAGCCCACCGCCGTTCGTCCACTTACGGGCGACACTAACGGGAGTCCCGCTGCCACCAAAACGCGACGGACAGCGGACCCTGTGTCACCACTATGTCACAGTCCCACCACTGACACGGGTGTATCAGCGGACGGAGGGGCGTGACACAATGCCGGCACACGGCTATCACAGGCGCAGTGGGGCTTATCTTAGTTATCCCAACACTGGCACCATGTGACCAAAAATATCCAGCAAGCTAATCTCGCTCTACAATTTGCCGCAGGGGGAGTTTAATTTGGATGCCCCACCACTGCTATCAATCTTCCAAGTACTGCGGGGATTTATGTATATCCCACTTTCTCAGTTCCACTTTGGAACTCACAGCTCTCCGGCGCCCCCCTTACCCTCAGGTCAGTTAGGGAACTGCACCTAGGATAATTGGTCGCCGGACGGGCTGCCTGTTGTGAACCGGCAATTAGGCTTCTGCAGTAAGGGAATTATCAATGCTGTGGCTGCAGACCCTTATTCAGCAATATAAGACCCTTCTGTACTGCCAGCAAGCCGTAATAGCCGTGCACAACGCGCTGCCACCAGTCACGGTTACTTAATTCACAGTGTTAAATTAAGAGGGTCCGTGGCAAACCCTTTGAATTAGTAGCGATTATCTATCAAAGGCGTATAGTTCGATTCTTAGAGCATAGAGACAGATCTAAATAATTTCATTTATTTTCCGAAAGAGGACAGTGATTACAGATAAAAGTTGCTATAAAATTGAGACATAAAATATGTACAGTACAGGTATAAAATAAAAGTGGAGAAAACAAAGAGATTACACTCACAGTTCCATATTGTTCCTTAGGCAGACCATGCGGCTAAGGTGGGTGGAGGCGGAGCTGCACTTCTCCGCTCATCTGGATCTTTCTAGCACGACGACTTGAGCTGTTCTGAGCTGGTTCTGCCAGGGAATGCCTTATAGACTTTCCTATGTGACATCACAGAGAGGTGCATTCTGGGTTGATCCCACCTCTCTTATCCAAGTTATGTTTTGGCTACAAAACTTAGATTAGCTATAACTTTATGGGAGAAGCTGGTATGGACTCATCAGTGGTATCATGTTTCCCAGCGTAATGAGCCCATCAAGAAAACATCAAACATCTATGCGATATGACCGTCCATTTGGGCGCAAATCATATCTCAGGTTCTGGACATCCGAGAGTTTTGCAACAGGCACCACAGCGAAGCTGGGTCTGCTCGGATCGCAGAAATATGATTTTTATATTTCTGCTGGGTATGGTTTTCGCGGGACAATCCCTTATTGTTTTATTCAAACTCCTGGTTTCAAACAAAGAGTTTAGTTCCCGCACTTTTTTTTCTCTTTCAGCTGAGAGAAGCCAAATGGTGTGAGGAAGATGGTCTAGCTAATTAACATTCCTGCTCTTCCAGAGGAAGTGGCAGGGTTGATAAAACCTGGGGGGGGGAGGGGAAGGAATTCCTATTACTGACAGTTTACAATGTCCTAGGATGGAGGATTTGTTAGCACATTGCAACAGAAAACATATCTTCGGGCATTGTACATCACAACGCTCTTCATCCCTGTATAGTAATTCTACACAATATACACATTATAGATGGCGCGCTCTTCATCCCAGTATAGTAATTCTACATAATATACACATTATAGATGGCGCGCTCTTCATCCCTGTATAGTAATTCTACATAATATACACATTATAGATGGCGCGCTCTTCATCCCTGTATAGTAATTCTACACAATATACACATTATAGATGGCGCGCTCTTCATCCCTGTATAGTAATTCTACATAATATACACATTATAGATGGCGCGCTCTTCATCCCAGTATAGTAATTCTACATAATATACACATTATAGATGGCGCGCTCTTCATCCCTGTATAGTAATTCTACATAATATACACATTATACATGGCACGCTCTTCATCCCTGTATAGTAATCCTACATAATATACACATTATAGATGGCGCGCTCTTCATTCCTGTATAGTAATTCTACATAATATACACATTATAGATGACGCGCTCTTCATCCCTGTATAGTAATCCTACATAATATACACATTATAGATGGCACGCTCTTCATCCCTGTATAGTAATCCTACATAATATACACATTATAGATGGCACGCTCTTCATCCCTGTATAGTAATCCTACATAATATACACATTATAGATGGCACGCTCTTCATCCCTGTATAGTAATCCTACATAATATACACATTATAGATGGTGCTCTCTTCATCCCTGTATAGTAATTCTACACAATATACACATTATAGATGGCACGCTCTTCATCCCTGTATAGTAATTCTACATAATATACACATTATAGATGGCGCGCTCTTCATCCCTGTATAGTAATTCTACATAATATACACATTATAGATGGCGCGCTCTTCATCCCAGTATAGTAATTCTACATAATATACACATTATAGATGGCGGGCTCTTCATCCCTGTATAGTAATTCTACATAATATACACATTATAGATGGCGCGCTCTTCATCCCTGTATAGTAATTCTACATAATATACACATTATAGATGGCGCTCTTCATTCCTGTATAGTAATTCTACATAATATACACATTATAGATGGCGCGCTCTTCATCCCTGTATAGTAATTCTACATAATATACACATTATAGATGGCGCGCTCTTCATACCTGTATAGTAATCCTACATAATATACACATTATAGATGGCGCTCTTCATTCCTGTATAGTAATCCTACATAATATACACATTATAGATGGCGCTCTTCATTCCTGTATAGTAATTCTACATAATATACACATTATAGATGGCGCGCTCTTCATCCCTGTATAGTAATTCTACATAATATACACATTATAGATGGCGCGCTCTTCATCCCTGTATAGTAATTCTACATAATATACACATTATAGATGGCGCTCTTCATTCCTGTATAGTAATTCTACATAATATACACATTATAGATGGCGCGCTCTTCACCCCTGTATAGTAATTCTACATAATATACACATTATAGATGGCGCTCTTCATCCCTGTATAGTAATTCTACATAATATACACATTATAGATGGCGCGCTCTTCATCCCTGTATAGTAATTCTACATAATATACACATTATAGATGATGCGCTCTTCATCCCTGTATAGTAGTTCAACATAATATACACATTATAGATGGCGCGCTCTTCATCCCTGTATAGTAATTCTACATAATATACACATTATAGATGGCGCGCTCTTCATCCCTGTATAGTAATTCTACATAATATACACATTATAGATGATGCGCTCTTCATTCCTCTATAGTAATTCTACATAATATACACATTATAGATGGCACGCTCTTCATCCCTGTATAGTAATCCTACATAATATACACATTATAGATGGCGCGCTCTTCATTCCTGTATAGTAATTCTACATAATATACACATTATAGATGGCGCGCTCTTCATTCCTCTATAGTAATTCTACATAATATTCACATTATAGATGGCGCGCTCTTCATCCCTGTATAGTAATTCTACATAATATACAATGTGAGGTAGCGCTGTCATGTAAGTAAGGGGTTCTCGCTTGCAGCGATCGAAAAACACATCCGGCACAGGATTTTCCAACAAATCATAGTCTATGAGGTTTATTCATCCTTCATAAACCTCCAGCAGCAATATACACAGCATTACAGGAGAGCGTCCATTATACAGGCTATTTAGCCCCAGGGTTATCTCACCCACGTCAGGGTTCCCATATGGCTGTTTCTCCAGGCCGCAGAAGTCCACTCACTCCTCAGGGACTCTCAGATACTGGCCGCCATTACACACACAGCCGCTCCACAGGCTGCTGTTAGTGAGGAGATCCTTCTCCTCACGGGACCTTCCAAACTGGACCAATCAGGTCCCAGCATTCACTCCATGTGACCTAACCTGGCCACATTATATGGTCCATAGCCACGCCCACCGGGTCACATGACTATGACCTCACCACAGGTCCTTCACACAGACATATATACTTTACAATAGCATTCATAAACATACATATGTCTCTATCTCAAGGTCACCCACCTTGAGATACATAATGGCTCTTCAACCACTCACACTCTTGGGACATCCACACAGCGCCCCCTCGTGGACACAGTGGTCATTACACCACAACACATTATCGATGGCGCGCTCTTCATCCCTGTATAGTAATCCTACATAATATACACATTATAGATGGTGCGCTCTTCATCCCTGTATAGTAATTCTACATAATATACACATTATAGATGATGCGCTCTTCATTCCTCTATAGTAATTCTACATAATATACACATTATAGATGGCACGCTCTTCATCCCTGTATAGTAATTCTACATAATATACACATTATAGATGGCGCGCTCTTCATTCCTGTATAGTAATCCTACATAATATACATATTATAGATGGTGCGCTCTTCATTCCTGTATAGTAATCCTACATAATATACACATTATAGATGGCGCGCTCTTCATCCCTGTATAGTAATCCTACATAATATACATATTATAGATGGTGCGCTCTTCATTCCTGTATAGTAATCCTACATAATATACACATTATAGATGGCGCGCTCTTCATCCCTGTATAGTAATTCTACATAATATACACATTATAGATGGCGCGCTCTTCATCCCTGTATAGTAATTCTACATAATATACACATTATAGATGGCGCGCTCTTCATCCCTGTATAGTAATTCTACATAATATACACATTATAGATGATGCGCTCTTCATTCCTCTATAGTAATTCTACATAATATACACATTATAGATGGCACGCTCTTCATCCCTGTATAGTAATCCTACATAATATACACATTATAGATGGCGCGCTCTTCATCCCTGTATAGTAATTCTACATAATATACACATTATAGATGGCGCGCTCTTCATCCCTGTATAGTAATTCTACATAATATACACATTGTAGATGATGCGCTCTTCATCCCTGTATAGTAATTCTACATAATATACACATTATAGATGACGCGCTCTTCATTCCTCTATAGTAATTCTACATAATATACACATTATAGATGGCACGCTCTTCATCCCTGTATAGTAATTCTACATAATATACACATTATAGATGGCGCGCTCTTCATTCCTGTATAGTAATTCTACATAATATACACATTATAGATGGCGCGCTCTTCATTCCTGTATAGTAATCCTATATAATATACACATTATAGATGGTGCACTCTTCATCCCTGTATAGTAATTCTACATAATATACACATTGTAGATGATGCGCTCTTCATCCCTGTATAGTAATTCTACATAATATACACATTATAGATGACGCGCTCTTCATTCCTCTATAGTAATTCTACATAATATACACATTATAGATGGCACGCTCTTCATCCCTGTATAGTAATTCTACATAATATACACATTATAGATGGCGCGCTCTTCATTCCTGTATAGTAATTCTACATAATATACACATTATAGATGGCACGCTCTTCATCCCTGTATAGTAATTCTACATAATATACACATTATAGATGGCGCGCTCTTCATTCCTGTATAGTAATTCTACATAATATACACATTATAGATGGCACGCTCTTCATTCCTCTATAGTAATTCTACATAATATACACATTATAGATGGCACGCTCTTCATCCCTGTATAGTAATTCTACATAATATACACATTATAGATGGCGCGCTCTTCATTCCTCTATAGTAATTCTACATAATATACACATTATAGATGGCACGCTCTTCATCCCTGTATAGTAATTCTACATAATATACACATTATAGATGGCGCGCTCTTCATTCCTGTATAGTAATTCTACATAATATACACATTATAGATGGCGCGCTCTTCATTCCTGTATAGTAATCCTATATAATATACACATTATAGATGGTGCACTCTTCATCCCTGTATAGTAATTCTACATAATATACACATTATAGATGGCGCGCTCTTCATCCCTGTATAGTAATCCTACATAATATACATATTATAGATGGTGCGCTCTTCATTCCTGTATAGTAATCCTACATAATATACACATTATAGATGGCGCGCTCTTCATCCCTGTATAGTAATCCTACATAATATACATATTATAGATGGTGCGCTCTTCATTCCTGTATAGTAATCCTACATAATATACACATGATAGATGGCGCGCTCTTCATCCCTGTATAGTAATTCTACATAATATACACATTATAGATGGCACGCTCTTCATCCCTGTATAGTAATTCTACATAATATACACATTATAGATGGCGCGCTCTTCATCCCTGTATAGTAATTCTACATAATATACACATTATAGATGGCGCACTCTTCATCCCTGTATAGTAATTCTACATAATATACACATTATAGATGGCGCGCTCTTCATCCCTGTATAGTAATTCTACATAATATACACATTATAGATGGCGCGCTCTTCATCCCTGTATAGTAATTCTACATAATATACACATTATAGATGGCGCTCTTCATCCCTGTATAGTAATTCTACATAATATACACATTATAGATGGCGCGCTCTTCATCCCTGTATAGTAATTCTACATAATATACACATTATAGATGGCGCGCTCTTCATCCCTGTATAGTAATTCTACATAATATACACATTATAGATGGCGCGCTCTTCATCCCTGTATAGTAATTTTACATAATATACACATTATAGATGGCGCGCTCTTCATTCCTGTATAGTAATTCTACATAATATACACATTATAGATGGCGCGCTCTTCATCCCTGTATAGTAATTTTACATAATATACACATTATAGATGGCACGCTCTTCATTCCTGTATAGTAATTCTACATAATATACACATTATAGATGGCGCGCTCTTCATCCCTGTATAGTAATCCTACATAATATACACATTATAGATGGCGCGCTCTTCATTCCTGTATAGTAATCCTACATAATATACACATTATAGATGGCGCGCTCTTCATCCCTGTATAGTAATCCTACATAATATATACATTATATATGGCGCGCTCTTCATCCCTGTATAGTAATCCTACATAATATACACATTATAGATGGCGCGCTCTTCATTCCTGTATAGTAATTGTACATAATATACACATTATAGATGGCGCGCTCTTCATCCCTGTATAGTAATTCTACATAATATACACATTATAGATGGCGCGCTCTTCATCCCTGTATAGTAATTCTACATAATATACACATTATAGATGGTGTGCTCTTCATCCCTGTATAGTAATCCTACATAATATACACATTATAGATGGCGCGCTCTTCATTCCTGTATAGTAATCGTACATAATATACACATTATAGATGGCGCGCTCTTCATCCCTGTATAGTAATTCTACATAATATACACATTATAGATGGCGCGCTCTTCATCCCTGTATAGTAATTCTACATAATATACACATTATAGATGGCGTGCTCTTCATCCCTGTATAGTAATCCTACATAATATACACATTATAGATGGCGCGCTCTTCATCCCTGTATAGTAATTCTACATAATATACACATTATAGATGGCACGCTCTTCATCCCTGTATAGTAATCCTACATAATATACACATTATAGATGGCGCACTCTTCATCCCTGTATAGTAATTCTACATAATATACATATTATAGATGGCGCGCTCTTCATCCCTGTATAGTAATTCTACATAATATACACATTATAGATGGCGCGCTCTTCATTCCTGTATAGTAATCCTACATAATATACACATTATAGATGGCGCGCTCTTCATCCCTGTATAGTAATTCTACATAATATACACATTATAGATGGCACGCTCTTCATCCCTGTACAGTAATCCTACATAATATACACATTATAGATGGCTCGCTCTTCATCCCTGTATAGTAATTCTACATAATATACACATTATAGATGGCGCTCTTCATCCCTGTATAGTAATTCTACATAATATACACATTATAGATGGCGCGCTCTTCATCCCTGTATAGTAATTCTACATAATATACACATTATAGATGGCGCGCTCTTCATCCCTGTATAGTAATTCTACATAATATACACATTATAGATGGCGCGCTCTTCATCCCTGTATAGTAATTTTACATAATATACACATTATAGATGGCGCGCTCTTCATTCCTGTATAGTAATTCTACATAATATACACATTATAGATGGCGCGCTCTTCATCCCTGTATAGTAATTTTACATAATATACACATTATAGATGGCACGCTCTTCATTCCTGTATAGTAATTCTACATAATATACACATTATAGATGGCGCGCTCTTCATCCCTGTATAGTAATCCTACATAATATACACATTATAGATGGCGCGCTCTTCATTCCTGTATAGTAATCCTACATAATATACACATTATAGATGGCGCGCTCTTCATCCCTGTATAGTAATCCTACATAATATATACATTATATATGGCGCGCTCTTCATCCCTGTATAGTAATCCTACATAATATACACATTATAGATGGCGCGCTCTTCATTCCTGTATAGTAATTGTACATAATATACACATTATAGATGGCGCGCTCTTCATCCCTGTATAGTAATTCTACATAATATACACATTATAGATGGCGCGCTCTTCATCCCTGTATAGTAATTCTACATAATATACACATTATAGATGGTGTGCTCTTCATCCCTGTATAGTAATCCTACATAATATACACATTATAGATGGCGCGCTCTTCATTCCTGTATAGTAATCGTACATAATATACACATTATAGATGGCGCGCTCTTCATCCCTGTATAGTAATTCTACATAATATACACATTATAGATGGCGCGCTCTTCATCCCTGTATAGTAATTCTACATAATATACACATTATAGATGGCGTGCTCTTCATCCCTGTATAGTAATCCTACATAATATACACATTATAGATGGCGCGCTCTTCATCCCTGTATAGTAATTCTACATAATATACACATTATAGATGGCACGCTCTTCATCCCTGTATAGTAATTCTACATAATATACACATTATAGATTGCGCGCTCTTCATCCCTGTATAGTAATCCTACATAATATACACATTATAGATGGCGCACTCTTCATCCCTGTATAGTAATTCTACATAATATACATATTATAGATGGCGCGCTCTTCATCCCTGTATAGTAATTCTACATAATATACACATTATAGATGGCGCGCTCTTCATTCCTGTATAGTAATCCTACATAATATACACATTATAGATGGCGCGCTCTTCATCCCTGTATAGTAATTCTACATAATATACACATTATAGATGGCACGCTCTTCATCCCTGTACAGTAATCCTACATAATATACACATTATAGATGGAGCGCTCTTCATCCCTGTATAGTAATTCTACATAATATACACATTATAGATGGCGCGCTCTTCATTCCTGTATAGTAATTCTACATAATATACACATTATAGATGGCGCGCTCTTCATCCCTGTATAGTAATTCTACATAATATACACATTATAGATGGCGCGCTCTTCATTCCTGTATAGTAATTCTACATAATATACACATTATAGATGGCGCGCTCTTCATCCCTGTATAGTAATTCTACATAATATACACATTATAGATGGCGCGCTCTTCATCCCTGTATAGTAATTCTACATAATATACACATTATAGATGGCGCTCTTCATCACTGTATAGTAATCCTACATAATATACACATTATAGATGGCGCGCTCTTCATTCCTGTATAGTAATTGTACATAATATACACATTATAGATGGCACGCTCTTCATCCCTGTATAGTAATTCTACATAATATACACATTATAGATGGCACGCTCTTCATCCCTGTATAGTAATTCTACATAATATACACATTATAGATAGGACGCTCTTCATCCCTGTATAGTAATTCTACATAATATACACATGATGGCGCGCTCTTCGTCCCTGTATAGTAATTCTACATAATATACACATTATAGATGGCGCGCTCTTCATTCCTGTATAGTAATTCTACATAATATACACATTATAGATGGCGCGCTCTTCATTCCTGTATAGTAATTCTACATAATATACACATTATAGATGGCGCACTCTTCATCCCTGTATAGTAATCCTACATAATATACACATTATAGATGGTGCACACTTCATTCCTGTATGGCACGTATGCTTTCTGTTGTGGTTATATGATCATCCATAGGGGTAATTTAGACAAATCCGACATGTCCATGTGTGGCTGAGTGTTTCCTCTGTGCATTAGACACTGTGATGTGTATAAGACGCAGGTTATTGGTAATTTATTATCACATGAATAAGAACTGAACATAAATACTAGGCCAAAATATTTTATACTGCTATCCCCAGGATGTTCTGCTTTTCAGTCTCTTTGATTTTAATTTGGAGTTTTCAATAAAAGTTTTTTTATTTACACTGGAAACATGAATTCACAGATGTTCTGCTTTATAGTGAAAGAGAAGATGCTGCCATCACTCCGTGCTATTGGTAGACCTGCACTTTTCCATCATGACAATGGTTGAAAACACACATGTAAGGCCAATGTTGCACTTTTAAAGAGAATTGTAAAAGAGATTCAGTGGCCAAGTGTTTTCTGATCTGAACCCCAAACACCTATCGTGAATTCTGAAGAGACAAGTTGCCATCACTTTCCATCCATCATCCAGGCGCTAAAAGCGCTCGTTATTGAAAAAGAGAAAGAAGATAGATGATGCATTATGTAACCAACTTATGTAACAAGGCCTAGAAGACTTGGTGCTGTCATTAAAAAATCATGGAAAACATACAAAATGATAGATGTAGTAGCTTTTGATGTGGGGTGCACTCATTTTCATCAACTAATTTGTGTAACCCTAAAGATTTGGTAATGAAAATTATATTAACCTATCTTACATGTTTGATTACAATAAAAGTTCCATGAAGTGTTGGCAACATTTTAGAAATTGTTCTTGTGTTTAGTGAGATATTAATAAAAATCTTACCAATCAAAGGGGTGTACTCTTTTATACTAAGCAATGTTTATTAACATTTATAAAACACAGAACATTACAGTTTCTTTCCGGCATGCCTTCTCTCCTGTTTTACAAGATATGATTTATGTATGAAAGATTTCCACCATTCTGAACGTGCTTCTGTGTGTGACTTCTCTCGTGGCTCACAAGACTTGATTTTTTTTGTGAAGCATTTCTCACAGACTTAACATGAATACGGCTTCTCTCCTGTGTGAATTCTGTGGTGTATAATAAGACTCCTTTTAACCGTGAAACATTTCCCACATAGTGAACATGAATATGGCTTCTCTCCTGTGTGCGTTCTCTGATGTGTAATAAGAGTCCCTTTATCTGTGAAACATTTCCCACATTCTGAACATGAATATGGCTTCTCTCCTGTGTGAGTTCTCTGATGTGTAATAAGAATCCCTTTATCTGTGAAAGACTTCCTACATTCTGAACATGAATATGGCTTCTCTCCTGTGTGGATTCTCTGATGTCTAATAAGATTCCCTTTCTCTGTGAATGACTTCCTACATTCTGAACATGAATATGGCTTCTCTCCTGTGTGAGTTCTCTGATGTGTAATAAGATTCCCTTTATCTGTGAATGACTTCCTACATTCTGAACAGGAGTATGGCTTCTCTCCTGTATGAATTTTCTGATGTGTAATAAGATTCCATTTTAATGAGAAGGCCTTCCCACATTCCAAACATGAAAATGGTTTTTCTCCTGTGTGACTTCTCTCATGTGTAGCAAGATCTGATTTATATAAAAAACATTTCCCACATTCTGAACATGAAAATGGTTTTTCTTTTGTGTGAATTATCTCATGTCTAACAAATTTTGATTTATTTGTAAAGCATTTCCCACATTCTGAACAGGAGTATCTCTTTTTTCCTTTGTGTTTTCTTTGTGCTAACAAATCTGAGCTTGTAGTAAGTTGCTTGTCACACTGAAATCTTGTATCCCCTTTGTCACCTGGAATTGAGGTAACAATGTGAGATTGCTCAGGAGAGGGTTCCTCAGGATTATAAGAATGTGAAGGGCTGTGAAGTCCACGAGGTTCATGAAGGGTAATGAGGTTTTCTCCATTAGAGTGATTCCTGATATCTTCTTTACAGTTTAGTGATAACCAGTTATTCTCACAAGGATTTCCTGTAAGGATGAACGATAGATTGGATGTGATGTTTTTCGACAACACAAAAGGGATTTCTAATTTTATTTTTATGGCGCTCACAATGAAAACCCTTGTAAGTACCGGTAATAAGGAAGACAACTACATGCCATAACATTAACACAACGACGGGTAAAATGAATAACACTTACAAACTGGTGACATTGGCACAAGTCAGGGGTGGCAGAGATTACACAGCAATAGATAGTTCTTAAAGGAAACCGGTCATCAGGAATTACCTAATTACCCTAATGTACCACCAGTGCTATTTCACTCTCTCAAGCTTCCTATCATGCCCTTAGTGTAGAAAAGTGTCCACACAATTAAAAATGGAGCTTTAATATTTCAGTACCGTATGAAAATGAGAGAGACTAATCACAAAAGTGGCCGTACATCCAGGAGCCGTCCATCTCCAGCCACTGTAATCACGTCCTCAGTTTGCCTAAGGCAGTGTTTCTCAACTCCAGTCCTCAAGATCCACCAACAGGGCAAGTTCTCAGGATTTCCTTAGTATTGCACAGGTCATAATTTCATCACCTGCTCAAGCAATAATTCCATCACCTATGTAATAATAATGAAATCCTGAAAACTTGACCTGTTGGTGGGTCTTGAGGACTGGCGTTGAGGAACACTGGCCTAAGGGCATGATAGGAACCCTTAGAAGCCTGCAACAGCACTGAAGGCACATTAACCCCTTAAGGACCAAGCCACTTTGTATATTAATGGCCAAACCTCATTTTACAGTTCTGGCTAGCGTCGCTTTAAGAGGTAATAACTCTGGAGCTTCCACACATTCCAGTGATTGTAAGAAGACTTCAAGTCAGTTGTAAATTTTGGTCATTTGCATTTATTTATGGAAATATCAAAAATCTGACAAAATGAGTATTTTGCAGTTTGCAAACTTTAAATTTCTATGTCTTTATACCAGATAAATAATAAATAAATGACATTTACCACTTGTCTACTTTACATCAGCATCATTTTTAACTCCTTTCCGGCATCAGGTGTAATAGTACGCCAATGTCGGACACCCTCCCTTTGATGTGGGTTCCGGCGTTGAGCCCTCATCTTTTCTGGCACATGTCAGCTCTTTAAAAACATCAGCTCGGCATGCAAAAAATAAGCCGTCACCCAACCCGAGATCACGAAAACTGAAGATGCTACGGGTATCTGAAAACAGAGATTAGACCTACCGGTAATGTTATTTCCAGGAGTCCATCCTGACAGCACCATGGGGTTGTCCTTCCTTCATCACAGGGACAGGAAATGTACGAGAGGTTAAAAGGTCCCCTCCCACTCTCAGACTCCAGTGATTTTCCAAGTACCACACCAGTATGGATGCAATTATTTATTTATTTAGATTTAGTACAAGCATATTATTACCAATACAAATCGGGAGGGAACTACCAGTGCTGTCAGGATGGACTCCTGGAAATAACATTACCGGTAGGTCTAATCTCTGTTTTCCAGGACGTCCTATCCTGACAGCACCATGGGGAATACCAAAGTAGGAATTCGCTTAGGGTGGGACTACTGCTTTTAGCATCTTACGACCGACCGAAGGTCGTCTGGCTAGCTGCTAGCGTGTCCAATTTGTAGTGTCTACAGAAAGTGTCTAGTGTAGACTAAGGCTGGTTTCACATTAGCGCTTTTTAAGCGCACGCACGGCCGGGGGTAGCTCCGCCCCCGAGCCGGCTCTCTGCCCGGCGTGCCCGCCCCTTGCTTGTAGCGCCGCCTCCTAGCGCACAGCGGCGCCTGCGATCGGCGCACCCTATCTTTAGCATAGGGTGCGCAGATCGTGCGCAGGCCGTGCGCTAGTTGCGCTTTGACCTGCGCTGCGCACTTTTGACGGTGCGCCGTGCGCGCCAAAATCCGAAAAGTTTGATTTTGGCGCGCACGGCGCAACGTCAAAAGTGCACAGCGCAGGTCAAAGCGCAACAAGCGCACGGCCTGCGCACGATCTGCGCACCCTATGCTAAAGATAGGGTGCGCCGATCGCAGGCGCCGCTGTGCGCTAGGAGGCGGCGCTACAAGCAAGGGGCGGGCACGCCGGGCAGAGAGCCGGCTCGGGGGCGGAGCTACCCCCGGCCGTGCGTGCGCTTAAAAAGCGCTAATGTGAAACCAGCCTAAGTGGCGGCCCAGTATATTTGCTCTACTGAGGCTCCCGCCTTCTCTGCCCATGACTTTGCTAACGCCCTAGTGGAATGAGCTCTAAGGTCCCTGGTAGGTAATCCCTCAGTGTCGTATGCTGAGGAGATAATTGACTTATCCACCCTGCCAGGGTGTGCGTAGATGCGCCTTTATCTTATTCTACCATTGTATTGGATAACAATTCTGCGTCCTGTCGCCACTCCTGAGTGGCCTCTAAGTAGCATGTGACCGCTCATCTGACGACAAATGAGTGAAAGAATCTTACTCCGTTTTCCGTCGACGGCAGAATGAGGGTAGGACCATCTCCTGGTTTAAATTCTGGGGAGATACCACCTTAGGGAGGAATCCTGGGTTCCGTTTTAGTATTATGCAATCGTTGAATAGTTGAATGTAGGCGTTCAGGACTGACAGGGCCTGGCTTTTACCCAGCCGCTTGGCTGAGGAGATCTCTACCAAAAGGATGTTTTGTTTTTGTTTTATTTTTGTAAGTCTTGTGACATTTACCTCTGATATTGGCTTGTATGGGGGGTCTGCGTAGAGCGGTAAGTACCAGATTTAGGTCCCCCAGAGCACTGTGGGGCTTAATCTCTGTATGGCCTTTGAAAAACGAGCCATCCCTGGATGAGAGGCCAAGGTGAATTAAAGTACTCTAAGCTGCTCTCTGAACTTCCAATGTGCTTTGGACTCAGACCTTTATTAAATCCTGCCCTGGGGTAGTCAAGGATTTGAGATATATCTGGGTGAGACGGATCTATGGGGATACTACCACGTTTCTGAGCAGAACTTCTCCCAGATTTATGATAGATTGCCCTCGTAACGGGCTTACAGCTGGTCTGCATCGTTGAGATCACTTTGTCGGAGAGACCTCTGGACCTTAAGATCCCTCTCTCAGGATCTATGCTGCCGAATGTAGGTTCCCCAGATTTGGGTGCTGAACTGGGCCTTGGGAAAGTAGATCTTCTGGCGTTTGTAGATGGAGCGGTCCTTTCTGAGCAGTCTTCTTCTGGAGGTGGAACCAACTTTGCCTGGGCCCGAAGAGTATTACTAGCGTCACTCGCCTTTTCCCTGGATCTTTCTGAGGCCTCTCGGTATTATAGGAATAGGGGGAAACCATATAGCAGTCCCCCACTCCATCTCCGATTCAAGGAGTCGACCCCTTTTTTGGATGGTCTGCTGGACCGAGAGAAGAATCTCTGTAGCTTGGTGTTCTTCCTTGTCGTGAAGAGGTTTAGCTGAGGGTTTCCCCACTGATGACGTAAGCCTATGAATGTCTCCTCATTCACTTCCCACTCGGTGGCTCAGACTTCTTGTCTGTTCAAATAGTCGGCTATGTTGTTCCTGGGCCCTGCAGGTGTATCACTGATATGGAGCGAACCTTGTTCTCTGCCCAGGTGAAGATGTGGGTTGCCAGGTCCTGATGCTTTCCCCCTGGTGGCGTAGGAAAGATACTGTGGTTACAATGTTTGACCTGGCTTTCCTAAGTTGGCCCTGTGGACTCGACCGGCTTCATTTAAGTGTCTCCCAACTGCTCGTAGCTCTCTGTAGTTTGAGGACTGTGAACTGATGCTTCCCGGCCATGTCCTTGAAGGTACCTTCCAGATGGGCCCCCCTTTCCTGCCGGCGTCCGTGATGATAGTCTTGTATGGTGATAGGATCCGGGGTCCTCCTGGGCTGATGGATCTTGTGACCGGTTCCCTGTCTCGGAGATGATTTTAGGGCTGGGGACGGTCGAGTCTGTTTGTCCAGAGCGGTCTGCGTTCTGTCCTATTTGACTGAATTTCCTTGTAGACTCCTGTGTGAGCCTGGTTCCACTTTGCGCAGGGTATGCCTGCTGTCAGGGTCTCTAGGACCTTTAGTGTAGTCTTTTGGATATTTGATCTCGCCATAGCTGACAAACCCTGTTCCTTATGGCCTCCTTTCCTTCTTCCGATAAACTAGATTCTTGTTTTGAGATCTAACGAGACTCTCAGGAATTTTTCCCAGGTACCGGGCTGCATTGTTCAAGATCCAATCCTAGGTCTCCAGGCGTGGCGATTACCCCGTCGAGTTGTTTTCTTAGCTCTGATGCTGAGAAAGTCCTACAGGTGTGGCACGATGGTTATGCTGCCTCCTAAGTGTGCCCTGATCTTGGCGATCGGCTTCGTAAACCCCGGGTGCTGAAGCTAGGTCGAAAGGCAGAGCCTTAAACTAAAATGGTAGTCTCCGCTTCCCATTTCCAGTGCGGACCGCAGGAACCTCTGAGGGTGAGGGTGGATGGGAACGTGATTGTATGCGCATCTGGATCTATTGTGCCTGCTGTGGCGATCTGATCTATTCGGGAAATGTTGGTTTTCGGGACTCCATTCGAAATTTTGTATCGAATCCCTTGGTTTAGTGGTTCCAAATTTATAATGGTCCGACTCTCCACAGGAGGTGTTCCTAGAACCGGGACCATTACTTCTGATCTTATTAGATCTTTTACGTCTGCCCATATAGTGTCTATAAGGGTTTTGAGCTGGGATTCGTAACTACAAAACGTGCTGCGGGGGTTATAAATTCGCGGGTATAGTACTGGGAACCTGTATTCAGGATCCGCTGGTTCTGGGGGATGAGCTCTTGGTTCCAGGAAGTGTTTTGAGGCACCCCCCAACCAGTATGGTGTCACTGCCTGTTGAGCAACTTTGTCCTGAGCGGGAAGGGAGATCCTACTCTTCCCCCCTTCTGGTGATACCAGCGAGTCGATTTACCCTCTTTCTATCTTCCTGTCATAGGAAAGGACGGGACCTCTGAAGGGAAAACCTTTGCTTTCCCGCGGGACCGTTTTTTAATGTCAGTGGCATTCTTCCGTGTTGTATCTAAGACTGGTCCAACTACCTTCCTGTCTGAAAAGGTATGGCACCTAACTTAATTTTCAACTGGTAAAGCCCTGACCAGATCTTCATCCATAAGGCCTGGTGATCCGTGTTGGGTAAAGAATTATTCTTAGCCGCAAACACACCGGTACGGCCGAAGCGTCCAACAGGAATCTAGCTGCAACTCTCCCAGGGAAAGGTCCTCTAAGAAATCACTTCTAGGGGTTTCCCCTGTAACTGGTAGGACCTCCGAGCATGGGCCTGTCTCCCATTCGGGTCCCAGCCCAGGCTCAAGCTGCTTAGCAGCTGCTACCTGACGAATGCACTCACGCTCAGCCTAGAATGGCCAGTGGCTGCTCCAACTGGTTGATCCTAGATACGTAGATCTGGCGACAGATGTGCCCTATCTGCTACTGCAGACCCAAGCCCTCTTTAGGAGCCTGTCGGCCTCTTGACTCTGGGTCTTTTGGGGCTACAGGAATCTTGGAAGGGAATTGAAGTGTTCTTTGACACCCCCCTGGGTTGTCGATCCTAGGAACTCCATCCCAAGTGTTAACCTGGTTGACGGTAGGAGAGACTGAAGTCTCAGGAGACAACGAGCCACTTCTCAGCGTCCTCCCATTCCTCTAGAATGATTTATACTCATCCGATGATCGACCGGACTCTCATCCTGGCCTCCTAGGCGGCTGACACCTGACTAGCGCCGACTGCTCAGCCTAGCACCTCTTAGTGTGGGGTGGAAGACTGAGAAGGTAGCCGTCCTGGGACGGAAGTGTGGACCTCCTATCTGACCCCTATGCGCATCTCGGCTCCGTGCGACCTGCGATTGTGGACTTGTCTGCACGTGGGATATCTGCACCGGGAGAATCTCAAGCCCTGTCCTCTGCGGTCTCCCATCCTTTGCAGCCGCAGAGGTTCCTTCCCCGCAGAGACGTCAGTCCAGGTGATTTGCCCGGCTAACGCTAGGCGTTTAGACAAATGCATTCATGCTGGCACGGACGGGTATTAGAGCTGCCTGGTTTCCTGGAGGTTGAAGCTGCAGGAGTCGGTGCTGTCTTTTGCCATCATAAAGTACAGAAGCTTCTTGGTTAAAGCTCCTGTCTTAAGTATGCCCCTCCTGTCCACTACTTACAGACATTGGTGGTTCAGGGTGATCGTTGGGTTTCCACAGCGCCTTCCATGGCGGTGTCCCGTGCAGCTGACCCACCCCATCGTCCTACCTTGTCTTGAGTGGGTCGATTGATCCTCACGCCGTCTGCCGCTTCAGCCGTCGCTGCCCCAGCCGCGCCGCTGCTCCGTCCACGCTGGGACGCCACCGGAAGCTGTCATCTGGCGCCCGGAAGTGATGTGGCCCTGGGGATGATGCGGCATGTGACGGCGGGAGCCGAGAGCCCCGCTGAGGGGAAGCGGCTCCGAGTCCCGGAGCAGCGCTCCACGGGATGCCTGGCGGGGAACCCCCCTTAGGGGGGTGCCGCCTCAGACCATCTGACGGGGAGAGCTGGTGTCTGGACCCCGATCCCCCTGGCCCGTCGGTAAGCTTCTCTTGGATGCCGCGGCTCTTCCTCCACGGCGCTCTCGTGCCTGTCCTTACAGGGACAGGAAAAACACTGGAGTCTGAGAGTGGGAGGGGACCTTTTAACCTCTCGTGCATTTCCTGTCCCTGTGATGAAGGAAGGACAACCCCATGGTGCTGTCAGGATAGGACGTCCTGGAAAATGGCACAATTTTTTTTATTTTGGAATTTTTTTCCTGTTATCCAGTACACAATATGTCAAAACCAACGATGTCAATCACAAGTACAACTTGTCCCGCAAAAAACAAGCCCTCACATGGTCATTTTGACCAAAAAATAAAAAAAGTTATGGCTCTGGGAAGAAGGGGAGCAAAAAAATTAAAATGAAAAACCAAAAATGCCTCTGGTCATTAAGGGGCTAAAGCATATTTTTTTGTGAAGAAGTTATAAGGTTTAAAATTCTATCAGCAATTTCTCATTTTTACAATAAGATTCACAAAAACAATTTTTGTTAGGGAATACAACACATTTGAAGTGACTTTGAGGGGCCTATGCAACAGAAAATCTCTAAAAGTTACTCAATTTTAAAAACTGCACCCCTCAAGGTGCTCACAACCACATTCAAGAAGTTTATTAACCCATCACGTACTTCATAGAAATTAAAACAAACAATTAAAATGTCACTTTTTCCTACAAAAATGTTGTTTAGCCCCAAATTTTGCATTTTCACAAGGATAACAGGAGAAAATGGAACACATAATTTGTTGTGTACTTTCTCCTGAGTATGCCAATACCCCATATGTGGGGGAAAACTACAGTTTAGGCGCATGGCAGGGTTCGGAAAGGAAGGAGCGCAATTTGAATTTTGGAGAGCAAAATCAGCAAAAAAAAAAAAAGAAAGCGGACGCCATGTTGTGTTGGAGAGTCCCTGATGTGCCTAAACAGATGAAACGCCCACAACTGACACAAATTTGGAAACTACACCCATGAAGAAATTTATGTAGAAGTTATGGTGAGCATTTTGAAGCCACAGATGCTTCACAAAATTTTAAGACGTTGGACTGTGAAAATTTATAATTTTCACAAAGAAATCATCCAGAGGTGCAGCGAGCAAATTGACTCCACATGTGTTTCACAAAATGTAATACCAATGAACGGTGGAGAAAAAAAATTACATTTTTACCACTATAATGTTGCTTTAGCCCCAGATTTTACATTTTCACAAGAGAAAATGGGTAAAGTTGACCACATAAATTATTACACAATTTATGTTGAACGTGGCAATACCCCATATGTGTCTGTACAGTACTGCTTAGCGAGGCTCAGGAGGGAAGAAGCGCTATTTGACTCTTGGGAGAACAAATTTTCATAGAATAGTTTGCGGACTCCATATACAGAGCCCCTAAGTGGCAGAAGAGCAGAATCCCCCCTCAAGTGACCCCATTTTGGTAATTACAGCACTCTGAGAATTTATCTACAGGTGTAGTGATGAATTTGACTCCATGTGTGTTTTCTAGAAACGAGCAGCAATGGATGTTGCTAAGTGAACATGCAAAAATGCCATTATAGTGCCCGGATATATTGCAGTGCCTGGTATGTTGTAGTGCCTGTACACTGTAGCGCCCAGTACATTGTAGTGCCCAGTACATTGTACATTGTAGTGCCCCATACACTGTAGCATCAAGTACATTGTAGCGCACCGTACATTGTAGCATCCAGCACATTGTAGCGCCCCGTACATTGTAGTGCTCTGTACATTGTAGCGCCCAGTACATTGTAGTGTCCAGTACATTGTAGTGTCCCCTACACTGTAGCATCCAGTACACTGTAGTGCCCCGAACAATATGCTCAGCTCGTGCTTCTGGAGACATGTACCCTGTAAATGAAGTGGGGATCCTCGATACATTAATGTTAAATGTATGGACCCCAGCTGCGGTTTAGGAACACTGTGGGGCTCTTGAGGAGGGTGTATTTTGATTTGGGAGCTCATATTTTGGTGGATTTCCTTTGTTGTTAGCCACATCACTTTTTCAAAGCCTTTGTGCTATTAGTAATGTAGACACCTCCTACATTTCTGTTAACAAATGAGGAACCTTAGTGGGGACTTTTTTCTCTGGGTTGACTAGAAGGTTTTATAGGAGGCATTTTGGGGTAAACATTTTGGCTCACATTTATCCTGTGCTCCACGCTGAGCACCTACATCAGGGTTTCCATCTAAATCTACAAAATACGTGATTCAGACAATATTCCCGAGGGATCCATTCCCTATATAATAAGGTAGTGGTTACTCTGGACTCTGCCTGGCCTCTGTTCAGTGGTGTCCTTCTTTTCAGTGCTGCACAAAACTGTGGTCGATCGCCCTTTTATGCACGCTTAAAAAGACGGTCACTGCCGAACCATAGGACAGAGTGCGTCCACAGTGCCTCCATCTTCCTTATTATAGGGAATCTTCCGCCAGAAGTTCTGTCTGAATCACATTTATATGGCAGCACGGGACTTCTGTAAGAAAAATATTAAAGTAAAAGGATGGAATGTTAACAAATGTATAATTAGAAAAATTAAATATGTGCTTCCTAAATCATTAAAAAGAGATGTGAAGGAAGCCCCTTTATTCATCGGTGCACCGCCAGACTCTGTACAGGAGCAGTCGCGCCATCACCGGACACTTCTGTAGTGAACAGTGAATAAAGGCCCCGTCACACATGACGATTTACCAGCGATCCCGACAACGATATCAACGTGTCAGGATCGCTGGTAAGTCGCTATGTGATGGCTGGTGAGCTGTCAGACAGCTTCACCAGCGATTAGCACAGCGATGCCGAGCGCACGGCGTCGCTGTGTTGTTAGTTACCAGCGCGCTGATGCAGGCAGCTGGTAACTAGCGTACACATCGGGTATCCAAGGGACGTGCGTCCCTTGGATACCCGATGTGTACGTTAGTTACCAGGTACATGCATCAGCGCGCTTGGTAACTAACTGAACGATCCTCCCACAATCCTCCGTGCACTGCAGGGAGCGTAACCAGAAGATCCCGGGGAAATTCAAAGGCCCGTTTGCGCCGCTGCGCCTGGTACCATGGCAACTACCAGCACAACCGGGGCCCCCAGGGGCCAGCCGCGCGGCCCGGTACAGGCGTCCATTCCCAGGGGTGGGGGTGTATAGCACAGGCTGGTGCTATACACCCGAGGAAGCAGAAGTCACAGCCTGACCGCCAGGCCTGCTCAGCGCGCTTGGTAACTAATGTACACAACGGGTATCCAACGGACGCACGTCCCTTGGATACCCGATGCGTACATTAGTTACCAGCTGATCGCTGGGCTCCCGCCGTTCACACGCATCGATGCGTGCTGGCCAGCAAGAGCCCAGCGACCAAAGAAATGTCCTGGGCTTTCCTGCAGCGATACCGGCAGGGGGGCCGGTCGCTGTCACACACATCGATCTCGCTGGTGAGATCGCTGTTGTGTCACAAAACTTGTGACTCAGCAGTGATCTCGCCAGTGAGATCGCTATGTGTGACTGGGCCTTAAAGCTGCACTGCGCTGGAGACTTCACACGATATCACACACCGGTCATCATTGTCACACGCCAATCATTATTACAGACTAGATATTATGACATACCTGTGGAAACATCTACCGGAATCTCCTCCTTCCCGTCACTCACACACGGCTGATCCCCCCTTGTCATCGCTTCTTCATCTGTCTCATCCTTCACTTTGTTCTTAGTCGGATCTTCCTCCTGATATATCAGATGTAACAATCAGCACAATACAAGAACCATCAAAATCTGTGACACCTATGACCTCGATCAGAAATGTCCCCCATACACAGATCCGGTACACGGCTCAGCGCAGTCTACCTGATGATCCTCCGAGATGTTGTAATTCTCGTCTGGACAGTCCTGGGAATACAGAGGACGGGGACATCTCTCTGGTGGATTTCTTTCCATGAGTTCATCTGTAGAAAACACACAGTGATGGAATACAGCGGCATGTTAACCCCTTCACCCCGAAGCCGTTTTCACCTTCCTGACCAGGCCAGTTTTTACAATTCTGACCACAGTCACTTTATGAGGTCATAACTCTAGAACGCTTCAACGGATCCCGCTGATTCGGAGGCTGTTTTCTCGTGACATATTGTACTCTATGATAGTGGTAAAATTTCTCTGATATGAATTGCACTTGTTTGTTAAAAAAAATGGAGATTTGGCGAATATTTTGAAAATTTTGCAATTTCCAAATTTTAATTTTTATGTCCTTAAATCACAGTCATATCGCACAAAATAGTTACTAAATAACATTTCCCACATGTCTACTTCACATCACCACAGTTTAGGAAACTTAAAACATTTACTGTACTTTTTTTTCAAAAAATTTTTCATGTACCACTAATTTTTCTAACTTTCACAAGGGTAACAGGAGAAAGTGGACCATACATTTTGTTGTGCAATTTCTCCTGAGCATGCAGATACCCCATATGTGGGGGAAATCTACTGTTTGGGCACACGGCAGTGCTCAGAAGGGAAGGAGCGCCATTTCACTTTTTGAATGTAAAATTTAATGGCATGATTCGCAAATCGCCATGTCACGTTTGGAGAGCCCCTGATGTGCCTAAACAGTGGAAACCCCCCTCAAGTGACCACATTTTAGAAATTATAACCATTTGGGAATTTATTTACAGATGTAGTGACGATTTTGACTCCATGGGTGTTTTCCAGAAACAAGCAGCAGTGGATGTTTCTGAGTGAAAATTGCAAATTGTTGTTGTAGTGACCAGTACGTTGTAGTGACCAGTACATTATGCCCAGCCCGTGCTTCTGGAGACACGCACCTGTAAATCAGGTGGGTTCTCATCACTACAGAAATGCCAAACATGTGGGCGCTAAATGTTGTTTAGCCACACTGGGATTCAGAAGGGAGGAGGGCACTCGGATTTGGGAGAATTTGCAGAATTTCTTTTGGTGAGATTGAAGCCATTTCGCTTTTCCAGAGCCTTTGTGCTACCAGTAAGGTGGAAGCCCCTATATTTCCTTTAACAACTGACAGACCTGAGTTGAGACTTCCTTTTTCTGTGGAGTGAGTAGAAGCTTTTATTGGGAACATTTTACATAACTTTTGGGATTACATTTATCCGGCGCTCTACGCTGAGCACTTACTTTGGGGTTTACATCTAAATATCTGAGTGACGTGACAGATGAAACCCCTGAGGGATCCATTCAATATAATGAGGCAGCAGATTTACTCTGGACTCCGTCTGGCCTCTGTTCAATGGTGTCCTTTTCAGAAGTGCACAAAACTATGGCCTTTTATGCAACCCTAAAAAGACGGACACCGCCGGATCACAGGGCCTATGGCGTCCACAGTGCCTCCATCTGCCTCATTATAGGCAATCTTCCGCTGGAGTTCTGTTTGAATCACATACTTCAGAGATTTACACAGAAACCCCGATGTAAGCGCTCAGTGCAGAGCGCAGGATAAATGTGCGCCGAGCCTTACTGCAATCTTTTGGAGGCAGAATGAAAAAAAATCAACAACATGTGAAGAATTAGTTTTCTTTATTTTTCGTTCCTCCTGCGGTATAAGTGATTAGACGACTTTATTGTTCGGGTCGTTGCGATTACAGCGATACCAGATTTATATCGGGTTTTATGTTTGGCTGCTGGCACACACTAAAAGACGCTTTTTATTGCAAAAACTAGTTTTTACATCACCATATTTTGAGAGCTATAATTTTTTCATCTTTCGGCAGACAGTCATGTGAGGGCTTGTTTTTTTGTGGGATGAGCTGACTTTTTTTGGTACCATTTTCGGGCACATGACATTTTTTGATCGCATTCTATTCCAATTTTCGGACAGAATGAACCAACACCAGCAATTGGTTTTTGCTTTATTTTTTTAATACCGTTCCACGTGTGGTAAAAATGGTAAGACAGATTTATTCTTCGGGTCAGTAGGATTACAGCGATACCTCATTTATATCTGTTTTTTATGTTCTGGCGCTTTTACATAAAACCTATTTTATAGAAAAAAATAATTATTTTTACATACCTTTATTCTGAGAGCTATAACTTTTATTTTTCTGATGATGGAGCTGTACAGTGGCTTGTTTTTTGCGGGATAAGATGACGTTTTCAGCGGTACCACTTTTTATTTGGCGGTATGATGATAAAGCATTGTTTTTTGCCTCGTTTTTTAGGGTTTTTTTTAAAGTGTTTACTGAAGGGGTTAACAAGTAGAAAAGTATTATAGAGAGAGTTGTTACGGACGCGGTGCTACCAAATATGTGTACTTTTATTGTTTTTATATTTACATAAATAAGTGTATTTATTGGAAATATATATATTTTTCTCTTTATTTAGTACATTTTAAAAAATATATCTTTACTCATCACTATATAATATGTGATCGCTGATCTGACACTTTGCTTAGTAACAGATCAGCAGCGATCTGACAGGCAGTGAAGGAGGCGGCTCAGGTCCTGCTCTCGGCAGGCGCTCGCAAGACATTTCCCTGCCGGACCCAGAAGGACCCCGCGGCCATCTAGGTGCCGGGGTCTCCATGGAGACGCTCAGGACATGTCTTGAGGGAAGCATGCAGGGAACGGATTCCCTGCACGATGCTTCTCTATGCCGCGGTCACTACTGACAGCGGCATCAGGGGTTGAATGCCCGCGACTGGTGCTAGCCCCGATCGTGGGCATTGCTGCGGGAGGTCAGCAGTCACACACAGCTGACACCCGCACCCGATCACTGTGGGGCTCAGCGTGAGGCCACGAGATTAATGCGCATTTCGGGAAGGGGTTAAAGTTTGGACACCCCTGGACAAAATTACTATTATTGTGAACAGTTAAGCAAGTTGAAGATGAAATTAGTATTTTAGGCAAAAAAAAAGGAAAATGTGCCAATGCAAAAGTTTGGTCACCCTGCATAGTTAGTACCAAGTAGCGCCCCCTTTTACAAGTATCACAGCTTGTAAATGGTTTTTGTAGCCAGACGAGAGTCTCAATTCTTGTGTGAGGGATTTTCCTCCATTCTTCCTTGGAGAATTCCTCCCGTTCGGTGAGATTCCTGGGGCGTCTTCCATCCTCTGCTATATTGAGGCCTCGCCACAGATTTTCAATGATGCGCAAATCAGGGGACTGTGAGGGCCATTGTAAAACCTTCAGCTTGCGCCTTTTGAGGTTGTCTATTGTGGATTGTGACGTGTGTTTAGGACCATCATCCATTTGTAGAACCCATTCTCTTCCTCTTTTCACCTTCAGCTTTTTTACAGATGGTGTTATGTTTGCATCAAGAATTTGTTGAAATTTTTTTGAGTCCATTCTTCCCTCTACCTGTGAAATGTTCCCTGTGCGATTGGCTGAAGCACATTCCCAAAGCATGATTGACGCACTCCCATGCTTAATGGTTGTTAAGATGTTCTTTTCCTGAAATTCTGTTCCTTTTTTCTCCATACATACCTTTGATCATTGTGGCCACAGAGTTCTATTTTATCCTCATCGGTCCACAGGACTTGTTTCCAAAATGCATCAGGCTTGTTTAGATGTTCTTTTGCATACTTCTGATGCTGAATTTTATGTTGAGGGCGCAGGAGAGGTTTTCTTCTAATGACTCTTCCATGAAGGCCATATTTTGGCAGGTGTCTCTGAACAGTAGAACAAAGTACCACAACTCTAGTCTGCTAAATCTTTCTGAAGGTCTTTTACAGTCAAGAGGGGGTTCTGATTTGCCTCTCAAGCAATTCTACAAGCAGCTTTCACTGAGATGTTGCTTGGTCTTCCACACCTTATCTTGACCTCAATTGCTCCTGTTAACTGATATTTCTTAATTACATTTCTGAGGAAAGGGCAACTTGAAAATGCTTTGCTATCTTCTTATAGCCTTGTCCTGCTTTGTGGCCTCCACCATTTTCAGAGTGCTAGGCAGCTGCTTAGAAGAAGCCATTGCTGATGTTTTTTGCCACAAGGTTATAGGAGGCAAGGTTTTTATAAAGTATGACTGGGCCTTTCCCAACGATGATAGCGAGGAAGCCATAAAAGTAACAGGCTAATAAAGGTCTGAAACCTTTGTCAAAGTTATCTGAGTACACAAAATTCCGAGGGTGTCCAAACTTTTGAATTGTCCTATTTTCCTTTCTGTAATTTATTAAATTAAAAAAAATGATTAAAAATATATTTTTTTTTTTACCTAAAATACAAAGGAAATGTGTCATTTTTAACTTTAGGCCTTTTAGAGATCATTTCATCATTTCACTTGCTTAACTGTTCACAATAACAGTAATTTTGACCAGGGGTGCCCAAACTTTTACATGTCACTGTAGATTGTGTCATGTGATAAGATGATGGGAGTAGTAGTAGGTGACCACAGAAAAGACATGACAGTCTCCCCTCCTCACCCTGCTGATAGGCCCATATTGTGATCGCCTCTTCTGCTCCATGTATAACCGCAACCTTAATATCAATCAGATCTTCACCCTAAAAAGAAAATGTAAGATGAGCTCAGGTCCCATCACTTCATGGTCAGATGTTGTGGGGGCTTCAGTGTCATCTACCTGATGATCCTCCGGGATGTTGTGATTCTCCTCTGGACAGTCCTGGGGACACAGAGGACGGGGACATCTCTCTGGTGGATTTCTCCTCCTGGATCCATCTGTGGAGACACACAGACTGAATACATGACCTGCCGTGTATCTGTCTATATATGAGACACGTCTCTCAGAACCGGTAATTCTGGGTTTACGTATCAGGGAATAAATTACATTGTTGTGGTCCTCACCACCGGTACCGAGGTCCCAGTACATTGTGGCCCCAAGTATGAAGTGATAATCAGCGAGGCCAAAGCCTAATGCTCTCTGCTCTGCACCCGGAGGATGAGGACCCTGAGGAGAGGGACAGAGAAGACCCTCGTCAGTCAGATGGAGGAGCCGCACTAAGAAACACAACATCTCCAAGTTTCCCTCCACCAGGGATGGAACCACAGAGGAGCTGGAGAAAGCTCCACATTTCTATCCAGCGGTTTCTTCTCTCCTAATTCACGTTATGGAGATTCGGGACGGTTACCATTTACCATGATTGTTTTTTTGAGTGTCAGTTATTGGGGGGGGGGGGGGGGGTGTGTGGTTGCCCCAAGGTGTCAGGGATTTATTATATGTCACTACTTTATTATCTATTATTGATCATGGGTCATATAACCACTAACAACTTTTGTTTCCAACTTCAGTTCTGGTTTTGGCACTTCCAGATCTCTGGTGCCCCCCTTGCCCTTAGGTCAGTCGGGGAACTGCGTCCAAGATAAGTAGCCATCAGAAAGGCTGCCTTGCCGTGTAGTGGTTATTGGGCAGAGGGCGGTATGTATATCCCCAGGCTTAGGCAGGAAATACATACATGAACCTCCGTTTAGTCAGTGCCAGGGTCTCTCAAATACCCCACAACACTTTGCTGCCACCAGCTCCTCGTTTGGCATTTAAAATCAATATCGGGTCAGGAGCCAACCCACACGGTAGCATAATTAGCGCGGAGGTCGTAGCGGTAGGTTTATAGAGCAAGGAAAAACAAAATCAGTAAATTTATAGATTTACTCCAGAAAATATAGGCAGTGTTTACAAAAGTATAAAAAGATATTACAAAAGAGACAAAATACAGTATATACAGACAATTACAAAGTAAAATAGATGTGGAACTGGGGGAGGGGAGTTCCCAAGGACAAAGATTCAGTCCACAGCACGGATGGTAGTTCGCTGTCTCCCAAGGTCTGAATAATAGCCTGAGGGAGCCTTCTAGCCTTATGTCTTTTCTTTGCTGACCTCACTGGTGGGGCAGAGCTAGGGAGTGTACGCCCCTTTTTAAAGTTACTAAAGACTTATAAGTGCCATAACTCTGGCTGCGAGGCTCACAAAGTGACGACAGGGGTATCCTATTTCTTATTACGACATTACCTTTCTTTTGATACTAAACATCGTATATCTATGTGTTACTGGGTAGCATATACCCTTTACTCGGTTTCTGGTGGGTGCAGAAGTCGCCAAACTTTGCTGTGTGTAGCTTCCATTATGAAGATTCTGGAAATATATTTGTCCCACCCCTATGACTATTCTGTGTTATTACATTTGAGTTTGAATAGACAAAGGAACTTCAAAGCAAACCGGATTTACCTAGTCAAAATCCACATTCCCGAGGGAGGGGGGAAAGGGTGGGATAGAAATACACATAGGCAGGGGGAACTGCAGCTATGTGAGGGGGATGAGGGTGAGCTGTGCCAGCACTGCAGAAACGCAATGGGGGAGGGGGCAGCACGAGCTCTGGAAGTGGACATAGAAGTCTGGGACTTATACATATTTCCTGACAGAGAGCTCATGATGTCACCATGAGGACTCGGCTTCCATCCTGGATAGGATCCTCTGGGATCACTAAGAGGAGAGAACCTGCCGTCCTCCTATTAAAAGACGAGTTATTGTGTTTTTATTCTTCTTTAAATAGAGATAAGTCTCAACATTCGCCTCGGTATAAACACTAAAATAGGCAGAAAGAGCTCGGAAAGTTCTATGTATCTGAAGGAGGAAAGTGCACATGTATGGCTGACGGTGACAGCGCTCGGGAGGACGGTGTTGTGGGAGCCCCCGGTACACAGCAGTTAGTGCCTATCAATGTGTAATATAAGAGGACACTAGAGAGCAGGCACCGGGGTCATAGGCGCTGACTGATGTACACGGGGAGCCAAGGAGAGATTGTCTGGGCAGATTTCACAGAAAAGCCCCATAATACATATCCTACTGAACGAACAACCCTTTACTGGAGACTTACACTGATTATTACCATCATTGTGCGGCCCGATGTCCCTGCAGGACCAACACCTGCGTCACCATCCCACTTACATTGTTCTGCTCAGACCCCATGAAGAGGAAGAGCGGACCCCCTGACAATTTGTGGTCGTTGAACCCTTGAGGCTAGAACACACCATCCCGATCATTGTGATGTCTCTTTAACCCCTTCCTGATATCTGGTGCATATACATGGAGGATGCCAGGTGCGTCTGTGAAGTGAGCACAGATTGCTGACATTTAACCACTTCACTGCTGCCGACAGCCTGACAATCCCATTTAAAGGGAACCTGTCATATAATAATGCTAATAGCCTGCAGACATGGTGTTAATCAGCAAGTTAATAGCATTTTGAACCTGCCCGGTGTCAGCACTGAGAGCCCCGCTGCCAGGAGGAAATTAACCTTATTCCACCTGGCAGTGTTCAGCTTTCAGTCACAGAGTTTCAGCCGGCGCAGCTACAGTCACCACCCAGTGTATAGAGCGGCAGCTATTATCGCACCCCCGGCACTGACTGTCAGCCGGCTCAGCATTGGGGCTCCGCATTAAATACAGCTGTCAGTCAGTGCTGGGGAGCAGATTCAGCCGCTGCTCACTGTATACTGAGGAGTTACTGAAGCTGCACCTCTATGACAGGAAGCTGATCGCTGCCGGGGGAATAAAGTTAATTTCCTCCTGGCAGAGGGGCTCTCAGTGCAGGAGCTGAGCAAGTTCAAGCCATTATTAACCTGCAGGTTAACCCCATGTCTGAAGGTTAATGTTATTTTACATGACAGGTTCCCTTTATGTGGTTGGGTGCCCTAGTCCCTGCACGTTGATGTGACCTTAACCTCCAGTACGGAGAATTCTGGGCTTCTATACCTGCAGAGCGAGTGGTGAATAGACGCGGGGCCGGAGAACTGCTGGAAAGCCTCCATGTCAGACTGATGGGTGATCGGCTCCATCACGTTCCATCTTTATGTCAGGACAGCGACTCGTGTCTCGAGGTCTGAGGGGCGGTCCGGGGCCGATATTTATCCAGGACTTTGTGCACAGAACGGAGAAAGTGATTTGTCACAAAGAAGAGAGAGAATGAAGGAGGAGTCCAAGGAAGGTGACAAGTGTCAGCCAAGAGGGAGGAGCCGGACCCTGCACCGATTGAGGGACGGACGAGTGACAATGGATTAGGGGGAAAATCATCAGTAAATTAACCCCGAATCTGCTGAGTAACAATCCACAACAGACTTAGGGACGGAAAGAACTCACAGGAGAGAACGGACAGAAGGACGAGATATCTGCAGAGAAAATGTGACCGATGCTCTAAGGAAGGAGAAAGATTCTGAAAGAAGAGAACGAAGACTCAAGACTGATGAAGACGAGACGACAGCGGAGAAACCGCGACTCACAGATCAGAAGAAAATAATCAGGGAAATGAAAGCTGTTGTCAGACGGAGAAAATGTAGAGAAAACCAGAGCAAGTCTGGAGAAAACTCATCTATTATAGGAGGACGCCGGAGAGACGTCATCACATCCACCGGAGACAACAAGGAGCCTCACTGCTCACCTCGTGGTGTAAGAGGCCGGCGCTCCTCCATCATCACGGCCTGGTACCGATCCTGGTGTCCTTCTAGATACTCCCACTCCTCCATGGAGAGATAGACAGCGACGTCCTGACACCTTATAGGAACCTGACAACAACAACACCGTCATCACCCAGAATCGTCCAGTGCCCTCCTGTATAATGTCCCAGCAGTCACCTCTCCGCTCATCACCCAGAATCCTCCAGTGTCGTCCTGTATAATGTCCCAGCAGTCACCTCTCCGGTCATCACCCAGAATCCTCCAGTGCCATCCTGTATAATGTCCCAGTAGTCACCTCTCCGCTCATCACCCAGAATCCTCCAGTGCCGTCCTGTATAATGTCCCAGCAGTCACCTCTCCACTCATCACCCAGAATCCTCCAGTGCCCTCCTGTATAATGTCCCAGCAGTCACCTCTCCGCTCATCACCTAGAATCCTCCAGCGCCGTCCTGTATAATGTCCCAGCAGTCACCTCTCCACTCATCACCCAGAATCCTCCAGTGCCCTCCTGTATAATGTCCCAGCAGTCACCTCTCCGCTCATCACCTAGAATCCTCCAGTGCTGTCCTGTATAATGTCCCAGCAGTCACCTCACCGCTCATCACCCAGAATCCTCCAGTGCCGTCCTGTATAATGTCCCAGCAGTCACCTCTCCGGTCATCACCCAGAATCCTCCAGTGCCATCCTGTATAATGTCCCAGTAGTCACCTCTCCGCTCATCACCCAGAATCCTCCAGTGCCGTCCTGTATAATGTCCCAGCAGTCACCTCTCCACTCATCACCCAGAATCCTCCAGTGCCCTCCTGTATAATGTCCCAGCAGTCACCTCTCCGCTCATCACCCAGAATCCTCTAGTGCCGTCCTGTATAATGTCCCAGCAGTCACCTCTCCGCTCATCACCCAGAATCCTCCAGTGCTGTATAATGTCCCAGCAGTCACCTTTCCGCTCATCACCCAGAATCCTTCAGTGCTCTCCTGTATAATGTCCCAGCAGTCACCTCTCCGCTCAGCAGCTCGATCATCTTGTTGCTGAGCTCCAGGATCTTCTTGTTCCTCTCATGTATCGGGGAGTGCGGGGGAGGCTCTGTGATGGGGCCCGGGCTCCGCCCTCCTGACTCCTGGAGATGGATGATGGGAGTCACACAGTCCCCCGGTGTCTTCCTCACTATTGTGTAGTCCTGTGTATGGAGAGAGACACTTAGGGAGAAGAATTCCTTCCCGACTCCAGATCTGACAATCAGTAGAAATCCCGGGATCAATAACCGTCTGCAGTAATCTGGGGCCATAACCGGGAACATTATTACACTCCGGACAGACATCCCGGCCCCTCTACAGCTCTTATAGGGAATCCCCATGACAACTCCTCCGGGCAGAGAGCTCCACAGAATCCCTGCTCTTACAGTAAAGAATCCTTCTCTCCTATTCTGGATTTCCTCTTCCCGGTGTCGGACTCGTCACATCACACAATAAAGCTGATAGAAATGTAGAGGAGTTACCTCTCCGCTCAGCAGGGAGATGATCTCCAGGGCGCAGTGGAATAATCTCCTGGTGGTCTCATCCCTGTCCTCGTCCATCCTCGGGGGTCATTCAGGAGGAGGAGGGATGAGCACTGGATCAGCTGGAGGGATCTCGTCCTGCCGGCGTCTTCATGATGAAGAAGAAGATGGAAATCACAGGGGACGAGAGAACGACAATCACTAAATTCTGCCCAAATATCAACATTTATCAGGAAGAATCTGGAGGAAAAGCCACAAAACTCCACCGCGGCCTCCTCCGCCGATCTGACCGCTCATCATCAGCCTCGTAGGAGGACGGTCACCGTGGTAACTACACCTCCAGCAGAGGACGGTCACCGTGGTAACTACACCTCCAGCGGGGGCCGTGAGGTGAGGAGGAGACGCTGCACATCCCCCATACAATGCTGCCCGTCCCCAACACGGAGGAGCCGCAGTCACATGGAGCAGGAGCCTCCACAGGAACAGCTCTGATCTCCCCCCACACTCTCCTCTCACAGATTCACCACAAACCCTCCTGTCATCTCACCGGAATGGCGGGAACCGGAAATCTGCTGCTGGCTGACCCCAGAGAACACGAGCTGCGCACACCCGGGACGGAGCGGCTGCACTGAGCGCGGGAGGACCTGTGGTGACGTCACCGTCATGTGATCAGGGGGCGGGCTCAGGAGAGAAGAAAGGAAGGACCTGTGGTGACGTCACCGTCAAGTGATCGGGGGCGGGGCTCAGGAGAGAAGTGAAGGACCTGTGGTGACGTCACCGTCATGTGATCAGGGGGCGGGCTCAGGAGAGAAGAGGTGAAGGATCTGTGGTGACGTCACCGTCATGTGATCGGGGGCGGGGCTCAGGAGAGAAGAGGTGAAGGACCTGTGGTGACGTCATGCCCATGTGACCAGAAGGGGCGGTGCCTCTTCCTCCATAGAGCGGAGCAGACAGGAGGAAGCTGTTCATGTCATGGCGGGGTTTGGAGTATTTTGGTGTCACAGATTAGGTAAGTGGATGTTCATGCACGAGCTGGGAGGGGCTGATGTTGCTTGCATGGGGCTGCATGTGAATGGTGTAGGGGGGGTCTGCCTGGGGAGAAGGGGGTGATGTTGCTTGCATGGGACTGTGTGCTGGGAGTCTGCATGGGAAAGTGGATGTAGGATGCATGGGACTGCGTGCTAGGGCTCTGCCTAGGGAAGGGGGTGCGCTGCCGCTGTAACCGAGGTCGCATCTTTGGAGGGATTCTGTAATGCTGTAGAGAAGCCCCCGATGTAACATGAAAGAGACGAAAAATGGGGGAGCGCCGCTGATCGCGGCCGGTGTCAGCTGATTATCACAGCTGACACCCGCACTATGTGTCAGGGGCGGTCACGGACCGCCCCCGACATGTTAACCCCTTGTATACCGCAATCAAACACGATCGCGGTGTACCAGGGGTTAAATGGAAGCATCGGCAGGGAGGGGGCTCCCTCCGTGCTTCCCTGAGCCCCCCACGGCAGCGCAATGTGCAGCGCTGCTGCGGGGGGCTCTTTTCCTTCAGGCCCCCCAGATCCAAGATGGCGACGGGGACCTTCGGGGGCCTGTAGGGAGCTGACTTCCTCACTGCCTGCAAAGCGCAGGCATGAGGAAGTCTGCAGCAGTGCCTGTGACAGATTGCTGATCTGTCACAGTGATCTGTGATGTGACAGATCAGCGATCTGTCACATGACAGTGATGTCCCATCTGGGACAATATAATAAAGTTAAAAAAAAAAGTGTAAAAATAATAATTTTAAAAAAATCGCTAACTAAATTAGTAAAAAAAAAAAAAAAATTCCAATAAATTCATTTTTTGAAAATAAAAAAAAAAACAATAAAAGTACACATATTTGGTATTGCCGCGTCCGTAACGACCCGCCCTATAACACTATCCCATTAGTTAACCCCTTTAGCGAACCTCTTAAAAAATAAAAAACGAAGCAAAAAATAATGATTTGTTAGCATACTGCTGAACAAAAAGTGCAATAACGCGCGATCAAAAAGACGCATATAAATAACCATGGTACCGCTGAAAACGTCATCTTGTCCCGCAAAAAACGAGCCGCCACACTGCGTCATCAGAGAAAAAATAAAAAAGTTATAGCTCGCAGAATAAAGCGATGCAAAAATAATTATTTTTTATATAAAATTGTTTTCATTGCATAAAACCGACAAAACATAAAAAAACGACCTAAATGAGGTATCGCTGTAACCGTACTGACCCGAAGAATAAAACCGCTTTATCAATTTTACCGCACGCGGAACGGTGTAAACGCACCCCCCCAAAAGAAATTCATGAAACGCTGGTTTTTGTTCATTCTGCGTCCCAAAAATCGGAATAAAAAGCGATCAAAAGATGTCACGTGCCCGAAAATGGTACCAATAAAAACGTCAACTCGTCCCGCAAAAAATAAGACCGCACATGACTCAGTGGGTTAAAATACGGAAAAATTATAGCTCTCAATATGTGGTGATGCAAAAACTATTTTTACAATAAAAAGCGTCTTTTAGCGTGTGACAGCTGCCAAACATAAAAACCGCCATAAATAGTAAATCAAACCCCCCGTTATCACCCCCTTAGTTAGGAAAAAATAATAAAACTAAAAGAAAATGTATTTATTTCCATTTTCCCATTAGGGTTAGAGTTAGGGCTCGGGTTAGGGTTAGGGGTGTGTTGGGGTTCGGGTTGGAGTTAGAATTGGGGGTTTCCACTGTTTGGGCACATCAGGGGCTCTCCAAATGCAACATGGCGTCTGATCTCAATTCCAGCCAATTCTGCTTTGAAAAAGTCAAATGGTGCTCCTTCCCTTCCAAGCTCTGCCATGCGCCCAAACAGTGTTTTACCCCCACATATGGGGTATCAGCATACTCAGGACAAATTGCAAAACAACTTTTGGGGTCCAATTTCTCCTGTTACCCTTAGGAAAAAAAAAAAAAATGGGGACTAAAAAATCATGTTTGTTGAAAAAATACGATATTTTCATTTTCACGCCCGGTCATTTTAAATTTCTGTGAAGCACTTGGGGGTTCAAAGTGCTCACCACACATCTAGATAAGTTCCTTGGGGGGTCTAGTTTCCAAAATGGGGTCACTTGTGGGGGGTTTCCACTGTTTAGGTACATCAGGGACTCTCCAAACGCGACATGGCGTCTGATCTGAATTCCAGCCAATTTTGCATTGAAAAAGTCAAACGGCGCTGCTTCCCTTCTGCCATGCGCCGAAACAGTGGTTCCCCCCACATATCAGGTATCAGCGTACTCAGGACAAATTGGACAATAACATTTGCCGTCCAATTTCTCCTGTTACCCTTGGGAAAATAAAAAAAATTGAACCTGAAGTATTTTTTTTGTGAAACAAAGTTAAATGTTCATTTTTTTTTTTAAATATTCAAAAAATTCCTGTGAAGCACCTAAAGGGTTAATAAACTTCTTGAATGTGGTTTTGAGCACCTTGAGGGGTGCAGTTTTTAGAATGGTGTCACCTTTGGGTATTTTCTATCATATAGACCCCTCAAAGTGACTTCAAATGTGATGTGGTCCGTAAAAATAAAATGGTGTTGCAAAAATGAGAAATCGCTGGTCAACTTTTAACCCTTATAACTTCCTTACAAAAAAAATTTCGGTTCCAAAATTGTGCTGATGAAAAGTAAACATGTGGGAAATGTTACTTATCAAGTTTTTTGTGTGCCGTATCTCTGAGATTTAAGGGTATAAAAATTCAAAGTTGGAAAATTGCGAAATTTTCAAAATTTTCGCCAAATTTCCGTTTTTTTCACAGATAAACGCAAGTTATATGAATGAAATTTTACCACTAACATGAAGTACAATATGTCACGAGAAAACAATGTCAGAATCACCGGGATCCATGGAAGCGTTCCAGAGTTATTACCTCATAAAGGGACAGTGGTCAGAATTGTAAAAATTGGCCCGGTCATTAACGTGCAAACCACCCTTGGGAGTAAAGGGGTTAATTCATTGTTTTGATTTCTAAAACTCATTATCATTCATGTGTATGTATGCATAGATTTATATATTTTAGTTCTTACTATTTGACTTGTAATAAAATAGTTTGACAGATAGGAATAGAATTTTCATTTCTAGAATGATAAAGCTCGGTGTGACATTAGTGGATTTCTGTATTTTTCGCTTTGTAAGACGCATTTTTTCCCCTCAAATTTTGGGTGGAAAATGGGGGTGCGTCTTACAAAGCGTACATGCCTTACCGATTCTGTGGGTGTAGGCCGAAGGCTGGGATGAGGGGGGGTGCCCAGTGGTTGCTGGCCGCTGCTGCTGGTGTCTCCGGTGCCCAACGGTGCTGCGTGGGTGTCCGGCGCCGCCAGGGGCTCTGCCGACATTTTGCGACATGCTGAACCCCAGTACTTCCATGGTTCCCTGTGCGTGTGCTGTGAACTCTGGGAATAAGGCCGCCACCGGGGGGCGGCGCATGCGCAGACAGTGATCTCGAGAGATGAGATCTCAGCGCTGCACATCGGAGCACCCGATCATCCCTGCCTGCGACCTGCAGATTTGCCCCACTCCTGCCTCCTCCAGCAGCGACCCTGGGACACCGCTTCACCGCAGCCACCACCCCGGTAAGCAATAAGACGCATGGATTATAAGAAGCACCACCATTTTATGAAAAAAAAAAAATTCTTATTTTTCTCCTCAAAATTTGGGGTGCGTCTTATAATCCGAAAAATCCGGTAACTGCAGTTGGATCTGTATCGGGCTGTGTCCCCACATTGTGGTTTATTGGGGGAACTATCTGCAGGGAAGTCCTCACCAGTAGACCAGACCCGCACTTCCGTGGAGCCCGTACAGTCGGACCAGCTGTATGTTTTTTTTCCATAATTGTTTTTTCTTATAAATACATAAGCTGCTTCTCGCTGAGGGTCTGACTGCTGCTGTCACCACTGATGGGACAGGCGATGGCAGATTTTCCAGAGGAAAAATATCTTTGTAATGTTAGGCAATATTCACATTTTATTTTTTGGATACTAATGGTTTACAAAATTCTGACGACCTGTGACAGAGCTGGAATGAATGTGTCGCATGGATTTATGTCTTGCTCCATCAATGAAGGAATGTGCTCCTCAGACCTCCTGGAGACCACAGCCCTGGATCAGACCTAACATCACAGGACAATAAGGGGATGTGCACACGTTGCGGATTGCTGGGCAGAATTTTCCGCTCGGAATCTGCAACTTTTGGCAGAATCTGCAGGTTAAGGTCTGCGGGTTTTTTGTGCGGATTTCTCCTGCGTTTTTACACCTGTGGATTCCTGTAATGGAATGGGTGTAAAAACGCTGGGGAATCCACACCAAGAATTGACATGCAGCGGAAAATAAATGGCTGCGTTTCCTCGTGGATTTTTCCGCAGCTTGTGCACAGCGGTTTTTTCTCCATAGAATAACATTGTACTGTAAATCACTTGTGGATCCGCAGCAAATCCGCAACGTGTGCACATACCCCAAAACCTCCCGCTCCTTATCTTTGACCTGCCCCAATATTTCTGGCCACCGCTGTTTCCCCCCTCCCATACTGATAGTTCTGCTTCCCTCGTCTTATTTCCTGCCAGTACTGTATAATATGTGACTCTTCACATTCTCGCTCGTGCTGGCATAATAATCAGCTGAGTGCGATCCTCTGCATATCGGCCTGCGCTCGGAGCAATGTTCTTCTATCAGGCCGGGCAGATCGGTGGGGTTTTCTCATCTGGACTCGTAATGTGACTGAGCTCAGATGGGTCTGAGCAGAAAACATTGGCTGCCATCCGGCCCATCAGTGCGACATTTATAAAGATACAATTCTGTAATATGGAAAATGGTTCTGTAAAAGATTAATAGCGCAAGATTAACAAACACTGGGCCAGCACAATAATGAGAGGTGAGAACAAATCCTCCCTGTGAAGATCTGCGGTTGTGGGGTGTAATAATCACCGAGGCAGGTCACCGATGCAGCTATTGTTATTCCATAAATCCAGGGTTGTACAACAAATCCATGGAGATGGTCGACATGTCCTTAGTCCACAGTTTCCCCGTCTGACATCTCCAAAACTCCATAGTCCATCCGGCACCTTCCGCTGAGCCTCTAGTCCATGAACACATGCAGCCGAAACAACCGCAGCGCTCCCAGAGTGAAGCGTAAATGGCCGTGCAGCAACTGGCAGAGAAGGCCGCAAGCGACTGTCCGGTGCTCTGCACGTGTGCGGTACTCTCAGTCACAGAGTGCACAGCACCTTTCTCTGTTACTGTCATGAGGCGCAAGGCAACTTTATCTCCCGCGGTCCCGCTGTGGACGGTGAACGCAGCCTGCCGCAGCGCCGATGCTCGGTGGACGGAGCGTGCTGCTCTCTCAGCTCTGCGCTGCTGCTGGTTATCGCCAAACTGACTGCTGCAGCGCGCGCTTTTCCTTTTATCTTACCCCGCCTCCCCGGATCATGAGGTTGGTCCGGCTCCTCATTACTGCCCTATGCAACATGGGAGGCAGCCTCAACAGTTCCGGATCAGGCTCGGTGCAGGTACCCGCAGCCCGGTCTTCGTCCTTACAACAGCACCACCACCAGCAATGTCACCGAGCATCTCCTCCCCGTCCCATGTAAGTGTTCAGCTCTCCATCACCCAAACGCTATAGCGAAATACACTGGTCCTGGTCCTGAATAACAGCATTTACTGATTCCTGGCCTTTGAAACGCTGCCATTCCATCTATTGTAGAAAAACAGTTTTAAAAAAGTGATGGTGGTGGCTGTTGTGCAGTACGTGGTTCCCATCCACCACTGATTTTTCATGCGGGGCCATCCCTGTCCAGCACAGACATGTTGCAGCCAAAATCAGGTGTGCACTGCGCAGCGCCATCAGTGGCAAGGTCCAGATAACTACTGATACGTGGAACAGTAAGCACGGGCAGGGACGTTACTGCGCAGGAGCTGTGGACAGTGATCAAACAAGAGACCGATGAGTGGTTGGGGCCGATGAACATAAGTCTTGGCCTGGTGGTGTGCGATAATGTGAGAAATCTGATAGCAGCTCTAGGCCTCCCCTGTTTGATGGACATCCCTTGCCTGCCACATGTGTTAAATTAAGTGGTGAAAATCTTTATTAAAAATTACCCATATGTGAGAGCTGCTGCTGCAGAAATTGTAGGACGTCTGTGCACACTTATAGCGCTCACACCCTGCAGCTGCTCGCCCGTCTGCACTGCAGCGTCACTTCTGCCTTCTCGCTCAGCGCCTCCTATGCGACGTATCAACAAGGTGGAAGTCAAGAGTTGAATACGCTGTAGACACTGCGAGCAGAGACAAGCAATAATGGAGTATTAACTGCAGCACACATGGGTGAGTCGCTCTGCGGAACAACACCACTTCACCATCATGTAGTGAACACAACAGGGTGGCCTCAAAGTAGCGCACGAGCATCACTGGAGCATGACATGGAGGATACAGGACACAGACCAAACACCTCCCACAGAGGACAGCTTGTCTTTGCCTCTGGGCAGCCTGGCACAAGTGAGCCAATACATGCTGCTGTGCCTGCGCAACGACCGCAGAGTTGCCCCGATCGTACCCCTCCTGATTACTGGGTTGCCACCTGCTGGATCCCTGCTGCAAAGACAAAGTACCTTCATTACTTCCCTCAATGGAGCGGGATGGCAAAATCTGTGAATACAAGCACACACTGGTAGAGGCACTACTGACGGCGTTCCCACCTGACAGATGAAACACAAGGCAGAGGAGGAGGAAGTCGCCAACGCACCTGGGGCACCACCTCGGAAGGGAGGGTCAGCATGGCTCAAATATGAAAAAAAATCATCAGCACGCCACAACATCCACCACCACCATCTGATACGGTGTCCGTACAACCAGGTGCCAGCGTTATAACAACATGGTGGAAGAGTACTTGTCCATGTCCACATGTCTGCAGGTACTAAGTGATGGGTCTGCCCATTTAACTTGTTGGTTTCCAAACTAGACCCATGGCCTAGGCTTGTACTTTTTTTTACTTGGAAGTCCTGTCAAGCCCCATGTTAAGTGTAATGTCGGAACGTGTTTATCACAGCGGGGGATGTAATCACACATAGGCGCATCCACCCGTCCAAAGCCAACATGGGCACTCTAAAATAAACCAGGAGTGGAGCACACAGGACTTGTCTGTTCCTTTGGTTGACTAGACAAATGTACCATCTGCACACAGACATTGTTATACTCTCTTTGCCATTCATTTTATTTTAGGGCCTCACAAGAAATGAAGAGAAAAAAAAAATCAACAAAAATAATGTTGGATACTGTGACGAACAGCCCGCCGCTGTTTGCCAATACGTGACGAACGGGGGTCCCGCTGCCACCAAAACGCGACGGACAGCGGACCCTGTGTCACCACTATGTCACAATCCCACCACTGACACAGGTGTATCAGCGGACGGAGGGACGCGACACACTGCCAGCACACGACTATCACAGGCACAGTGGGGGCTTATCTTAGTTATCCCACCACTGACACCATGTGACAAAAATATCCAGCAAGCTAATCTCGCTCTAACAATTTGCCGCAGGGGGGTATTTGGGTGCCCCACCACTGCTATCAATCTTCTACGAACTGCGGGGATTTATGTATATCCCTCTTTCTCAGTTCCACTTTGGAACTCGCAGCTCTCCGGCACCCCCCTTACCCTCAGGTCAGTCAGGGAACTGCACCTGGGATAATTAGTCGCCGGACGGGCTGCTTGTTGTGGACCGGCGGTTAGGCTACTGCAGTGAGGGAATTATCAATGCTGTGGCCGCAGCCCCTCATTCAGCAATATAAGACCCTTCTGGACTGCCAACTAGCCGCAACAACCATACACAACGCGCCGCCACCTGTCACGGTTTACTTAATTCACAGAGTTAATTAAGAGGGTCCGTGGCAAACCCCTTGAATTAGTAGCTTAGTTCGTTTCTTAGAGCATGGAGACAGACTAAATATTAAATCATTTATTCCCCGAAAAAGTAGGGCAGTGGTTATACAGATAAAAGGTGCTATAAAATTGAGACATAAAATATGTACAAAGCAAATATAAAACAAAAATGGAGGAAGCAAAAATAAATTACACTCACAGTTGCATATTGTTCCTTAGGCAGCCCATGCGGCGTGGGGGAGGGAGAAGGCGGAGCCACACGTCTCCACTCATCTGGGTTCTGGTCAGCTCGGATGCTGTATCTCCAACTGACTGGGATATCATAGGGAGCACCTATTGTCTAGGGTCTTGTGACCTCACGAAGTGGGCGGTCTGGGAAAGTCCCACTTCCCTTACTCTCTAGGTAGAAATCTTACTAAAACTTATAATAATCATAACTTAGCGAGGGAAGCTCGCACAAACACATATTTGGTGTCATTGGTTGTAATTTACCGAATAGAATCCGAAGACACCAAACATGCCATAACTGAGACATTCTATTTGGGTGCAATCCATATCTCAGTCTCTGGACGTCCGAGGACTACGCAAAAGCCACCGCAGCGAAGCTGGGACCGCTCAGATCACAAAAATTTGATTGTTATATCCGTGCTGGGTATGGTTTTTGCAATATGACTTGTTTTTATATTTCTCATATTGGTCCCAGCACATTTCCAGAGAACAAAGGATTTCCTGTCCTGTGCAGGCAGGGGGGGGGAAGAAGAATTCTATACTGTGGTTCAGGTTTCAAGTTTCACAGTTCTCCGCACATAGACACTGGTGTGTGTGAAGAGAAAGGGGGTTTGCGGGTTGATGCTGCAAAGCTGGCAATCTACATTGTCATAAAATGGAGGATTTCTAGCGTTCTAGAAAAATCTTTTACAGAAAAAACCTCATACTTCTCAGACATAGTATTTCACACCTCCCCCTTAAGAGGGCGCTACGGAAGAATTACCTGTCGGTAATCAGTCATGCGCACATCAGCGGGTTCGCCCAGGCGCAACAGCCCATCGGCATTGCCGTTTTCACTGTCCTTCCTGTGTTTTACAGTAAAGTCGTACTGTTGAAGGGCAAGGCTCCAGCGGAGCAACCTTCCATTGGTTCCGGACACTGTGTGCAACCAGCTCAGAGGGTTGTGGTCGGTTACGACCATGAAGGCGCTCCCGTACAGGTAGGGCTGCAAGCGTTGCAGTGCCCACACCATGGTCAGACACTCCTTCTCGATGGTCGAGTATGCCACTTCCCTCGGCAAAAGTTTCTGGCTCAGGTACAGCACGTGGTGCTCCTGGTTCCCCGAGTCGACCTGGCTGAGCACAGCACCGAGGCCAAACTCGCTGGCGTCAGTCTGTACCAGAAACGGGCGACTGCTGTCGACTGCTCTCAATACTGGATAGCTGCACAGGGCTGCTTTCAAAGCTTGGAAAGCCGCCTCACAGTCATCTGTCCAGTTGACTGTTTGGGGTAGCCTCTGCTTGGTGAGGTCAGTCAAGGGTTTTGCAAGGGCGCTATAGTCCTGTACGAACCGCCTATAGTACCCTGCAGTGCCAAGAAGGACTTCACCTGTTTCTTGGTCCTGGTGGTGGGCCAGGACACGATTGCGTCCACTTTTCCTGGATCTGGACTCATGAAACCCCCGCCTACCCAGTGCCCCAGGTAGTGGACCTCGCGCATGCCCTTCTGGCACTTTCCCGGCTTCATAGTCAGGCCTGCCTGATGAAGACGCTTGAGCACCTCCTGGAGGTGCTGAAGGTGTTCCTCCCAGGTGGAACTGAAGATGGCAATATCGTCTAAGTACGCCACCGCGTACTCCTCCAGTCCCCGAAGCAGGTGGTTGACCATCCGCTGGAAAGTGGCAGGGGCATTTTTCATGCCGAAGGGTATGACTGTGGACTCGTACAGTCCAAAGGGGGTGATAAAGGCGGATTTCTCCTGCGCCTCAGGACTCAGGGGAATCTGCCAGTATCCCCGACTCAAATCCATGATGGATATGTACCTTGCTTTTGCCAGCCGCTCAAGCAGATCCTTGATGCGCGGCATCGGGTGGGCATCAGAGGTTCTGATGGCGTTGAGCCCCCTGTAGTCCACACAGAACCAGGTGGTTCAATCCTTTTTAGGCACGAGGACTACAGGTGAAGCCCACGCGCTTCTTGACGGTCGAATCACCCCCAGCCTTAACATCTCACCGATCTCTTGGCACATGACCTGTTGCACCGCCTCAGATATCCGATAAGGTGTTCGCCATAATGGGGCATGATTCCCGGTGTCCACCTCATGAACCGCAAACTCCGTCCTCCCAGGTCGGTTGGTGAACATGGCCCGGAAGGGTTCCAGGGTTTCCACCAACTGCGACCGCTGGGATACGGTTAGCAAACCACTTATCTCCATGTCCTCAAGGGACCCATTGGCATTGGCATGGGCCAGCATGTCCAGGAGGGGGATCTTCCTCCCCATCCTCTGGCAGATTGCAGGCCGGTAGGACGCAAGCTTCACGTTCGTAGTGCGCCTTCAGCATGTTGACGTGAAAGGCCTTGCACCTACCCCGAGCATGGTCAAGCGTAACCACGTAGGTGACCGGATTGAGCTGTTGGTGGGCGACGTACGGGCCTTCCCAGGCTGCCTGAAGCTTATCCGTTGGTACAGGGACCAGCACCCACACCTTTTGACCCACCTGGTAGGTCCGCTCCCGGGCGTTCTGGTCATACCAGTGCTTCTGGTCAGCCTGAGCCTGTGTCATGTTGTCATGCACCAACTGCGTCAAGGTCTGCATTTTGTCACGGAAGCGCATGACAAAATCCACGATGGACACTTCTGTGGGGTCGGGGATACTGGCAGATACCCCTGAGCCCTGAGGCGCAGGAGAAATCCGCCTTTATCACCCCCTTTGGACTGTACGAGTCCACAGTCATGCCCTTCGGCATGAAGAATGCCACTTTCCAGTGGATGGTCAACCACCTGCTTCGGGGACTGGAGGACTACGCGGTGGCGTACTTAGACGATATCGCCATCTTCAGTTCCACCTGGGAGGAACACCTTCAGCATCTCCAGGAGGTGCTCAAGCATCTTCACCAGGCAGGCATGACTATCAAGCCGGGAAATTGCCAGATGGGCATGCGCGAGGTCCACTACCTGGGGCACCGGGTAGGCGGGGGTTTCATGAGTCCGGAGCCAGGAAAAGTGGACGCAATCGTCCAAACGATGAACAGGTGAAGTCCTTCTTGGGCACTGCAGGGTACTATAGGCGGTTCATACAGGACTATAGCGCCCTTGCAAAACCCTTGACGGACCTCACCAAGCAGAGGCTACCCCAAACAGTCAACTGGACAGATGACTGTGAGGCGGCTTTCCAAGCTTTGAAAGCAGCCCTGTGCAGCTCTCCAGTGTTGAGAGCAGTCGACAGCAGTCGCCCGTTTCTGGTACAGACCGACGCCAGCGAGTTTGGCCTCGGTGCTGTGCTCAGCCAGGTCGACTCGGGGAACCAGGAGCACCCCGTGCTGTACCTGAGCTGGAAACTTTTGCCGAGGGAAGTGGCATACTCGACCATCGAGAAGGAGTGTCTGGCCATGGTGTGGGCACTTCAATGTTTGCAGCCTTACCTGTACGGGCGCACCTTCACGGTGGTAACCGACCACAACCCTTTGAGCTGGTTGCACACAGTGTCCGGAACCAATGGAAGGTTGCTCCGCTGGAGCCTTGCCCTTCAACAGTACGACTTTATTGTAAAACACAGGAAGGGCAGTGAAAACGGCAATGCCGATGGGTTGTCCCGCCGGGGCGAACCCGCTGAGGTGCGCATGGCCGATTACCGACAGGTAATTCTTCCGTAGCGCCCTCTTAAGGGGGGAGGTGTTATATACAATGTCTGAGAAGCATGAGTTTTTTTTAATCTTTTCTGTAAAAGATGTTTCTAGAACTTTCTGGAAAAATCTGGCTTTCTATGAGAAAATAGACTGTCAGCAGCTGCAGCCGCCCCCGCTAACCCCCCTTTCTCTTTACACACACACACACTGCTAGCTGTGAATCCTGAACCAGGACACTTTCTGTTACAAACATTTGGCTTCTCTGCAAGCCAGGAATGTTAATTAGTTTGAAGAAAAAAAAAGAGGGGAAAGATCTTTGTCTGAAAACCACGAGGCTTGATTGCAGCTATGGGTGATATTAAAGAGACCGCATATTAAAAACCATACATAGCAGAGACAGAACAATTATATTTTTGCGATCTGCGCGGTCCCAGCTTCAGTACCATGCCTCTCGCGTAGTCCTCAGATGTCCAGAGACCGAGATATGGAGTACACCCAAACTGAAGGTCCCAGTTATGCCATGTTTGGTATTTTCGTATTCTATTCGGTGAATCACAAACAATGATGCCCCATGTGGGTCGGTACGGGTTTTTACCGCTTAGATATAGCTATTCTAAGTTTTGTAGTTTAATTCTAAAGCCAAGAGGGAGAAGGTGGGACTTCTCCAGACTGCCCCTTCGGTGATGTCACACAGACTCTGGTCTATAGCATTCCCTGTGATATCCCAGCTCAGTTGGACCAGAGTTTTGAGCTGACCAGAACTCAGATGAGCGGAGACGTGTGGCTCCGCCTTCTCCCTGCAAGCCGCATGGCTGCCTGATCTCCAAGCACACGTGAGTGTATTTCTACTTTCATGCATATTTTGTTTATACTTGTCTACTGTACATGTCTTATGTCTCAATTTTATAGCAACTTTTATCTGTATAACCACTGCCCTACTTTTTCGGGGAATAAATGATTTAATATTCAGTCTGTCTTCATGCTCTAAGAAACGAACTAAGCGCCTCTTTTAGATAATCGCTACTAATTTGGGGTTTGCCACGGACCCTCTTAATTAACTCTGTGAATTAAGTAAACCGTGACTGGTGGCAGCATTGTGTACGGCTGTTGAGGCTAGTGGCAGTCCAGAAGGGTCTTATATTGCTGAATGAGGGGCTGCGGCCACAGCATTGATAATTCCCTTACTGCAGTAGCCTAACCGCCGGCCCACAACCAGCAGCCCATCCGGTGACTAATTATCCTAGGTGCAGTTCCCTGACTGACCTGAGGGTAAGTGGGGTGCCGGAGAGCTGCGAGTTCCAAAGTGGAACTGAGAAAGAGGGATATACATAAATCCCCGCAGTTCGTAGAAGACTGATAGCAGTGGTGGGGAACCCAAAATACCCCCCTGCGGCAAATTGTTAGAGCGAGATTAGCTTGCTGGATATTTTTGTCACATGGTGTCAGTGGTGGGATAACTAAGATAAGCCCCACTGTGCCTGTGATAACCGTGTGCCGGCAGTGTGTCCAAGTCCCTCCGTCCACTGATACACCCGTGTCAGTGGTGGGACAGTGACATAGTGGTTGTGACGAACAGCCCATGGCCGTTCGTCCACTTACGGAGGCGACTAACGGGGGCCCTGCTGCCACCAAAACGCGACGGACAGCGGACCCTGTGTCACCACTATGTCACAGTCCCACCACTGACACGGGTGTATCAGCGGACGGAGGGACGAGACACAATGCCGGCACACGGCTATCACAGGCGCAGTGGGGCTTATCTTAGTTATCCCACCACTGGCACCATGTGACAAAAATATCCAGCAAGCTAATCTCGCTCTACAATTTGCCGCAGGGGGAGTTTAATTTGGATGCCCCACCACTGCTATCAATCTTCCAAGTACTGCGGGGATTTATGTATATCCCACTTTCTCAGTTCCACTTTGTAACTTGCAGCTCTCCGGCGCCCCCCTTACCCTCAGGTCAGTCAGGGAACCGCACCTAGGATAATTGGTCGCCGGACGGGCTGCCTGTTGTGAACCGGCAATTAGGCTTCTGCAGTAAGGGAATTATCAGCTGTGGCCGCAGCCCCTCATTCAGCTATATAAGACCCTTCTAGACTGCCAGCAAGCCGCAATAGCCGTGCACAACGTGCTGCCACCAGCCACGGTTACTTAATTCACAGTGTTAAATTAAGAGGGTCCGTGGCAAACCCCTTGAATTAGTAGCGATTATCTATCAAAGGCGTACAGTTCGATTCTTAGAGCATAGAGACAGATCTAAATAATTATTTATTTTCCGAAAGAGGACAGTGATTACAGATAAAAGTTGCTATAAAATTGAGACATAAAATATGTACAGTACAGGTATAAAATAAAAGTGGAGAAAACAAAGAGAGTACACTCACAGTTCCATATTGTTCCTTAGGCAGACCATGCGGCTAAGGTGGGTGGAGGCGGAGCTGCACTTCTCCGCTCATCTGGGGATCTTTCTAGCACGACGACTTGAGCTGTTCAGCTCTGGTTTTGTCCAGGAAATGCTTTATAGACTTGCTATGTGACATCACGGAGAGATGCATGCTGGGTTAATCCCACCTCTCTCCTTTGGATGTAGAATTACACTAGAAAACTTATACTAATCATAACTCCGTGGGGGCAGCCCGCAGAGACATATATAGGGCATCATTGGTTGGGATTTGTTGAGTACAATAATTCAAGACCAAATATGCAGTAGTTCTGATACACCGTTTAGCTGGAACACATATCTCCGGTTCTGAAAGGATTACGCTTCGCCAGAACCACGGCAGCGACGCTGTGACCGCCCGGATTACAAAAATGTGATTTTCATATCTCTAGGGTATTTGGTTCTTATGGTATAGTCTCTCATAGTTTTATTCGTTTCAAACAAAGAAGTTTTTCCCGCTCTGAAGAGGAGAGAAGGAAACAAATGGTTGTAGCAGCAGGGGGGTCTCCTATTACTAGTGCGAACACAGGCTGTAGAGGAGGGGGGGTGGCACTGCTCTGTGTGTGTGTGAAGGGAGGAGGGATGAAGCTGCAGAGCTAGCAGCCTGGATTGTCATATCTGCCGGATCTTTCTGGAAAGTTACAACAGAAAACATCATATTTTGTGGACAAAACCCCATACCTCACAGACATTGTACATCACAGTGGTGACACAGGGTCCGCTGTCCGTCGCGTATTGGTGGCAGCGGGACCCCCATTCGTCACGCAGTGGGGAACAGCGAACGGGCTGTTCCTCACAATACACATTATAGATGGCGCACTCTTCATTATTGTATAGTAATTCTACATAATATACACATTATAGATGGCGCGCTCTTCATTCCTGTATAGTAATCCTACATAATATACACATTATAGATGGCACGCTCTTCATCCCTGTATAGTAATCCTACATAATATACACATTATAGATGGCGCGCTCTTCATCCCTGTATAGTAATCCTACATAATATACACATTATAGATGATGCGCTCTTCATCCCTGTATAGTAATCCTACATAATATACACATTATAGATGGCGCGCTCTTCATCCCTGTATAGTAATTCTACATAATATACACATTATAGATGGCGTGCTCTTCATCCCTGTATAGTAATCCTACATAATATACACATTATAGATGGCGCGCTCTTCATCCCTGTATAGTAATCCTACATAATATACACATTATAGATGGCGCGCTCTTCATCCCTGTATAGTAATCCTACATAATATACACATTATAGATGATGCGCTCTTCATCCCTGTATAGTAATCCTACATAATATACACATTATAGATGGCGCGCTCTTCATCCCTGTATAGTAATTCTACATAATATACACATTATAGATGGCGTGCTCTTCATTCCTGTATAGTAATCCTACATAATATACACATTATAGATGGCGCGCTCTTCATCCCTGTATAGTAATCCTACATAATATACACATTATAGATGGCGCGCTCTTCATCCCTGTATAGTAATCCTACATAATATACACATTATAGATGATGCGCTCTTCATCCCTGTATAGTAATCCTACATAATATACACATTATAGATGGCGCGCTCTTCATCCCTGTATAGTAATTCTACATAATATACACATTATAGATGGCGTGCTCTTCATTCCTGTATAGTAATCCTACATAATATACACATTATAGATGGCGCGCTCTTCATCCCTGTATAGTAATCCTACATAATATACACATTATAGATGGCGCGCTCTTCATCCCTGTATAGTAATCCTACATAATATACACATTATAGATGATGCGCTCTTCATCCCTGTATAGTAATCCTACATAATATACACATTATAGATGGCACGCTCTTCATTCCTGTATAGTAATCCTACATAATATACACATTATAGATGATGCGCTCTTCATCCCTGTATAGTAATTCTACATAATATACACATTATAGATGGCGTGCTCTTCATTCCTGTATAGTAATCCTACATAATATACACATTATAGATGGCGCGCTCTTCATCCCTGTATAGTAATCCTACATAATATACACATTATAGATGGCACGCTCTTCATTCCTGTATAGTAATTCTACATAATATACACATTATAGATGGCACGCTCTTCATCCCTGTATAGTAATTCTACATAATATACACATTATAGATGGCGCACTCTTCATTCCTGTATAGTAATTCTACATAATATACACATTATAGATGGCGCGCTCTTCATCCCTGTATAGTAATCCTACATAATATACACATTATAGATGGCACGCTCTTCATCCCTGTATAGTAATTCTACATAATATACACATTATAGATGGCGCACTCTTCATTCCTGTATAGTAATTCTACATAATATACACATTATAGATGGCACGCTCTTCATCCCTGTATAGTAATTCTACATAATATACACATTATAGATGGCGCACTCTTCATTCCTGTATAGTAATTCTACATAATATACACATTATAGATGGCGCGCTCTTCATCCCTGTATAGTAATCCTACATAATATACACATTATAGATGGCGCTCTTCATTCCTGTATAGTAATTCTACATAATATACACATTATAGATGGCACGCTCTTCATTCCTGTATAGTAATTCTACATAATATACACATTACAGATGGCGCGCTCTTCATTCCTGTATAGTAATTCTACATAATATACACATTATAGATGGCGCGCTCTTCATTCCTGTATAGTAATTCTACATAATATACACATTATAGATGGCACGCTCTTCATTCCTGTATAGTAATTCTACATAATATACACATTATAGATGGCGCGCTCTTCATTCCTGTATAGTAATTCTACATAATATACACATTATAGATGGCGCGCTCTTCATTCCTGTATAGTAATTCTACATAATATACACATTACAGATGGCGCGCTCTTCATCCCTGTATAGTAATTCTACATAATATACACATTATAGATGGCGCGCTCTTCATTCCTGTATAGTAATTCTACATAATATACACATTATAGATGGCGCGCTCTTCATTCCTGTATAGTAATTCTACATAATATACACATTATAGATGGCGCGCTCTTCATCCCTGTATAGTAATCCTACATAATATACACATTATAGATGGCGCGCTCTTCATCCCTGTATAGTAATTCTACATAATATACACATTATAGATGGCACGCTCTTCATTCCTGTATAGTAATTCTACATAATATACACATTATAGATGGCGCGCTCTTCATCCCTGTATAGTAATTCTACATAATATACACATTATAGATGGCGCGCTCTTCATTCCTGTATAGTAATTCTACATAATATACACATTATAGATGGCACGCTCTTCATTCCTGTATAGTTATTCTACATAATATACACATTATAGATGGCGCTCTTCATTCCTGTATAGTAATTCTACATAATATACACATTATAGATGGAGCGCTCTTCATCCCTGTATAGTAATTCTACATAATATACACATTATAGATGGCACGCTCTTCATCCCTGTATAGTAATTCTTCATAATATACACATTATAGATGGCACGCTCTTCATTCCTGTATAGTAATTCTACATAATATACACATTATAGATGGAGCGCTCTTCATCCCTGTATAGTAATTCTACATAATATACACATTATAGATGGCACGCTCTTCATCCCTGTATAGTAATTCTACATAATATACACATTATAGATGGCGCACTCTTCATTCCTGTATAGTAATTCTACATAATATACACATTATAGATGGCGCGCTCTTCATTCCTGTATAGTAATTCTACATAATATACACATTATAGATGGCGCTCTTCATTCCTGTATAGTAATTCTACATAATATACACATTATAGATGGAGCGCTCTTCATCCCTGTATAGTAATTCTACATAATATACACATTATAGATGGCACGCTCTTCATCCCTGTATAGTAATTCTTCATAATATACACATTATAGATGGCACGCTCTTCATTCCTGTATAGTAATTCTACATAATATACACATTATAGATGGAGCGCTCTTCATCCCTGTATAGTAATTCTACATAATATACACATTATAGATGGCGCGCTCTTCATCCCTGTATAGTAATTCTTCATAATATACACATTATAGATGGCACGCTCTTCATTCCTGTATAGTAATTCTACATAATATACACATTATAGATGGCACGCTCTTCATTCCTGTATAGTAATTCTACATAATATACACATTATAGATGGCACGCTCTTCATTCCTGTATAGTAATTCTACATAATATACACATTATAGATGGAGCGCTCTTCATCCCTGTATAGTAATCCTACATAATATACACATTATAGATGGCACGCTCTTCATTCCTGTATAGTAATTCTACATAATATACACATTATAGATGGCGCGCTCTTCATCCCTGTATAGTAATTCTACATAATATACATATTATAGATGGCACGCTCTTCATTCCTGTATAGTAATTCTACATAATATACACATTATAGATGGCGCGCTCTTCATCCCTGTATAGTAATTCTACATAATATACATATTATAGATGGCACGCTCTTCATTCCTGTATAGTAATTCTACATAATATACACATTATAGATGGCGCGCTCTTCATTCCTGTATAGTAATTCTACATAATAGTATTAAGTTACGTACCGGTAACGGTATTTTTCGGAAACCCATGACAGCACCACGAGAGAGGGGATCCGCCCTTCGGGAACAGGAAACCTACAGATACAAAAGGGCGGCACCTCTCCCACGCATCAGTTGGATTACAGAGCTTGAGAGGCTACCATGGTTAGTACACCGCATATACACAATCTATACAACCTATCTATCCTATTTACAATTCTTTAAACCATCTCCCACATAAAGTGAATGTGCAAAAAAAATCCTCTAAAGGGGTGCACCCTTATACGTGAACAAGGGAGGGAACTAAGGGTGCTGTCATGGGCTTCCGAAAAATACCGTTACCGGTACGTAGCTTAATACTTTATTCGGACTCCCATGACAGCACCACGAGAGAATTACAGAGATGTAAACTAATTTAGGGAGGGACTACAGCCTGCAGCACCCTTAGCCCAAAGGTGAAATCTGAGGAGGCACCCATGTCTAACTGATAGTGGTTAAAAAAGGTGGAAGGAGATGACCAGGTGGCCGCCTTACATATCTGGTCAATTGATACTCCAGATCTCTCTGCCCAAGATGATGCCATGGCACGAGTGGAATGCGCCCTCAGGTTCTGTGGAGCCGGACCGCCACCTGCTGTGTAGGCAAGAGAGATAGCCTTGCTAATGTGCGCTTTGACACTCTACACCCTTTCCTGGGACCTTGGAAGGATAAAAATAATGCGTTCTCCCTCCTCCAAGGATCCGTGGCTGCTAAATATTTAAGTAGGCATCTCTTAACATCTAGAGCCTGAAGTTTTTGTTCTTTAGGATTGGTTGGATTAGGGAGGAAGGAAGGCAGAACTATTTCTTGTGTCCTATGAAAATGAGATGCTACCTTGGGAAGGTATGCCGGGTCTGGCCTTAGGATTACTCTATCCTGTAAGAATTCTGTGTGAGGGGGCAATCTGGAGAGTGCCTGTATGTCACCTATTCTACGTGCAGATGTTATTGCTACCAAAAAGGCTGTCTTAAGTGATATCATTTTTAGTGAAGCAGAATCCAGAGGTTCAAACAGTTCTTCTGTCATGGCTGTCAGGACTAAATTTAAGTCCCAAGGTATACACCTATCTTTGCGTATGGGTCTCGATCTGGTAACTGCCTTAATGAATCTCGCCACCCAATGGTTGCCGGCAATGTCGCATGCAAATAGGGCCCCTAAAGCTGAAACCTGTACTTTCAATGTACTAGTGGATAGGCCCAACTCGAGACCCCTCTGGAGGAATTCCAGAATCTGTTTTACAGGTATTCCATCTCTGATATTAAACTCAAAGGTGGACAGGAATTGCCTCCAGGTTCTAGCATAGATACCTGTGGTGGTTTGTTTCCTACTTTTTAGGAGTGTATTGATTACATTTTTTGAGAAACCTCTATCCCTCAATAGTGTCCTCTCAAACACCATGCCGTCAAACGGAGTCCCGCTACTTGTGGGTGGTTGACTGGCCCCTGGTAGAGGAGATCTGGAAGGTTCGGCAGTACCCAGGGATCGCTTACTGACATGGTCCTCAACCATGCAAACCAGGTCCTTCTGGGCCAGAAGGGGGCTATCAATATGACTCTTGCCCGATCTTCTCTGATCTTCCTCACTACCAGAGGTAGAAGGTTCAAAGGCGGAAAAGCATAAGCCAGCCAGAAGTCCCATTTTATTAGGAGGGCGTCCACGGCCAGTGGAATTTCCCTGGGATTTAGGGAGCAGAAAGTTTTTTCCTTCCTGTTTTCTTTGGTGGCAAAGAGGTCCACCTCCGGTTGACCCCATTTGCGGACAATCTGGTTGTAGATGTCTGAATTTAAAGCCCATTCTCCCTGCTTTAGGGCCCTGCGGCTTAGAAAGTCTGCCTTCAGGTTGTCTTTTCCGCTGATGTGGAGCGCGGTTAAAGATAGAAATTTTTTCTCGGCTATCTGAAGGAGACGTTCCGTTATCCGCATCAGGGCGTTGGAGCGGGTTCCACCTTGGTGGTTGACATAGGCTGCCGCTACCTGGTTGTCCGAGAGTATCCTCACATGATGGCCCTGTAGATACATAATGAGTTTTTTAATGGCCAACTCAATCGCCAGTAGCTCCCTCTGGTTAGATGAGGTCTCAGCATCGGAGTCCCACTGTCCCTGTACCTCTATGTCCCCCATATGGGCTCCCCAACCCCAAGGACTAGCGTCTGTGGTTATTACGCGGGTTATCTGTATCACCCAGGGCACCCCTTAGGCTAAATTTCCGACATCGAGCCACCACCTAAGAGATGTAATAGTTGAGGGGCTTAGCAATACTTGACCCTGCAAGGAGCCCTCTAAAGTCCTGCTATTAATCAGGACGTCTTTCTGAAGGGCCCTAGTGTGGAATTGTGCCCATTTGACCGCTGGGATACATGAGGTTAGGGAGCCTAACAGGGACATGGCCTGCCTGAGGGTCATGGAGGGTTTATCGATTGCCCGAAGAACCTGCTGCTGTATCTGCTGTACTTTATCTACGGGTAACAGACACTGCTGAGTTTCTGAATTTAACAGCAAGCCTAGAAACTTCTGGACCTTTAAGGGCTGAAACCATGATTTCTCGTAATTTATTATCCATCCGAGGTTCTCTAATCTAGACTTAGCTTTTTCTATCTGAGATAGACAATGGCCCACTGAATTTCTCACAATCAAAAAATCATCTAAGTATGGGATAATTAAGATGTCAACTTCCCGTAAATGGGCCATAACTTCGGCCACTATTTTTGTAAATACCCGGGGCGCTGCTGAGAGACCAAAGGGAAGGGCTCTATATTGATAATGACGGATTATACCGTCTATTGATACCGCCACTCTCAGGAACTGCTGGAAATCTGCGTGGATGGGCACATGATAGTATGCGTCTTTCAAGTCCTCGACCGCCATAAAACACCCCTCAAACAGCATCTTTATTGTAGAGTTGATGGACTCCCTTTTAAAGGTGCGATTAACCAAAAATTTGCAAAGGAAACGTAAATTAATAATCGTTCTAAAAGTTTTATCCGGTTTTTGGATTAGGAATAAGGGAGAGTAGAAACCTCTTCCTCTCTCAGATTCTGGAACCTTTATCAGAACGTTTTTCAGGCACAGGTTCAAGACCTCTGCTTCTAAAGCCGCTTGCTCGAGGGGTGAAGACCTTAAGGGTGTTGGTTTAAAGGTATCTCGTGGGATCTGAGTAAACTCCAACCTGAGTCCGGTGGATATCACATTCCGCACCCAGTCACTATTGGTGACCCGTGACCATGCTGGGAGGAAGGATGACAGTCTACCCCCCACGGGAATTGCTAGTCATTGGTTCTGTCTTTTCCGCTCTCTTGACGAGCGCCTCAACATGAAGCCCGTACCTCTTCTTCTTCTATCCTCCCATCTGGGACGGTCTCTATTAGGTGAAGGATTGCGCCTTCTCCCTTGACCGAATCTCCTTCTATTAAACGGACGTCAGTAAGATGCTGACCAAAGATTTGGGAATTTTTTCTTATCATCCCCGGCCTTCTCCAGCAGTTCGTCCAGGACTGCTCCGAATAAATATTCCCCCTCACATGGGATAGTACAGAGTTTCACCCTGGACTGAATATCTCCCTGCCAGCCGGGCCGCATTAGAGAGTCCCGCTGCCCTGGCAGCCATTCTGACTGCACCAGCCGAGGCATCTGCTAGGAAGGCTGCGCCATCCTGGATTATTGGTAGGGCCCCAAGGATTGACTGTATGGATGTTGCTTGTTTCAACTGCGACTCTAACTGGTCCAACCAGACCATCATGGACCTGGCCGTGCAATTTGATGCTACTGCTGGTCTTAAGGAACCGGCTGCCATCTCCCAGGTATTCTTAAGGAAGGTATCTGCCTTCCTATCTAGAGGATCTTTAAGGGACCCCATGTCCTCAAAGGGTAGTGAGGACCTTTTTGAAGCTTTCGCAATAGCTGCATCTAATTTGGGGGCTTTGTCCCAAGTATTTATTGCAGAATCGTCAAAGGGATATCTCCGCTTGAGGGCTGGTGGTAGCGACCCTCTTTTATCTGGCTTTTTCCACTCTCTGTGGATGAGATCCTGAATCTTTTCGTTTAATGGGAAGACTCTACGTTTCCTCTGCTCCAGCCCCCGGAACATGACATCCTGCATGGATAATTGAGGCTTCGGCTCCTCCACCTCCATTGTCCCTCTGACTGCTTTCACTAACTTGTCTACTCGGTCAAGCAGCAGGCAAAACCGACCCGAGTCCTCTTCTTCTGAGGAGGACGAGGGAGATGAAATATGGGAGTCCTTACTTCTCCTCCACTCTGTCGAGGAATCCGACTCCACCGGGTCCTCACCCCTTAAACTTTCTGGTTGGGACAGGGATTTTAGGGTTTCCTTCATCTCTGCCCTAACTATATCCCTTAAACACGCCGCTACTGCGGGCGACTCCTCCGCCACTGTCTGCTGGATACAGGGGGGACACATCCTTTTGGGGCATGGGTCTGGTATCGGGCATGCACAGAGTGCGCATTCCCTGTGTTTGGTTTTAGTCGTAGCTTTCTTCCCCTAGAATGAAACACAGAAGGAGGCCCCGTCACTGAGTGAACATTCACGAAGATCACTTACCAGTGCCACAATCAAGTACCGGAGAATGAGGGGGATTTTTCTCAGTCGACGCTCCAGTCCGCCTAGAGGAGCCTTTATGACTGGATTGGTCACTTCTTCCCGGATGTTCCTCACTGTCACGGGTCTCTTTCTTCTGTCTGACCTGCCTAAGGTCATCCAGGGGCGGCAGTGAAGATTGTCGCTGTTGCCGCCGTTGCTGCTGCTTTTGCTGCTGCTGCTGCTCCTGATTGCTCTCCATTACTGCTCGCAATAATGTGGCCAAGGCAAGGCACCCATCTAGGGTCCTGCCTATATACCCCTCCTCCGGACAGCAGAATTTCTCCTACCGCGCCCTCCCCTAATAGGGCCCCCCTCCCCAGCTGGCGCCGCTTTGGCAGGAGAACCGACGCTTACCAGTGTCCTCCCGATGGGCGCCGCCATCTAGGGGACCCCGCGCCTGCACAGTGGCGCCGCCGACCAGGAAGCGCCCCCAGACTCCGCCCCCTAACGTCACCGCGACCCCGACGTGACCGGAAGTCACGCGGGACGCCCGGGCGCTCCACTATGGAGCGCTCCCCGGCCCCAGCGCCCTGCAGCCGCGCCGGCCCCCCCCAACCACCGCGATCGCCCCGCTGGAGATGGGAACCCCCGGGGGCATACTTACTGGCGGCGGCTTCCACTCCTGGAGACGGATCTCCTCCGGACGCCGCTCCCTGCTGTATACGCCACCACCGTGCCACCCAACCTGGGCCACCGTGGCATCCTCCAGAAGCTCCGCACCAGGCCGAGGTAGGAGACCCCCGCGCTACCTGTACCAGCCGGCCGGCCGGCCTGGGCTCCGGTCTGTAGGATCCCATCCCCTCAGGAACAGGAAACCAACTGATGCGTGGGAGAGGTGCCGCCCTTTTGTATCTGTAGGTTTCCTGTTCCCGAAGGGCGGATCCCCTCTCTCGTGGTGCTGTCATGGGAATCCGAATAAATACACATTATACATGGCGCGCTCTTCATTCCTGTATAGTAATCCTACATAATATACACATTATAGATGGCGCGCTCTTCATTCCTGTATAGTAATTCTACATAATATACACATTATAGATGGCACGCTCTTCATCCCTGTATAGTAATTCTACATAATAGACACATTATAGATGGCGCGCTCTTCATCCCTGTATAGTAATTCTACATAATATACACATTATAGATGGCACGCTCTTCATCCCTGTATAGTAATTCTACATAATATACACATTATAGATGGAGTGCTCTTCATCCCTGTATAGTAATTCTACATAATATACACATTATAGATGGCGCGCTCTTCATCCCTGTATAGTAATTCTACATAATATACACATTATAGATGGCGCGCTCTTCATCCCTGTATAGTAATTCTACATAATATACACATTATAGATGGCGCGCTCTTCATCCCTGTATAGTAATTCTACATAATATACACATTATAGATGGCGCGCTCTTCATCCCTGTATAGTAATTCTACATAATATACACATTATAGATGACGCGCTCTTCATTCCTGTATAGTAATTCTACATAATATACACATTATAGATGGCGCGCTCTTCATCCCTGTATAGTAATTCTACATAATATACACATTATAGATGGAGCGCTCTTCATCTCTGTATAGTAATTCTACATAATATACACATTATAGATGGCGCGCTCTTCATTCCTGTATAGTAAGTCTACATAATATACACATTATAGATGGCGCGCTCTTCATTCCTGTATAGTAAGTCTACATACAGTGGGGAAAAAAAGTATTTAGTCAGTCAGCAATAGTGCAAGTTCCACCACTTAAAAAGATGAGAGGCGTCTGTAATTTACATCATAGGTAGATCTCAACTATGGGAGACAAACTGAGAAAAAAAAATCCAGAAAATCACATTGTCTGTTTTTTTTTTCATTTTATTTGCATATTATGGTGGAAAATAAGTATTTGGTCAGAAACAAAATTTCATCTCAATACTTTGTGATATATCCTTTGTTGGCAATGACAGAGGTGAAACGTTTTCTGTAAGTCTTCACAAGGTTGCCACACACTGTTGTTGGTATGTTGGCCCATTCCTCCATGCAGATCTCCTCTAGAGCAGTGATGTTTTTGGCTTTTCGCTTGGCAACACAGACTTTCAACTCCCTCCAAAGGTTTTCTATAGGGTTGAGATCTGGAGACTGGCTAGGCCACTCCAGGACCTTGAAATGCTTCTTACGAAGCCACTCCTTCGTTGCCCTGGTGGTGTGCTTTGGATCATTGTCATGTTGAAAGACCCAGCCACGTTTCATCTTCAATGCCCTTGCTGATGGAAGGAGGTTTGCACTCAAAATCTCACGATACATGGCCCCATTCATTCTTTCATGTACCCGGATCAGTCGTCCTGGCCCCTTTGCAGAGAAACAGCCCCAAAGCATGATGTTTCCACCACCATGCTTTACAGTAGGTATGGTGTTTGATGGATGCAACTCAGTATTCTTTTTCCTCCAAACACGACAAGTTGTGTTTCTACCAAACAGTTCCAGTTTGGTTTCATCAGACCATAGGACATTCTCCCAAAACTCCTCTGGATCATCCAAATGCTCTCTAGCAAACTTCAGACGGGCCCGGACATGTACAGGCTTAAGCAGTGGGACACGTCTGGCACTGCAGGATCTGAGTCCATGGTGGCGTAGTGTGTTACTTATGGTAGGCCTTGTTACATTGGTCCCAGCTCTCTGCAGTTCATTCACTAGGTCCCCCCGCGTGGTTCTGGGATTTTTGCTCACCGTTCTTGTGATCATTCTGACCCCACGGGGCGGGATTTTGCGTGGAGCACCAGATCGAGGGAGATTATCAGTGGTCTTGTATGTCTTCCATTTTCTAATTATTGCTCCCACAGTTGATTTCTTCACTCCAAGCTGGTTGGCTATTGCAGATTCAGTCTTCCCAGCCTGGTGCAGGGCTACAATTTTGTTTCTGGTGTCCTTTGACAGCTCTTTGGTCTTCACCATAGTGGAGTTTGGAGTCAGACTGTTTGAGGGTGTGCACAGGTGTCTTTTTATACTGATAACAAGTTTAAACAGCTGCCATTACTACAGGTAATGAGTGGAGGAAAGAGGAGACTCTTAAAGAAGAAGTTACAGGTCTGTGAGAGCCAGAAATCTTGATTGCTTGATTCTGACCAAATACTTATTTTCCACCATAATATGCAAATAAAATGAAAAAAAAACAGACAATGTGATTTTCTGGATTTTTTATTCTCAGTTTGTCTCCCATAGTTGAGATCTACCTATGATGTAAATTACAGACGCCTCTCATCTTTTTAAGTGGTGGAACTTGCACTATTGCTGACTGACTAAATACTTTTTTTCCCCACTGTAATATACACATTATAGATGGCGTGCTCTTCATCCCTGTATAGTAATTCTACAAAATATACACATTATAGATGGCGCACTCTTCATCCCTGTATAGTAATTCTACATAATATACACATTATAGATGGCGCACTCTTCATCCCTGTATAGTAATTCTACATAATATACACATTATAGATGGCGCGCTCTTCATCCCTGTATAGTAATCCTACATAATATACACATTATAGATGGCGCACTCTTCATCCCTGTATAGTAATTCTACATAATATACACATTATAGATGGCGCGCTCTTCATCCCTGTATAGTAATCCTACATAATATACACATTATAGATGGCGCGCTCTTCATCCCTGTATAGTAATTCTACATAATATACACATTATAGATGGCACGCTCTTCATCCCTGTATAGTAATTCTACATAATATACACATTATAGATGGCGCACTCTTCATCCCTGTATAGTAATTCTACATAATATACACATTATAGATGGCGCACTCTTCATCCCTGTATAGTAATTCTACATAATATACACATTATAGATGGCGAACTCTTCATCCCTGTATAGTAATCCTACATAATATACACATTATAGATGGCGCGCTCTTCATCCCTGTATAGTAATTCTACATAATATACACATTATAGATGGCACGCTCTTCATCCCTGTATAGTAATTCTACATAATATACACATTATAGATGGCGCGCTCTTCATCCCTGTATAGTAATCCTACATAATATACACATTATAGATGGCGCGCTCTTCATCCCTGTATAGTAATTCTACATAATATACACATTATAGATGGCGCGCTCTTCATCCCTGTATAGTAATTCTACATAATATACACATTATAGATGGCGCGCTCTTCATCCCTGTATAGTAATTCTACATAATATACACATTATAGATGGCGCACTCTTCATCCCTGTATAGTAATCCTACATAATATACACATTATAGATGGCGCGCTCTTCATCCCTGTATAGTAATCCTACATAATATACACATTATAGATGGCGCGCTCTTCATCCCTGTATAGTAATTCTACATAATATACACATTATAGATGGCACGCTCTTCATCCCTGTATAGCAATCCTACATAATATACACATTATAGATGGCGCGCTCTTCATTCCTGTATAGTAATCCTACATAATATACACATTATAGATTCCGCGCTCTTCATCCCTGTATAGTAATTCTACATAATATACACATTATAGATGGCGCGCTCTTCATCCCTGTATAGTAATCCTACATAATATACACATCATAGATGGCGCGCTCTTCATCCCTGTATAGTAATTCTACATAATATACACATTATAGATGGCGCGCTCTTCATCCCTGTATAGTAATCCTACATAATATACACATCATAGATGGCGCGCTCTTCATCCCTGTATAGTAATTCTACATAATATACACATTATAGATGGCACGCTCTTCATCCCTGTATAGTAATCCTACATAATATACACATTATAGATGGCGCGCTCTTCATCCCTGTATAGTAATTCTACATAATATACACATTATAGATGGCGCACTCTTCATCCCCGTATAGTAATCCCACATAATATACACATTATAGATGGCCCGCTCTTCATCCCTGTATAGTAATCCTACATAATATACACATTATAGATGGCGCGCTCTTCATCCCTGTATAGTAATTCTACATAATATACACATTATAGATGGCACGCTCTTCATCCCTGTATAGCAATCCTACATAATATACACATTATAGATGGCGCGCTCTTCATTCCTGTATAGTAAGTCTACATAATATACACATTATAGATTCCGCGCTCTTCATCCCTGTATAGTAATTCTACATAATATACACATTATAGATGGCGCGCTCTTCATCCCTGTATAGTAATCCTACATAATATACACATTATAGACGGCGCGCTCTTCATTCCTGTATAGTAATTCTACATAATATACACATTATAGACGGCGCGCTCTTCATTCCTGTATAGTAATTCCACATAATATACACATTATAGATGGCGCGCTCTTCATTCCTGTATAGTAATCCTACATAATATACACATTATAGATGGAGCGCTCTTCATCCATGTATAGTAATCCTACATAATATACACATTATAGATGGCGCGCTCTTCATCCCTGTATAGTAATTCCACATAATATACACATTATAGATGGCGCGCTCTTCATCCCTGTATAGTAATTCCACATAATATACACATTATAGATGGCGCGCTCTTCATCCCTGTATAGTAATTCCACATAATATACACATTATAGATGGCGCGCTCTTCATCCCTGTATAGTAATCCTACATAATATACACATTATAGATGGCACGCTCTTCATCCCTGTATAGTAATTCCACATAATATACACATTATAGATGGCACGCTCTTCATTCCTGTATAGTAATTCCACATAATATACACATTATAGATGGCGCGCTCTTCATCCCTGTATAGTAATTCTACATAATATACACATTATAGATGGCACGCTCTTCATCCCTGTATAGTAATTCTACATAATATACACATTATAGATGGCACACTCTTCATTCCTGTATAGTAATCCTACATAATATACACATTATAGATGGCGCGCTCTTCATCCCTGTATAGTAATTCTACATAATATACACATTATAGATGGCACGCTCTTCATCCCTGTATAGTAATTCTACATAATATACACATTATAGATGGCGCGCTCTTCATCCCTGTATAGTAATCCTACATAACATACACATTATAGATGGCGCGCTTTTCATCCCTGTATAGTAATTCTACATAATATACACATTATAGATGGCACGCTCTTCATCCCTGTATAGTAATTCTACATAATATACACATTACAGATGGCGCGCTTTTCATCCCTGTATAGTAATTCTACATAATATACACATTATAGATGGCGCGCTCTTCATCCCTGTATAGTAATCCTACATAACATACACATTATAGATGGCGCGCTTTTCATCCCTGTATAGTAATTCTACATAATATACACATTATAGATGGCGCGCTCTTCATCCCTGTATAGTAATTCTACATAATATACACATTACAGATGGCACGCTCTTCATTCCTGTATAGTAATCCTACATAATATACACATTATAGATGGCGCGCTCTTCATCCCTGTATAGTAATTCTACATAATATACACATTATAGATGGCACGCTCTTCATCCCTGTATAGTAATCCTACATAATATACACATTATAGATGGCACGCTCTTCATCCCTGTATAGTAATTCTACATAATATACACATTATAGATGGCACGCTCTTCATTCCTGTATAGTAATCCTACATAATATACACATTATAGATGGCGCGCTCTTCATCCCTGTATAGTAATTCTACATAATATACACATTATAGATGGCACGCTCTTCATCCCTGTATAGTAATTCTACATAATATACACATTATAGATGGCGCGCTCTTCATCCCTGTATAGTAATCCTACATAACATACACATTATAGATGGTGCGCTCTTCATCCCTGTATAGTAATTCTACATAATATACACATTATAGATGGCGCGCTCTTCATTCCTGTATAGTAATTCTACATAATATACACATTATAGATGGCGCCCTCTTCATCCCTCTATAGTAATTCTACATAATATACACATTGTAGATGGCGCGCTCTTCATTCCTGTATAGTAATCCTACATAACATACACATTATAGATGACGCGCTCTTCATCCCTGTATAGTAATTCTACATAATATACACATTATAGATGGCGCGCTCTTCATCCCTGTATAGTAATTCTACATAATATACACATTATAGATGGCGCGCTCTTCATCCCTGTATAGTAATTCTACATAATATACACATTATAGATGGCACGCTCTTCATCCCTGTATAGTAATTCTACATAATATACACATTATAGATGGCACGCTCTTCATCCCTGTATAGTAATTCTACATAATATACACATTATAGATGGCGCGCTATTCATCCCTGTATAGTAATCCTACATAATATACACATTATAGATGGCGCGCTCTTCATCCCTGTATAGTAATCCTACATAATATACACATTATAGATGGCACGCTCTTCATCCCTGTATAGTAATCCTACATAATATACACATTATAGATGGCGCGCTCTTCATCCCTGTATAGTAATTCTACAAAATATACACATTATAGATGGCGCGCTCCTCATTCCTGTATAGTAATCCTAAATAATATACACATTATAGATGGCACGCTCTTCATCCCTGTATAGTAATTCTACATAATATACACATTATAGATGGCACGCTCTTCATCCCTGTATAGTAATTCTACATAATATACACATTATAGATGGCACGCTCTTCATCCCTGTATAGTAATTCTACATAATATACACATTATAGATGGCACGCTCTTCATCCCTGTATAGTAATTCTACATAACATACACATTATAGATGGCGCGCTCTTCATCCCTGTATAGTAATCCTACATAATATACACATTATAGATGGCACGCTCTTCATCCCTGTATAGTAATCCTACATAATATACACATTATAGATGGGGCGCTCTTCATCCCTGTATAGTAATTCTACATAATATACACATTATAGATGGCGCGCTCTTCATCCCTGTATCGTAATTCTACATAATATACACATTATAGATGGGGCGATCTTCATTCCTGTATAGTAATTCTACATAATATACACATTATAGATGGCGCTCTTCATCCCTGTATAGTAATCCTACATAATATACACATTATAGATGGCACGCTCTTCATCCCTGTATAGTAATCCTACATAATATACACATTATAGATGGGGCGCTCTCCATTCCTGTATAGTAATTCTACATAATATACACATTATAGATGGCGCGCTCTTCATCCCTGTATCGTAATTCTACATAATATACACATTATAGATGGGGCGATCTTCATTCCTGTATAGTAATTCTACATAATATACACATTATAGATGGTGCGCTCTTCATCCCTGTATAGCAATCCTACATAATATACACATTATAGATGGCGCGCTCCTCATTCCTGTATAGTAATCCTACATAATATACACATTATAGATGGGGCGCTCTCCATTCCTGTATAGTAATCCTACATAATATACACATTATAGATGGGGCGCTCTCCATTCCTGTATAGTAATTCTACATAATATACACATTATAGATGGCGCTCTTCATCCCTGTATAGTAATCCTACATAATATACACATTATAGATGGCACGCTCTTCATCCCTGTATAGTAATCCTACATAATATACACATTATAGATGGGGCGCTCTCCATTCCTGTATAGTAATTCTACATAATATACACATTATAGATGGCGCGCTCTTCATCCCTGTATCGTAATTCTACATAATATACACATTATAGATGGTGCGCTCTTCATCCCTGTATAGCAATCCTACATAATATACACATTATAGATGGCGCGCTCTTCATCCCTGTATAGTAATTCTACATAATATACACATTATAGATGGTGCGCTCTTCATCCCTGTATAGCAATCCTACATAATATACACATTATAGATGGCGCGCTCTTCATCCCTGTATAGTAATTCTACATAATATACACATTGTAGATGGCGCGCTCTTCATCCCTGTATAGTAATTCTACATAATATACACATTATAGATGGCGCGCTCCTCATTCCTGTATAGTAATCCTACATAATATACACATTATAGATGGCGCGCTCCTCATTCCTGTATAGTAATTCTACATAATATACACATTATAGACGGCACGCTCTTCATCCCTGTATAGTAATCCTACATAATATACACATTATAGATGGCGCGCTCTTCATTACTGTATAGTAATTCTAAATAATATACACATTATAGATGGCGTGCTCTTCATCCCTGTATAGTAATCCTACATAATATACACATTATAGATGGCGCGCTCCTCATTCCTGTATAGTAATTCTACATAATATACACATTATAGACGGCACGCTCTTCATCCCTGTATAGTAATCCTACATAATATACACATTATAGATGGCGCGCTCTTCATTACTGTATAGTAATTCTAAATAATATACACATTATAGATGGCGTGCTCTTCATCCCTGTATAGTAATCCTACATAATATACACATTATAGATGGCGCGCTCTTCATCCCTGTATAGTAATTCTACATAATATACACATTATAGACGGCACGCTCTTCATCCCTGTATAGTAATCCTACATAATATACACATTATAGATGGCGCGCTCTTCATCCCTGTATAGTAATTCTACATAATATACACATTATAGATGGCACGCTCTTCATCCCTGTATAGTAATTCTACATAATATACACATTATAGACGGCACGCTCTTCATCCCTGTATAGTAATCCTACATAATATACACATTATAGATGGCGCGCTCTTCATTACTGTATAGTAATTCTAAATAATATACACATTATAGATGGCGTGCTCTTCATCCCTGTATAGTAATTCTACATAATATACACATTATAGATAGCGCGCTCCTCATTCCTGTATAGTAATCCTACATAATATACACATTATAGATGGGGCGATCTTTGTGATGTACAATGTCTGCAAGATATGTTTTCTGTTGCAATGTGCTAACAAACCCTCCATTTTCTTTGAGAAGCTGCCTGCCAGTGTCTCAGTTACATTGCACACTACAGCAGCTTCCCTTCCCCCGAGTGCCATAAACCAATTTCCTGTCACCCCATTTGGCTTCTCATGTGCCTCGGCTGAAAGAGAAGAAAAAAAAGTGCGGGAAAAACTTCTTTGTTTGAAACAAATTAAACTATGAGAGACTATACCATAAGAACCAAATACCCTAGAGATATGAAAATCATATTTTTGTAACCTGAGCGGTCCCAGCTTCGAGACCGCGTATGTTTCGAAGTTCTACCCTGTCCAGAACATGAGATAGGATTTGCGCCCAAATGGACGGTCATATCGCATAGATGTTTGATGTTTTCTTGATGGGCTCATTACGCTGGGAAACATGATACCACTGATGAGTCCATACCAGCTTCTCCCATAAAGTTATAGCTAATCTAAGTTTTGTAGCCAAAACATAACTTGGATAAGAGAGGTGGGATCAACCCAGAATGCACCTCTCTGTGATGTCACATAGGAAAGTCTATAAGGCATTTCCTGGGCAAACCAGCTCAGAACAGCTGCAGAGTCCGTGCTGACAAGAACTCAGATGAGCGGAGAAGTGCAGCTCTGCCTCCACCCACCTTAAAGCCACATGGTCTGCCTAAGGAACAATATGGAACTGTGAGTGTAATCTCTTTGTTTTCTCCACTTTTATTTTATACCTGTACTGTACATATTTTATGTCTCAATTTTATAGCAACTTTTATCTGTAATCACTGTCCTCTTTCGGAAAATAAATGAAATAATTATTTAGATCTGTCTCTATGCTCTAAGAATCGAACTATACGCCTTTGTTAGATAATCGCTACTAATTCAAGGGGTTTGCCACGGACCCTCTTAATTTAACACTGTGAATTAAGTAACCGTGACTGGTGGCAGCGCGTTGTGCACGGCTATTGCGGCTTGCTGGCAGTCTAGAAGGGTCTTATATTGCTGAATAAGGGTCTGCGGCCACAGCATTGATAATTCCCTTACTGCAGAAGCCTAATTGCCGGTTCACAACAGGCAGCCCGTCCGGCGACTAATTATCCTAGGTGCAGTTCCCTGACTGACCTGAGGGTAAGGGGGGCGCCGGAGAGCTGCGAGTTCCAAAGTGGAACTGAGAAAGTGGGATATACATAAATCCCCGCAGTACTTGGAAGATTGATAGCAGTGGTGGGGCATCCAAATTAAACTCCCCCTGCGGCAAATTGTAGAGCGAGATTAGCTTGCTGGATATTTTTGTCACATGGTGCCGGTGGTGGGATAACTAAGATAAGCCCCAACGGTGCCTGTGATAGCCGTGTGCCGGCATTGTGTCACGTCCCTCCGTCCGCTGATACACCCGTGTCAGTGGTGGGATTGTGACATAGTGGTGACACGGTCCGCTGTCCGTCGTCTTTTGGTGGCAGCGGGACCCCCGTTAGTGTCGCCCGTAAGTAGACGAACGGCGGTGGGCTGTCCGTCACATATTGGTGGCAGAGCGGTGGGATAATCCTAGAGCATTAGTGATTTGGTTTGAGCAATCATTCCTCTCACTAAAAACCTGCACGGTTCCTGCGGGAATCCTGCATCATAGGTTTTGGAGAACAGACTCAGTGGTTACTAGTCCTAAGACATTAGTGTGTACTTGCAAGTATCCCCCTCCCGTTTCTTCGTTTTTCTTTTTCTATCTTTTATTTGGCAACCATGGCGGCAAAAGGAGAACCTTGGTACAACCGGCAGACAAAGGAAGTTCTTGCTGCGTTATGCACGTACCAAGGCCTTGACGCCACGAACAAAAACAGAGCTCAAATGATCGCGGCTCTAGTGCAGCTGGACAACGACCAGAATCCAGCGAGCGCAGAAGTTGGCCCAAGTTGCAATGGGGCTGCAGCAGAGGCTCCACTCCTGAGCGCTGGCCCCACATTCAACCAGAACGGGGTGGACCCCTATCTGCAAATGGCCTTGGACGAACTCCCCGCCGAAGACAGGGATGGGAGGGTGAGGCTGATCCAGCAATATCGGCAGGAGGCCCAAGCCGAACGTGAGCGCCAAGCTGAGGCTGAGAGGGTCGAGCGTCAAGCCCAGGCTGAGAGAGCTGAGCGCCATGCAGAAGCTCAGAGGGCCCATGAGCTGAAGCTGCTCCAGCGGGGGTGGAATGCCCCCACAGCCCGAAGCCGTGAGCCCAGCAGCGTCCAGACTCCTAAACCCCGGCCAGAGCATTTTCCCGTGATGGAAAAGGATGGGGACTTGGACACGTTTCTGCGAGCCTTTGAGAAAGCCTGCAGACAGTACCGACTGCCCGAAGACCAATGGGCCAGGTACTTGACCCCAGGGCTAAAGGGCAAAGCTCTGGAGGCGTTTGCTTCTCTTCCGCAAGCGCATGATGATGACTATGACGCCATAAAGCAGGCGCTGATCGCCAAATACCGTCTGACACCTGAGGTATACCGAAAGAAGTTCCGGCACCTCCAACGTGGCCCACACGATAGCTACAGTGATGTGGTGCAAGGACTCAGGACCCACTTTGACCAGTGGATCCATGGACTGTCCGTTGAAACCTTTGAGCAGCTACGGGACCTGATGATCAAAGACCAGTTCCTGCATCTCTGCCCAGCTGAGGTCCGACAGTTCATCCTGGACCGCGAACCAACGAACGCGGACAAAGCGGCGCAGATTGCCGACAACTACGAGGCCAACCGGAAGCCAGAGACGCGGAGGCCAGTCACCACCAGCTGGAGAGGGGGTAAGCCTGCACCCAACCCCAATGCCCCAGCTAGCCGTCCCTCCGGAGGCCCTGTCCCTGTTGCCAACAACAGGCCGGCTGCTGACTGTCGCCTGTGTCAACACTGCAAGCGGCCTGGTCACTTCTCTTACACCTGTCCGGATAGGCCGAAGAACCCCCCAGCCAAGGCCCCCGGGCCCAACGCCTCTGTTCTTTTGGTGGGAGGTGTGGTTGGGAGGGCTGACGACAACGTTCAACCTGTTCAGGTGGGGGCCCGTCTTGCTACAGGCCTCAAGGACACCGGGGCTGAACGAACCCTCATCCGTCCTGGACTGGCGGCCCCTGAAGAGTTTGTTGAGGGGAAAACCCTGACTGTCACCGGGATTGGAGGCACCCGTTGTCCCTTGCCAGTGGCACGAGTTTATCTCGATTGGGGTGCTGGGAGCGGGTTGAGGGAGGTGGGAGTGTCTGAAAATTTGCCCACTGATGTTTTATTGGGGACTGACTTGGGGAGGATGGTTGCATACTATGTCCCTGACACCCTTCCCCAAACTGATAATAAGGGTAACGTTAACCCTGATGATGTTGATGATGGGAAACTGAATGTGTTACCTGCTAATGCCTTGATGAGTAATGATGCAACTAACAACCATTCTTTCCCAAGGTATGATGCTGATGCTGATGTGAATGTACCAAAGCAAACTGATAACCATTCTTTTCCTAGGAATGATGATGTTGATGTATCTGTGCCGACTGAACCCGTTAACCCTTTCTTTGAAACGGTAGATGTGTCCACAGGTACCGAGGTGCTCAGCCCCGTCACTCTGCGGAGTGAGACGGCTGAGGAACCCCTGGCAGGAGCAAGCAACGGTGCTCAAGAGAATGGGGAGGTGCATGGGGACCATGAGGAAGGTAATGCCATGCAGCTGACCAGTGCCACCGAGGAAGGTGTTGGACTAGTAGCACTGCTCCTAAAGTGTTGGGGGTGGATGGGGAGGGAGAGCCCAGGGCAGCACCGGCTGGTGGGTCTGTAGAAATCCCCAGGGAGACAGCATACATAGCAGCTGTCACACGCAGTCAGAGTGCCCAGATCGCAGGTAACGCACTGTCTTCTGGACCCTCTGCTGCTACAGGAGAGACTGAACCAGAGGTGAACCCAGAGCCGGTTCCAGAGGGTCCCAGTAAAGGAGGTACCCTGACGTCACTTCTGGCAGCCTCCAGCATTGAGTTCCAGGCTGCTCTGCACTCAGATGCCAGCCTGGAGAAATTGAGAGGTCTCGCCGAGACGCCCACCTCCAAGCCTGATAAGGAGAGGGTGTTCTGGGAACGAGGAAGGTTGTACCGGGAGACAGTACCCGGAGATCCTAAAAAGGAGTGGTTGAGGGAAAGACAGCTGGTCGTCCCCTATCAGTTCAGAACCGAGTTGTTGCGGATTGCCCATGAGATTCCACTCGCTGGACACTTGGGGATCAGCAAAACAAAGGCACGGCTGTCTCAACACTTCTATTGGCCCAAGATGGGGACAGATGTAACACACTACTGCCGCTCCTGCGCCACCTGTCAAAAAGTGGGTAAGGTGGGGCCTGCTCTTAAGGCTCCCCTTATTCCTTTGCCGGTGATAGAGGAGCCTTTCCAGAGAATCGCGGTGGACATTGTAGGACCGCTGTCCGTCCCCAGCAGCTCCGGAAAGCGATACATTCTCACCGTGGTAGACTACGCTACCCGGTACCCAGAGGCAGTAGCTCTGTCTTCAACCAGGGCAGATAAGGTGGCTGACGCACTGGTGACCATCTTTTCAAGGGTAGGATTTCCCAGGGAGATGCTTACCGATCAAGGGCCCCAATTCATGTCTCGCCTAATGGAGGCTCTCTGTGAGAAAATGCAGGTGACGCACCTGGTATCGAGTCCGTATCACCCACAGACTAATGGTTTGTGTGAACGCTTCAACGGTACCTGTGACGAACAGCCCACCGCCGTTCGTCCACTTACGGGCGACACTAACGGGGGTCCCGCTGCCACCAAAACGCGACGGACAGCGGACCCTGTGTCACCACTATGTCACAGTCCCACCACTGACACGGGTGTATCAGCGGACGGAGGGGCGTGACACAATGCCGGCACACGGCTATCACAGGCGCAGTGGGGCTTATCTTAGTTATCCCAACACTGGCACCATGTGACCAAAAATATCCAGCAAGCTAATCTCGCTCTACAATTTGCCGCAGGGGGAGTTTAATTTGGATGCCCCACCACTGCTATCAATCTTCCAAGTACTGCGGGGATTTATGTATATCCCACTTTCCCAGTTCCACTTTGGAACTCACAGCTCTCCGGCGCCCCCCTTACCCTCAGGTCAGTCAGGGAACTGCACCTAGGATAATTGGTCGCCGGACGGGCTGCCTGTTGTGAACCGGCAATTAGGCTTCTGCAGTAAGGGAATTATCAATGCTGTGGCTGCAGACCCTTATTCAGCAATATAAGACCCTTCTGTACTGCCAGCAAGCCGTAATAGCCGTACACAACGCGCTGCCACCAGTCACGGTTACTTAATTCACAGTGTTAAATTAAGAGGGTCCGTGGCAAACCCCTTGAATTAGTAGCGATTATCTATCAAAGGCGTATAGTTCGATTCTTAGAGCATGGAGACAGATCTAAATAATTATTTCATTTATTTTCCGAAAGAGGACAGTGATTACAGATAAAAGTTGCTATAAAATTGAGACATAAAATATGTACAGTACAGGTATCAAATAAAAGTGGAGAAAACAAAGAGATTACACTCACAGTTCCATATTGTTCCTTAGGCAGACCATGCGGCTTTAAGGGGGGAGGAGCCACACGTCTCCACTCATCTGGAGTTCTTGTCAGCACGGATTCTGCAGCTGTTCTGAGCTGGTTCTGCCAGGGAATGCCTTATAGACTTTCCTATGTGACATCACAGAGAGGTGCATTCTGGGTTGATCCCACCTCTCTTATCCAAGTTATGTTTTGGCTACAAAACTTAGATTAGCTATAACTTTATGGGAGAAGCTGGTATGGACTCATCAGTGGTATCATGTTTCCCAGCGTAATGAGCCCATCAAGAAAACATCAAACATCTATGCGATATGACCGTCCATTTGGGCGCAAATCCTATCTCATGTTCTGGACAGGGTAGAACTTCGAAACATACGCGGTATCGAAGCTGGGACCGCTCAGGTTACAAAAATATGATTTTCATATCTCTGCTTGGTACGGTTTTCGCAGGGCAGGCTCTTATAGTTTTATTCAAACCTCTTTGTTTCAAACAAAGAACCATCCCGCACTTTTTTCTCTCAGCTGTGGAGAGGAAACAAATGGTTGTAACAGCAGGGGGTCTCCTATTACTAGTGCGAACACAGGCTGTAGAGGAGGGGGGTGGCACTGCTCTGTGTGTGTGTGAAGGGAGGAGGGGTGAAGCTGCAGAGCTAGCAGCCTGGATTGTCATATGTGCCGGATCTTTCTGGAAAGTTACAACAGAAAACATCATATTTTGTAGACAAAACCCCATACCTCACAGACATTGTACATCACACCTCCCCCCTTAAGAGGGCGCTAAGGAGGCATTACCTCTCGGTAATCGGCCATGCGCACCTCAGCGGGTTCGCCCCGGCGGGACAACCCATCGGCATTGCCGTTTTCACTGCCCTTCCTGTGTTTTACAGTAAAATCGTACTGTTGAAGGGCAAGGCTCCAGCGGAGCAATCTTCCATTGGTTCCCGACACGGTGTGCAACCAGCTCAGTGGGTTGTGGTCGGTTACCACCGTGAAGGCGCGCCCATACAGGTAGGGCTGCAAACGCTGCAGTGCCCACACCATGGCCAGACACTCCTTCTCGATGGTCGAGTATGCCACTTCCCTCGGCAAAAGTTTCCGGCTCAGGTACAACACGGGGTGCTCTTGGTCCCCCGAGTCGACCTGGCTAAGCACAGCACCGAGGCCAAACTCGCTGGCGTCGGTCTGTACCAGAAACGGGCGACTGCTGTCGACTGCTCTCAACACTGGAGAGTTGCACAGGGCTGCTTTCAAAGCTTGGAAAGCCGCCTCACAGTCATCTGTCCAGTTGACTGTTTGGGGTAGCCTCTGCTTGGTGAGGTCAGTCAAGGGTTTGGCAAGGGCGCTATAGTCCTGTACGAACCGCCTATAGTACCCTGCAGTGCCCAAGAAGGACTTCACCTGTTTCTTGGTCCTGGGGGTGGGCCAGGACACGATTGCGTCCACTTTTTCTGGCTCCGGACTCATGGAACCCCCGCCTACCCGGTGCCCCAGGTAGTGGACCTTGCGCATGCCTATCTGGCACTTCCCCGGCTTGATGGTCAGGCCTGCCTGGTGAAGACGCTTGAGCACCTCCTGGAGGTGCTGAAGGTGTTCCTCCCAGGTGGAACTGAAGACGGCAATATCGTCTAAGTACGCCACGGCGTACTCCTCCAGTCCCCGAAGCAGGTGGTTGACCATCCGCTGGAAAGTGGCAGGGGCATTCTTCATGCCGAAGGGCATGACCGTGGACTCGTACAGTCCAAAGGGGGTGATAAAGGCGGATTTCTCCTGCGCCTCAGGGCTCAGGGGAATCTGCCAGTATCCCCGACTCAAATCCATGATGGATATGTAGTTGGCGTTTGTCAACCGCTCGAGCAGATCCTCGATGCGCGGCATCGGGTGGGCATCAGAGGTTGTGATGGCGTTGAGCCCCCTGTAGTCCACGCAGAACCGGGTGGTTCGATCCTTTTTAGGCACGAGGACTACAGGTGAAGCCCACGCACCTTTTGACCGTCGAATCACTCCCAGCCTTAACATCTCATCGACCTCTCGGCGCATGACTTGTTGCACCGTTTCAGAGATCCGATAAGGTGTTCGCCGTAATGGGGCGTGATTCCCGGTGTCCACCTCATGAACCGCTAACTCCGTCCTCCCAGGACGGTTGGTGAACACGGGCCGGAAGAGTTCCAGGGTGGCCATCAACTGCAACCGCTGGGACACGGTGAGCGAACCACTTATCTCCATGTCCTCAATGGACCCATTGGCCTTGGCCTGGGCCAGCATGTCCAGGAGGGAATCTTCCTCCCCATCCTCTGGCAGATTGCAGACCGGTAGGACGCAAGCTTCACGTTCGTAGTGCGCCTTCAGCATGTTGACGTGAAAGGCCTTGCGCCTACCCCGAGCATGGTCAAGCGTGACCACGTAGGTGACCGGGTTGAGCTGTTGGTGGACGACGTACGGGCCTTCCCAGGCTGCCTGAAGCTTATCCGTTGGTACAGGGACCAGCGCCCACACCTTTTGACCCACCTGGTAGGTCCGCTCCCGGGCGTTCTGGTCGTACCAGTGCTTCTGGTCAGCCTGAGCCTGCGTCATGTTGTCATGCACCAACTGCGTCAAGGTCTGCATCTTGTCACGGAAGCGCATGACATAATCCACGATGGACACTTCTGTGGGGTTTGGCTCATCTTCCCAGGATTCTCTTATCAACCCAAGGGGTCCCCGGACTCGCCTGCCATACAGGAGCTCGAAGGGGGAGAACCCGGTCGAGGCCTGCGGAACTTCTCTGTAAGCGAACAGCAGGTGTGGGAGGTACCGCTCCCAGTCGCGCCCTTGGGTCTCAACCAGTATGCGGAGCATCTGTTTGAGGGTACCGTTGAAACGTTCACACAAACCATTAGTCTGTGGGTGATACGGACTCGATACCAGCTGCGTCACCTGCATTTTCTCACAGAGAGCCTCCATTAGGCGAGACATGAATTGGGGCCCTTGATCGGTAAGCATCTCCCTGGGAAATCCTACTCTTGAAAAGATGGTCACCAGTGCGTCAGCCACCTTATCTGCCCTGGTTGAAGACAGAGCTACTGCCTCTGGGTACCGGGTAGCGTAGTCTACCACGGTGAGAATGTATCGCTTTCCGGAGCTGCTGGGGACGGACAGCGGTCCTACAATGTCCACCGCGATTCTCTGGAAAGGCTCCTCTATCACCGGCAAAGGAATAAGGGGAGCCTTAAGAGCAGGCCCCGCCTTACCCACTTTTTGACAGGTGGCACAGGAGCGGCAGTAGTGTGTTACATCTGTCCCCATCTTGGGCCAATAGAAGTGTTGAGACAGCCGTGCCTTTGTTTTGCTGATCCCCAAGTGTCCAGCGAGTGGAATCTCATGGGCAATCCGCAACAACTCAGTTCTGAACTGATAGGGGACGACCAGCTGTCTTTCCCTCAACCACTCCTTTTTAGGATCTCCGGGTACTGTCTCCCGGTACAACCTTCCTCGTTCCCAGAACACCCTCTCCTTATCAGACTTGGAGGTGGGCGTCTCGGCGAGACCTCTCAATTTCTCCAGGCTGGCATCTGAGTGCAGAGCAGCCTGGAACTCCATGCTGGAGGCTGCCAGAAGTGACGTCAGGGTCCCCTCTTTACTGGGACCCTCTGGAACCGGCTCTGGGTTCACCTCTGGTTCAGTCTCTCCTGTAACAGCAGAGGGTCCAGAAGACAGTGCGTTACCTGCGATCTGGGCACTCTGACTGCGTGTGACAGCTGCTATGTATGCTGTCTCCCTGGGGATTTCTGCAGACCCACCAGCTGGTGCTGCCCTGGGCTCTACCTCCCCATCCACCCCCAACACTTTAGGAGCAGTGCTACTTATGGGCCAGTTACCTTCCTCGGTGGCACTGGTCAGCTGCATGGCATTACCTTCCTCATGGTCCCCATGCACCTCCCCATCCTCTTGAGCACCGTTGCTTGCTCCTGCCAGGGGTTCCTCAGCCGTCTCACTCCGCAGAGTGACGGGGCTGAGCACTTCGGTACCTGTGGACACATCTACCGCTTCAAAGAAAGGGTTAACGGGTTCAGTCGGCACAGATACATCAACATCCTCATCATCCTTCCTAGGAGAAGAATGGTTATCAGTTTGCTTTGGTACATTCACATCAGCATCAGCATCGTACCTGGGGAAAGAATGGTTGTTAGTTGCATCATTACTCATCAAGGCATTAGCAGGTAACACATTCAGTTTCCCATCATCAACATCATCAGGGTTAACGTTACCCTTATTATCAGTTTGGGGAAGGGTGTCAGGTACATAGTATGCAACCATCCTCCCCAAGTCAGTCCCCAATAAAACATCAGTGGGCAAATTTTCAGACACTCCCACCTCCCTCAACCCGCTCCCGGCACCCCAATCAAGAAAAACTCGTGCCACTGGCAAGGGACAACGGGTGCCTCCAATCCCGGTGACAGTCAGGGTTTTCCCCTCAACAAACTCTTCAGGGGCCGCCAGTCCAGGACGGATGAGGGTTCGTTCAGCCCCGGTGTCCTTGAGGCCTGTAGCAAGACGGGCCCCCACCTGAACAGGTTGAACGTTGTCGTCAGCCCTCCCAACCACACCTCCCACCAAAAGAACAGAGGCATTGGGCCCGGGGGCCTTGGCTGGGGGGTTCTTCGGCCTATTCGGACAGGTGTAAAAGAAGTGACCAGGCCGCTGGCAGTGGTGACACAGGCGACTGTCAGTAGCCGGCCTGCTGTTGGCAACAGGGACTGGGCCTCCGGAGGGACGGCTAGCTGGGGCATTGGGGTTGGTTGCTGGCTTACCCCCTTTCCAGCTGGTGGCGACTGGCCTCCGCGTCTCGGGCTTCCGGTTGGCCTCGTGGTTGTCGGCGATCTGCGCCGCTTTGTCCGCGTTCGTTGGTTCGCGGTCCAGGATGAACTGTCGGACCTCAGCTGGGCAGAGATGCAGGAACTGGTCTTTGATCATCAGGTCCCGTAGCTGCTCAAAGGTTTCAACGGACAGTCCATGGATCCACTGGTCAAAGTGGGTCCTGAGTCCTTGCACCACATCACTGTAGCTATCGTGTGGGCCACGTTGGAGGTATCGGAACTTCTTTCGGTATACCTCAGGTGTCAGCCGGTATTTGGCGATCAGCGCCTGCTTTATGGCGTCATAGTCATCATCGGCTTCTGGCGGAAGAGAAGCAAATGCCTCCAGGGCTTTGCCTTTTAGCCCTGGGGTCAAGTACCTTGCCCATTGGTCTCTAGGCAGCTGGTACTGTCTGCAGGCTTTCTCAAAGGCTCGCAGAAATGTGTCCAAGTCCCCATCCTTTTCCATCACGGGAAAATGCTCTGGCCGGGGTTTAGGAGTCTGGACGCTGCTGGGCTCACTGCTTCGGGCTGTGGGGGCATTCCCACCCCGCTGGAGTACCTCCAGTTCATGGGCCCTCTGCGCCTGGCGCTCGGCTCTCTCAGCCTCCGCTCGGCGCTCAGCTCTCTCAGCCTGGGCTTGACGCTCGGCTTGGGCCTCCTGCCGATATTGCTGGATCAGCCTCACCCGCCCATCACTGTCTTCGGCGGGGAGTGCGTCCAAGGCCATTTGCAGATAGGGGTCCACCCCGTCCTGGTTGAATGTGGGGCCAGCGCTCAGGAGTGGAGCCTCTGCTGCAGCCCCATTGCCACTTGGGCCAACTTCTGCGCTCGCTGGATTCTGGTCGTTGTCCAGCTGCACTAGAGCCGCGATCATTTGAGCTCTGTTTTTGTTCGTGGCGTCAAGGCCTTGGTACGTGCATAACCCAGCAAGAACTTCCTTTGTCTGCCGGTTGTACCAAGGTTCTCCTTTTGCCGCCATGGTTGCCAAATAAAAGATAGAAAAAGAAAAACGAAGAAATGGGAGGGGGATACTTGCAAGTACACACTAATGTCTCAGAACTAGTAACCACTGAGTCTGTTCTCCAAAACCTATGATGCAGGATTCCCGCAGGAACCGTGCAGGTTTTTAGTGAGAGGAATGATTGCTCAAACCAAATCACTAATGCTCTAGGATTATCCCACCGCTCTGCCACCAATATGTGACGAACAGCCCACCGCCGTTCGTCCACTTACGGGCGACACTAACGGGGGTCCCGCTGCCACCAAAACGCGACGGACAGCGGACCCTGTGTCACCACTATGTCACAGTCCCACCACTGACACGGGTGTATCAGCGGACGGAGGGGCGTGACACAATGCCGGCACACGGCTATCACAGGCGCAGTGGGGCTTATCTTAGTTATCCCAACACTGGCACCATGTGACCAAAAATATCCAGCAAGCTAATCTCGCTCTACAATTTGCCGCAGGGGGAGTTTAATTTGGATGCCCCACCACTGCTATCAATCTTCCAAGTACTGCGGGGATTTATGTATATCCCACTTTCCCAGTTCCACTTTGGAACTCACAGCTCTCCGGCGCCCCCCTTACCCTCAGGTCAGTCAGGGAACTGCACCTAGGATAATTGGTCGCCGGACGGGCTGCCTGTTGTGAACCGGCAATTAGGCTTCTGCAGTAAGGGAATTATCAATGCTGTGGCTGCAGACCCTTATTCAGCAATATAAGACCCTTCTGCACTGCCAGCAAGCCGTAATAGCCGTACACAACGCGCTGCCACCAGTCACGGTTACTTAATTCACAGTGTTAAATTAAGAGGGTCCGTGGCAAACCCCTTGAATTAGTAGCGATTATCTATCAAAGGCGTATAGTTCGATTCTTAGAGCATGGAGACAGATCTAAATAATTATTTCATTTATTTTCCGAAAGAGGACAGTGATTACAGATAAAAGTTGCTATAAAATTGAGACATAAAATATGTACAGTACAGGTATCAAATAAAAGTGGAGAAAACAAAGAGATTACACTCACAGTTCCATATTGTTCCTTAGGCAGACCATGCGGCTTTAAGGGGGGAGGAGCCACACGTCTCCACTCATCTGGAGTTCTTGTCAGCACGGATTCTGCAGCTGTTCTGAGCTGGTTCTGCCAGGGAATGCCTTATAGACTTTCCTATGTGACATCACAGAGAGGTGCATTCTGGGTTGATCCCACCTCTCTTATCCAAGTTATGTTTTGGCTACAAAACTTAGATTAGCTATAACTTTATGGGAGAAGCTGGTATGGACTCATCAGTGGTATCATGTTTCCCAGCGTAATGAGCCCATCAAGAAAACATCAAACATCTATGCGATATGACCGTCCATTTGGGCGCAAATCCTATCTCATGTTCTGGACAGGGTAGAACTTCGAAACATACGCGGTATCGAAGCTGGGACCGCTCAGGTTACAAAAATATGATTTTCATATCTCTGCTTGGTACGGTTTTCGCAGGGCAGGCTCTTATAGTTTTATTCAAACCTCTTTGTTTCAAACAAAGAACCATCCCGCACTTTTTTCTCTCAGCTGTGGAGAGGAAACAAATGGTTGTAACAGCAGGGGGTCTCCTATTACTAGTGCGAACACAGGCTGTAGAGGAGGGGGGTGGCACTGCTCTGTGTGTGTGTGAAGGGAGGAGGGGTGAAGCTGCAGAGCTAGCAGCCTGGATTGTCATATGTGCCGGATCTTTCTGGAAAGTTACAACAGAAAACATCATATTTTGTAGACAAAACCCCATACCTCACAGACATTGTACATCACAGTACCCTCAAACAGATGCTCCGCATACTGGTTGAGACCCAAGGGCGCGACTGGGAGCAGTACCTCCCACACCTGCTGTTCGCTTACAGAGAAGTTCCGCAGGCCTCGACCGGGTTCTCCCCCTTCGAGCTCCTGTATGGCAGGCGAGTCCGGGGACCCCTTGGGTTGATAAGAGAATCCTGGGAAGATGAGCCAAACCCCACAGAAGTGTCCATCGTGGATTATGTCATGCGCTTCCGTGACAAGATGCAGACCTTGACGCAGTTGGTGCATGACAACATGACGCAGGCTCAGGCTGACCAGAAGCACTGGTACGACCAGAACGCCCGGGAGCGGACCTACCAGGTGGGCCAAAAGGTGTGGGCGCTGGTCCCTGTACCAACGGATAAGCTTCAGGCAGCCTGGGAAGGCCCGTACGTCGTCCACCAACAGCTCAACCCGGTCACCTACGTGGTCACGCTTGACCATGCTCGGGGTAGGCGCAAGGCCTTTCACGTCAACATGCTGAAGGCGCACTACGAACGTGAAGCTTGCATCCTACCGGTCTGCAATCTGCCAGAGGATGGGGAGGAAGATTCCCTCCTGGACATGCTGGCCCAGGCCAAGGCCAATGGGTCCATTGAGGACATGGAGATAAGTGGTTCGCTCACCGTGTCCCAGCGGTTGCAGTTGATGGCCACCCTGGAACTCTTCCGGCCCGTGTTCACCAACCGTCCTGGGAGGACGGAGTTAGCGGTTCATGAGGTGGACACCGGGAATCATGCCCCCTTACGGCGAACACCTTATCGGATCTCTGAAACGGTGCAACAAGTCATGCGCCAAGAGGTCAATGAGATGTTAAGGCTGGGAGTGATTCGACGGTCAAAAAGTGCGTGGGCTTCACTTGTAGTCCTCGTGCCTAAAAAGGATCGAACCACCCGGTTCTGCGTGGACTACAGGGGGCTCAACGCCATCACAACCTCTGATGCCCACCCAATGCCGCGCATCGAGGATCTGCTCGAGCGGTTGACAAACGCCAACTACATATCCATCATGGATTTGAGTCGGGGATACTGGCAGATTCCCCTGAGCCCTGAGGCGCAGGAGAAATCCGCCTTTATCACCCCCTTTGGACTGTACGAGTCCACGGTCATGCTCTTCGGCATGAAGAATGCCCCTGCCACTTTCCAGCGGATGGTCAACCACCTGCTTCGGGGACTGGAGGAGTACGCGGTGGCGTACTTAGACGATATTGCCGTCTTCAGTTCCACCTGGGAGGAACACCTTCAGCACCTCCAGGAGGTGCTCAAGCGTCTTCACCAGGCAGGCCTGACCATCAAGCCGGGGAAGTGCCAGATAGGCATGCGCGAGGTCCACTACCTGGGGCACCGGGTAGGCGGGGGTTCCATGAGCCCGGAGCCAGAAAAAGTGGATGCAATCGTGTCCTGGCCCACCCCCAGGACCAAGAAACAGGTGAAGTCCTTCTTGGGCACTGCAGGGTACTATAGGCGGTTCGTACAGGACTATAGCGCCCTTGCCAAACCCTTGACTGACCTCACCAAGCAGAGGCTACCCCAAACAGTCAACTGGACAGATGACTGTGAGGCGGCTTTCCAAGCTTTGAAAGCAGCCCTGTGCAACTCTCCAGTGTTGAGAGCAGTCGACAGCAGTCGCCCGTTTCTGGTACAGACCGACGCCAGCGAGTTTGGCGTCGGTGCTGTGCTTAGCCAGGTCGACTCGGGGGACCAAGAGCACCCCGTGTTGTACCTGAGCCGGAAACTTTTGCCGAGGGAAGTGGCATACTCGACCATCGAGAAGGAGTGTCTGGCCATGGTGTGGGCACTGCAGCGTTTGCAGCCCTACCTGTACGGGCGCGCCTTCACGGTGGTAACTGACCACAACCCTCTGAGCTGGTTGCACACAGTGTCCGGAACCAATGGAAGATTGCTCCGCTGGAGCCTTGCCCTTCAACAGTACGATTTTACTGTAAAACACAGGAAGGGCAGTGAAAACGGCAATGCCGATGGGTTGTCCCGCCGGGGCGAACCCGCTGAGGTGCGCATGGCCGATTACCGAGAGGTAATGCCTCCTTAGCGCCCTCTTAAGGGGGGAGGTGTGATGTACAATGTCTGCAAGATATGTTTTCTGTTGCAATGTGCTAACAAACCCTCCATTTTCTTTGAGAAGCTGCCTGCCAGTGTCTCAGTTACATTGCACACTACAGCAGCTTCCCTTCCCCCGAGTGCCATAAACCAATTTCCTGTCACCCCATTTGGCTTCTCATGTGCCTCGGCTGAAAGAGAAGAAAAAAAAGTGCCGGAAAAACTTCTTTGTTTGAAACGAATAAAACTATGAGAGACTATACCATAAGAACCAAATACCCTAGAGATATGAAAATCATATTTTTGTAACCTGAGCGGTCCCAGCTTCGAGACCGCGTATGTTTCGAAGTTCTACCCTGTCCAGAACATGAGATAGGATTTGCGCCCAAATGGACGGTCATATCGCATAGATGTTTGATGTTTTCTTGATGGGCTCATTACGCTGGGAAACATGATACCACTGATGAGTCCATACCAGCTTCTCCCATAAAGTTATAGCTAATCTAAGTTTTGTAGCCAAAACATAACTTGGATAAGAGAGGTGGGATCAACCCAGAATGCACCTCTCTGTGATGTCACATAGGAAAGTCTATAAGGCATTTCCTGGGCAAACCAGCTCAGAACAGCTGCAGAGTCCGTGCTGACAAGAACTCAGATGAGCGGAGAAGTGCAGCTCCGCCTCCACCCACCTTAAAGCCACATGGTCTGCCTAAGGAACAATATGGAACTGTGAGTGTAATCTCTTTGTTTTCTCCACTTTTATTTTATACCTGTACTGTACATATTTTATGTCTCAATTTTATAGCAACTTTTATCTGTAATCACTGTCCTCTTTCGGAAAATAAATGAAATAATTATTTAGATCTGTCTCTATGCTCTAAGACTCGAACTATACGCCTTTGTTAGATAATCGCTACTAATTCAAGGGGTTTGCCACGGACCCTCTTAATTTAACACTGTGAATTAAGTAACCGTGACTGGTGGCAGCGCGTTGTGCACGGCTATTGCGGCTTGCTGGCAGTCTAGAAGGGTCTTATATTGCTGAATAAGGGTCTGCGGCCACAGCATTGATAATTCCCTTACTGCAGAAGCCTAATTGCCGGTTCACAACAGGCAGCCCGTCCGGCGACTAATTATCCTAGGTGCAGTTCCCTGACTGACCTGAGGGTAAGGGGGGCGCCGGAGAGCTGCGAGTTCCAAAGTGGAACTGAGAAAGTGGGATATACATAAATCCTCGCAGTACTTGGAAGATTGATAGCAGTGGTGGGGCATCCAAATTAAACTCCCCCTGCGGCAAATTGTAGAGCGAGATTAGCTTGCTGGATATTTTTGTCACATGGTGCCGGTGGTGGGATAACTAAGATAAGCCCCAACGGTGCCTGTGATAGCCGTGTGCCGGCATTGTGTCACGTCCCTCCGTCCGCTGATACACCCGTGTCAGTGGTGGGATTGTGACATAGTGGTGACACAGGGTCCGCTGTCCGTCGTCTTTTGGTGGCAGCGGGACCCCCGTTAGTGTCGCCCGTAAGTAGACGAACGGCGGTGGGCTGTCCGTCACACTTCATTCCTGTATAGTAATTCTACATAATATACACATTATAGATGGCGCGCTCTTCATCCCTGTATAGTAATCCTACATAATATACACATTATAGATGGGCGCTCTTCATTCCTGTATAGTAATTCTACATAATATACATATTATAGATGGCGCGCTCTTCATCCCTGTATAGTAATCCTACATAATATACACATTATAGATGGCACGCTCTTCATCCCTGTATAGTAATCCTACATAATATACACATTATAGATGGCACGCTCTTCATCCCTGTATAGTAATTCTACATAATATACACATTATAGATGGCACGCTCTTCATCCCTGTATAGTAATCCTACATAATATACACATTATAGATGGCGCGCTCTTCATCCCTGTATAGTAATCCTACATAATATACACATTATAGATGGCACGCTCTTCATCCCTGTATAGTAATCCTACATAATGTACACATTATAGATGGCGCGCTCTTCATCCCTGTATAGTAATCCTACATAATATACACATTATAGATGGCACGCTCTTCATCCCTGTATAGTAATTCTACATAATATACACATTATAGATGGCGCGCTCTTCATCCCTGTATAGTAATCCTACATAATATACACATTATAGATGGCACGCTCTTCATCCCTGTATAGTAATCCTACATAATATACACATTATAGATGGCACGCTCTTCATCCCTGTATCGTAATTCTACATAATATACACATTATAGATGGCACGCTCTTCATCCCTGTATAGTAATCCTACATAATGTACACATTATAGATGGCACGCTCTTCATCCCTGTATAGTAATCCTACATAATATACATATTATAGATGGCGCGCTCTTCATCCCTGTATAGTAATCCTACATAATATACACATTATAGATGGCACGCTCTTCATCCCTGTATAGTAATCCTACATAATGTACACATTATCGATGGCGCGCTCTTCATCCCTGTATAGTAATTCTACATAATATAGACATTATAGATGGCGCGCTCTTCATCCCTGTATAGTAATTCTACATAATATACACATTATAGATGGCGCGCTCTTCATCCCTGTATAGTAATTCTACATAATATACACATTATAGATGGCGCGCTCTTCATCCCTGTATAGTAATTCTACATAATATACACATTATAGATGGCGCGCTCTTCATCCCTGTATAGTAATTCTACATAATATACACATTATAGATGGCGCGCTCTTCATCCCTGTATAGTAATTCTACATAATATACACATTATAGATGGCACGCTCTTCATCCCTGTATAGTAATTCTACATAATATACACATTATAAATGGCTCGCTCTTCATCCCTGTATAGTAATTCTACATAATATACACATTATAGATGGCGCGCTCTTCATCTCTGTATAGTAATTCTACATAATATACACATTATAGATGATGCGCTCTTCATCCCTGTATAGTAATTCTACATAATATACACATTATAGATGGCGCGCTCTTCATCCCTGTATAGTAATTCTACATAATATACACATTATAGATGGCGCGCTCTTCATTCCTGTATAGTAATTCTACATAATATACACATTATAGATGGCACGCTCTTCATCCCTGTATAGTAATTCTACATAATATCCACATTATAGATGGCGCGCTCTTCATTCCTGTATAGTAATTCTACATAATATACACATTATAGATGGCGCGCTCTTCATCCCTGTATAGTAATTCTACATAATATACACATTATAGATGGCACGCTCTTCATCCCTGTATAGTAATTCTACATAATATACACATTATAGATGGCGCGCTCTTCATCCCTGTATAGTAATTCTACATAATATACACATTATAGATGGCGCGCTCTTCATCTCTGTATAGTAATTCTACATAATATACACATTATAGATGATGCGCTCTTCATCCCTGTATAGTAATTCTACATAATATACACATTATAGATGGCGCGCTCTTCATCCCTGTATAGTAATCCTACATAATATACACATTATAGATGGCACGCTCTTCATCCCTGTATAGTAATCCTACATAATATACACATTATAGATGGGGAGCTCTTCATTCCTGTATAGTAATTCTACATAATATACACATTATAGATGGCGCGCTCTTCATCCCTGTATAGTAATCCTACATAATATACACATTATAGATGGCACGCTCTTCATCCCTGTATAGTAATTCTACATAATATCCACATTATAGATGGCGCGCTCTTCATTCCTGTATAGTAATTCTACATAATATACACATTATAGATGGCGCGCTCTTCATCCCTGTATAGTAATCCTACATAATATACACATTATAGATGGGGCGCTCTTCATTCCTGTATAGTAATTCTACATAATATACACATTATAGATGGCGCGCTCTTCATCCCTGTATAGTAATCCTACATAATATACACATTATAGATGGGGCGCTCTTCATTCCTGTATAGTAATTCTACATAATATACACATTATAGATGGCGCGCTCTTCATCCCTGTATAGTAATTCTACATAATATACACATTATAGATGGCGCGCTCTTCATTCCTGTATAGTAATCCTACATAATATACACATCATAGATGGCTCGCTCTTCATCCCTGTATAGTAATTCTACATAATATACACATTATAGATGGCGCGCTCTTCATTCCTGTATAGTAATTCTACATAATATACACATTATAGATGGGGCGCTCTTCATCCCTGTATAGTAATCCTACATAATATACACATTATAGATGGCGCGCTCTTCATCCCTGTATAGTAATTCTACATAATATACACATTATAGATGGCGCGCTCTTCATTCCTGTATAGTAATCCTACATAATATACACATCATAGATGGCTCGCTCTTCATCCCTGTATAGTAATTCTACATAATATACACATTATAGATGGCGCGCTCTTCATCCCTGTATAGTAATTCTACATAATATACACATTATACAGTAGATGGCGCGCTCTTCATCCCTGTATAGTAATTCTACATAATATACACATTATAGATGGCGCGCTCCTCATTCCTGTATAGTAATCCTACATAATATACACATTATAGATGGCACGCTCTTCATCCCTGTATAGTAATTCTACAAAATATACACATTATAGATGGCGCGCTCCTCATTCCTGTATAGTATGTGGGGATGTGGCTCGCTTAGGTGCAGCGGGAGACAAATATGAGACAGGTTCTTCAACAGTGCTTGCGGTTTATTCACAGCATAAACGCACAAGGCAACGTAACACCAAACAAATGGCCTTTTAGCTCAGGCAAAATAACACAAAATGTCCGTAGTTGTAGACTCAGAGCAGGAGTCTCAGCAAACATGGGAGGCTTAGTCCTCCCCACACACAACACCCTGGTTCAGGAGCAGGCCACATTATAAGGCTGTAGCCACACCCACAAACTCAGCAGCTGACTGGTCACCTGACTGTGACCTCACCACAGGTCCTTCACACAACCACAATAATAATATCTGGTACGCTTTACTTATGCCTTACATTATAGAGACAAGCCATTTATGAGGCACATATCTCCCATCGATTACACGACCCTTAGCCCTGCCACATACCTCCCCCCTCTGCCTAAAGCCGTGGGGCTTGGCACTTTCACCTACCAGGCAAGGGATTCTGGAGAGGGCATCGGCATTCCCATGTAGCTTCCCAGCCCTATGCTCTACATGGAAGCTGAAGTCTTGTAGGGCTAAGAACCAGCGGGTGACCCTAGCATTCTTGCCCTTTGTTTCCCTCATCCACCTGAGTGGGGCATGGTCGGATATTAATCTAAACTTCCGTCCCACCAGGTAGTACCGTAATGTGTCCACTGCCCATTTTATGGCCAAACACTCCTTCTCTACAACTGAGTAATTTCTCTCACAAGGAGTCAACTTCCTACTCAAGTAGAGAACAGGATGCTCCTCCCCACGTATCTCTTGGGAGAGGACTGCTCCTACCCCGACATCTGAGGCATCTGTCTGGAGGACAAATTCACGTTTAAAGTCTGGGGCCACCAAAACGGGTTGCTTGCAAAGAGCTCCCTTCATTTCTTGGAAGGCTGACTCTGCTTCTTCGGACCAGCTGACCATCACTGACTTCGTCCCCTTAAGCAGATCAGTTAGAGGTGCAGCCATTGTGGCGAAGTTTGGGATGAACCTCCTGTAATATCCCACAATCCCCAGGAAAGCTTTAACTTGCTTCTTTGACAGAGGTCTCGGCCATGTCTGAATTGCTTCCACTTTATTGATTTGGGGTTTGATCTCGCCACGCCCCACTACATATCCGAGGTACTTGGCTTCTTCTCTCCCCAAGGCACACTTCTTCGGGTTTATTGTAAACCCCGCCTCTCTTAGAGCGTCAAACACTGTTTGGACCTTCTCCAGGTGAGTCTCCCAGTCCGGGGTAAAGATGACGATATCATCTAGATATGCAGCAGCATATAGCTTATGAGGCGCAAGGATTCTATCCATCGCCCTCTGGAAGGTTGCTGGAGCTCCCTGTAGGCCAAACGGCATCCGGACATACTGGAAGCACCCGTCTGGTGTGGAGAATGCCGTCTTCTCCTTGGCTTCCTGTGCCATGGGAATCTGCCAATATCCCTTTGTCAGATCCAAAGTGGTTATGTATCTGGCCGGTCCAAGTCTCTCGATGAGCTCATCAACGCGTGGCATGGGATAAGCGTCGAACTTGGAGACCTCATTCAGCTTTCGGTAATTGTTGCAGAACCTCCATTCACCATCAGGTTTTGGGACCAGGACAATCGGGCTCGACCAGCCGCTCTTGGATTCCTCAATGACCCCGAGCTTCAACATATGCTGCACCTCCTTGGAGATTACCTCTCGCCGGGCCTCAGGAATACGATAGGGTTTCACGTTCACCCGCACATGTGGCTCGGTCAGAATTTCGTGCTCCACCACCTTCGTGCTCCCCGGCAACTCTGAGAACAGGTCGCGGTTTTTCTGGAGTAACTCCCGGCACTGCTGTTTCTGGGCCTTCGACAGAGTCTCCGCTATGGTAACGGCTCCAACCTCCCCTTCTAGGTTGCCCAGCAAGCACGGAGTTACCCCTGGCTCTCTATCTTGCCATGGCTTGATAAGGTTAATATGGTAAACCTGGTATGGCTTCCGTCTTCCGGGTTGGTGGATCTTGTAGTTTACGTCTCCCAGCTTCTCCACCACCTCATATGGCCCTTGCCACTTGGCCAAGAACTTACTTTCCACCGTCGGGATTAGCACGAGAACTCGGTCTCCCGGATTGAACTGCCTCACTCTGGCTGACCGGTTGTAGACCCTGGCCTGAGCCTCTTGTGCCTGGCGGAGATGTTCTTTAACAATGGGCATCACCTTCGCAACCCTCTGCTGCATCAGTGCCACATGCTCAATGACGCTTCTGTGGGGCGTGACTTCGGCTTCCCAGGTTTCCTTGGCTATATCTAGGAGACCTCGTGGATGCCGGCCGTACAGAAGCTCGAAGGGGGAGAACCCCATGGAGGCCTGGGGAACTTCACGGATAGAAAACAGTAAATACGGTAGGAGACAATCCCAGTCTCTACCATCTTCCTCTATGACTTTTCTCAGCATGCTCTTCAGTGTCTTGTTAAACCTCTCAACAAGGCCATCTGACTGCGGATGGTACACTGAAGTCCTTAACTGGGAAATTTGCAAGACTATGCACAATTCTCTCATCACTTTGCTCATAAAAGGTGTCCCCTGGTCGGTCAGGATCTCCTTCGGCAAACCCGTCCGGGAAAACACATGGACCAGCTCACGGGCTATACTCTTCGCGGAGGAGTTTCTCAGGGGAATGGCCTCAGGATAGCGTGTGGCATAGTCCAGGATGACTAATATATACTGATGCCCCCGAGCTGATTTAACTAAGGGACCGACCAAGTCCATGGCAATTCTCTCAAATGGCACCTCAATAATGGGCAGTGGCACAAGAGGGTTCCGAAAATGAGATGTGGGGGCAGTTAACTGACATGTCGGGCAGGACCTGCAATAGTTTACTATTTCCCGGTGACACCCAGGCCAATAGAACCTCTGTACAATCCGTTCCTGGGTTTTTTCCACCCCCAGGTGTCCCCCCAAGATGTGTGAATGGGCCATCTCCAACACTTTTCGTCTATAGGGGCCTGGTACTATTAACTGCTCTGCCACCTCCTCCCTTATTTTTGTGACCCGGTACAACAATTCCCCACTCAACATAAAATGGGGAAACCTTGTATCTGCTCCTGGCTCTTGTGCAACCCCATTAATGACGGTGACATTGTTAAAGGCTTCCCTTAGTGTGGGGTCCCTATGTTGGGCAGTCCCAAAATTCTCCCCGGCCACCCCTAACTCCGGGATGTCAGGTACAGGGGACCCTTCCTCTTCATCCCCAACAAGGACACATAAAGGAAAGTCGTCTGCCTCTGGTGGTGGCGATACCTCAGTGGGTTGGATTGGTTCCCTGCTCTTGCTAGCACACTCAGAACCCCTCCCCCACAGATCCCAAAACAGACAGAAATCCCGGCCAATAATTATGGGATGCAACAAGTCTCGAACAACACCAACTTCATGCGACTCGGTGCCATGCGCCGTTTCAATCTTCACCCTAGCCATAGGGTAGTCCTTTGCATCGCCATGTATGCACCGAACACCAATCTTTTTACCCGGGAGTATGTTTAGAGGAAAACTGGCCCTCACAAGGGTCACCAAGCTCCCGGAGTCCAGAAGCGCCATTGCTGCTCGACCGTTCACCTTCACGGGACACTCTTGTGGCCCCTTGTTAGGTAGCGAGTTCACACTGCAAGCTGGATATGCGTAGTATGAACTACGGCGTCCCATGCTGCAGTCCATCTGCTCGGTGGTCTGGGGACAACGGGCCGCTATATGTCCTGGCTCATGACATTTCCAGCAAATAACACCCGAGAGGACCTTGGGCACCGCCTCCCCCACCCCTTTTGACCTTGGACGCACCACGCCTTTTTGTGACTCCGCCCCCTGCTGGGACCCCCAATACGGAATGGGCTGCTTCCCCAGGGAACCTTCCATCCCCTGGTATCTCTCGACCAGCCCAACCAGTTCATCAGCATTTTGGGGATCACCCTGGGCAACCCAAGTCTGTAGAGGTCTCGGCAGAGAATGCACAAACCGATCCATCACAACTCGCTCTACCATCTGTGCCGGGGAAGCCGACTCTGGCTGCAGCCATTTCTGGACCAGGTGCAACAGGTCAAACATTTGGGAGCGCGGGGGTTTGTCCCGGTGATAGGCCCAACGATGCACTCTCTGTGCCCTGGTAGTCATTGTTACCCCCAAGCGGGCGAGAATTTCCGCTTTTAATTTGGGATACTCTCTGGCATCTTGTACCGTCAGGTCAAAGTACGCCTTCTGGGGCTCCCCCGTTAGGTATGGGGCCAGGACCTCCGCCCACCGCTCTGGCTGAAGTTTTTCCCTCTCAGCCACCCTCTCAAACACCGTCAGGAAGGCCTCCACATCATCCTCAGGGGTCATTTTTTGTAATGCGCGTCTTACTGCCTTCTCGACGTCGGTGGCATCAGCCTGACCTGGGGTTGGGGCGCTCGTCCTGCCCTCCTGGATGGCGGTTGCCAGAAGCTGCATCTGCTGCCGTTGTTCCTGCTGGCTCTGCTGGAACTGCTGCCGCTGCTCCTGCTGGCTTTGCTGGATCTGCTGTAACAACAGCTTGTTGGTTTCCTGCTGCAGTGCCTGGGACTGGACCAGGTGTTTCAGCAGGTCCTCCATGATTCCAGGCAGTGCTTGTTGCCCCGCTGCAAACTTCACCCAGGACATGCAGCAACTGTCTCAAGTCTCTGCTGGGACCGCTGCCCGCACGTGTACCACCAATTGTGGGGATGTGGCTCGCTTAGGTGCAGCGGGAGACAAACATGAGACAGGTTCTTCAATAGTGCTTGCGGTTTATTCACGGCATAAACGCACAAGGCAACGTAACACCAAACAAATGGCCTTTTAGCTCAGGCAAAATAACACAAAATGTCCGTAGTTGTAGACTCAGAGCAGGAGTCTCAGCAAACATGGGAGGCTTAGTCCTCCCCATACACAACTCCTTGGTTCAGGAGCAGGCCACATTATAAGGCTGTAGCCACACCCACGTTCCCAGCAGCTGACTGGTCATCTGACTGTGACCTCACCACAGGTCCTTCAAACAACCACAATAATAATATCTGTTATGCTTTACTTATGCCTTACATTATAGAGACAAGCCATTTATGAGGCACATATCTCCCATCGATTACACGACCCTTAGCCCTGCCACAAGTAATCCTACATAATATACACATTATACAGTAGATGGCGCGCTCTTCATTCCTGTATAGTAATCCTACATAATATACACATTATAGATGGCACGCTCTTCATCCCTGTATAGTAATCCTACATAATATACACATTATAGATGGCACGCTCTTCATCCCTGTATAGTAATTCTACATAATATACACATTATAGATGGCGCGCTCTTCATCCCTGTATAGTAATTCTACATAATATACACATTATAGATGGCGCGCTCTTCATCCCTGTATAGTAATTCTACATAATATACACATTATAGATGGCACGCTCTTCATCCCTGTATAGTAATTCTACATAATATACACATTATAGATGGCGCGCTCTTCATCCCTGTATAGTAATTCTACATAATATACACATTATAGATGGCGCGCTCTTCATCCCTGTATAGTAATTCTACATAATATACACATTATAGATGGCGCGCTCTTCATCCCTGTATAGTAATCCTACATAATATACACATTATAGATGGCACGCTCTTCATCCCTGTATAGTAATCCTACATAATATACACATTATAGATGGCGCGCTCTTCATCCCTGTATAGTAATACTACATAATATACACATTATAGATGGCGCGCTCTTCATCCCTGTATAGTAATTCTACATAATATACACATTATAGATGGTGCGCTCTTCATCCCTGTATAGTAATACTACATAATATACACATTATAGATGGCGCGCTCTTCATCCCTGTATAGTAATTCTACATAATATACACATTATAGATGGTGTGCTCTTCATTCCTGTATAGTAATCCTACATAATATACACATTATAGATGGCGTGCTCTTCATCCCTGTATAGTAATTCTACATAATATACACATTATAGATGGCGCGCTCTTCATCCCTGTATAGTAATTCTACATAATATACACATTATAGATGGCGCGCTCTTCATCCCTGTATAGTAATTCTACATAATATACACATTATAGATGGCGCGCTCTTCATCCCTGTATAGTAATCCTACATAATATACACATTATAGATGGCACGCTCTTCATCCCTGTATAGTAATCCTACATAATATACACATTATAGATGGCGCGCTCTTCATCCCTGTATAGTAATTCTACATAATATACACATTATAGATGGCGCGCTCTTCATCCCTGTATAGTAATCCTACATAATATACACATTATAGATGGCGCGCTCTTCATCCCTGTATAGTAATTCTACATAATATACACATTATAGATGGCACGCTCTTCATTCCTGTATAGTAATCCTACATAATATACACATTATAGATGGCACACTCTTCATCCCTGTATAGTAATCCTACATAATATACACATTATAGATGGCACGCTCTTCATCCCTGTATAATAATTCTACATAATATACACATTATAGATGGCACGCTCTTCATTCCTGTATAGTAATCCTACATAATATACACATTATAGATGGCACACTCTTCATCCCTGTATAGTAATCCTACATAATATACACATTATAGATGGCACGCTCTTCATCCCTGTATAGTAATTCTACATAATATACACATTATAGATGGCACGCTCTTCATCCCTGTATAGTAATTCTACATAATATACACATTATAGATGGCGTGCTCTTCATCCCTGTATAGTAATTCTACATAATATACACATTATAGATGGCACGCTCTTCATTCCTGTATAGTAATTCTACATAATATACACATTATAGATGGCACGCTCTTCATTCCTGTATAGTAATTCTACATAATATACACATTATAGATGGCGCGCTCTTCATCCCTGTATAGTAATCCTACATAATATACACATTATAGATGGCACGCTCTTCATCCCTGTATAGTAATTCTACATAATATACACATTATAGATGGTGCGCTCTTCATCCCTGTATAGTAATCCTACATAATATACACATTATAGATGGCGCGCTCTTCATCCCTGTATAGTAATCCTACATAATATACACATTATAGATGGCACGCTCTTCATCCCTGTATAGTAATTCTACATAATATACACATTATAGATGGTGCGCTCTTCATCCCTGTATAGTAATCCTACATAATATACACATTATAGATGGCACGCTCTTCATCCCTGTATAGTAATTCTACATAATATACACATTATAGATGGCGCGCTCTTCATCCCTGTATAGTAATCCTACATAATATACACATTATAGATGGCACGCTCTTCATCCCTGTATAGTAATCCTACATAATATACACATTATAGATGGCACGCTCTTCATCCCTGTATAGTAATTCTACATAATATACACATTATAGATGGTGCGCTCTTCATCCCTGTATAGTAATCCTACATAATATACACATTATAGATGGCGCGCTCTTCATCCCTGTATAGTAATCCTACATAATATACACATTATAGATGGCACGCTCTTCATCCCTGTATAGTAATTCTACATAATATACACATTATAGATGGTGCGCTCTTCATCCCTGTATAGTAATCCTACATAATATACACATTATAGATGGCGCGCTCTTCATCCCTGTATAGTAATCCTACATAATATACACATTATAGATGGCACGCTCTTCATTCCTGTATAGTAATCCTACATAATATACACATTATAGATGGCGCGCTCTTCATCCCTGTATAGTAATCCTACATAATATACACATTATAGATGGCGCGCTCTTCATCCCTGTATAGTAATCCTACATAATATACACATTATAGATGGCACGCTCTTCATCCCTGTATAGTAATCCTACATAATATACACATTATAGATGGCACGCTCTTCATCCCTGTATAGTAATCCTACATAATATACACATTATAGATGGCACGCTCTTCATTCCTGTATAGTAATTCTACATAATATACACATTATAGATGGCGCGCTCTTCATCCCTGTATAGTAATCCTACATAATATACACATTATAGATGGCACGCTCTTCATCCCTGTATAGTAATTCTACATAATATACACATTATAGATGGCACACTCTTCATCCCTGTATAGTAATCCTACATAATATACACATTATAGATGGCACGCTCTTCATTCCTGTATAGTAATTCTACATAATATACACATTATAGATGGCGTGCTCTTCATCCCTGTATAGTAATCCTACATAATATACACATTATAGATGGCACGCTCTTCATTCCTGTATAGTAATTCTACATAATATACACATTATAGATGGCACGCTCTTCATCCCTGTATAGTAATTCTACATAATATACACATTATAGATGGCGTGCTCTTCATCCCTGTATAGTAATTCTACATAATATACACATTATAGATGGCGCGCTCTTCATCCCTGTATAGTAATTCTACATAATATACACATTATAGATGGCACGCTCTTCATCCCTGTATAGTAATTCTACATAATATACACATTATAGATGGCGCGCTCTTCATCCCTGTATAGTAATTCTACATAATATACACATTATAGATGGCGCGCTCTTCATCCCTGTATAGTAATCCTACATAATATACACATTATAGATGGCACGCTCTTCATTCCTGTATAGTAATTCTACATAATATACACATTATAGATGGTGCACTCTTCATCCCTGTATAGTAATCCTACATAATATACACATTATAGATGGCACACTCTTCATCCCTGTATAGTAATCCTACATAATATACACATTATAGATGGAGCGCTCTTCATCCCTGTATAGTAATTCTACATAATATACACATTATAGATGGCGTGCTCTTCATCCCTGTATAGTAATTCTACATAATATACACATTATAGATGGCGCGCTCTTCATCCCTGTATAGTAATTCTACATAATATACACATTATAGATGGCGCGCTCTTCATCCCTGTATAGTAATCCTACATAATATACACATTATAGATGGCGCGCTCTTCATTCCTGTATAGTAATTCTACATAATATACACATTATAGATGGTGCGCTCTTCATCCCTGTATAGTAATTCTACATAATATACACATTATAGATGGCGCGCTCTTCATCCCTGTATAGTAATTCTACATAATATACACATTATAGATGGCGCGCTCTTCATCCCTGTATAGTAATTCTACATAATATACACATTATAGATGGCACGCTCTTCATCCCTGTATAGTAATTCTACATAATATACACATTATAGATGGCGCGCTCTTCATTCCTGTATAGTAATTCTACATAATATACACATTATAGATGGTGCGCTCTTCATCCCTGTATAGTAATTCTACATAATATACACATTATAGATGGCACGCTCTTCATTCCTGTATAGTAATCCTACATAATATACACATTATAGATGGCGCGCTCTTCATTCCTGTATAGTAATTCTACATAATATACACATTATAGATGGCGAGCTCTTCATTCCTGTATAGTAATTCTACATAATATACACATTATAGATGGCGCGCTCCTCATTCCTGTATAGTAATTCTACATAATATACACATTATAGATGGCGCGCCCTTCATTCCTGTATAGTAATTCTACATAATATACACATTATAGATGGCGCGCTCTTCATCCCTGTATAGTAATTCTACATAATATACACATTATAGATGGCACGCTCTTCATTCCTGTATAGTAATTCTACATAATATACACATTATAGATGGCGCGCTCCTCATTCCTGTATAGTAATTCTACATAATATACACATTATAGATGGCGCGCTCTTCATTCCTGTATAGTAATTCTACATAATATACACATTATAGATGGTGCACTCTTCATTCCTGTATAGTAATTCTACATAATATACACATTATAGATGGTGCACTCTTCATCCCTGTATAGTAATTCTACATAATATACACATTATAGATGGCACGCTCTTCATCCCTGTATAGTAATTCTACATAATATACACATTATAGATGGTGCACTCTTCATCCCTGTATAGTAATCCTACATAATATACACATTATAGATGGCACGCTCTTCATTCCTGTATAGTAATTCTACATAATATACACATTATAGATGGCACGCTCTTCATTCCTGTATAGTAATTCTACATAATATACACATTATAGATGGCGCGCTCCTCATTCCTGTATAGTAATTCTACATAATATACACATTATAGATGGCGCGCTCTTCATCCCTGTATAGTAATTCTACATAATATACACATTATAGATGGCACGCTCTTCATTCCTGTATAGTAATTCTACATAATATACACATTATAGATGGCGCGCTCCTCATTCCTGTATAGTAATTCTACATAATATACACATTATAGATGGCGCGCTCTTCATTCCTGTATAGTAATCCTACATAATATACACATTATTGATGGCGCGCTCTTCATCCCTGTATAGTAATTCTACATAATATACACATTATAGATGGAGCACTCTTCATCCCTGTATAGTAATCCTACATAATATACACATTATAGATGGAGCACTCTTCATCCCTGTATAGTAATTCTACATAATATACACATTATAGATGGCGCGCTCCTCATTCCTGTATAGTAATTCTACATAATATACACATTATAGATGGCGCGCTCTTCATCCCTGTATAGTAATTCTACATAATATACACATTATAGATGGCGCGCTCTTCATCCCTGTATAGTAATTCTACATAATATACACATTATAGATGGCGCGCTCCTCATTCCTGTATAGTAATCCTACATAATATACACATTATAGATGGCGCGCTCTTCATCCCTGTATAGTAATTCTACATAATATACACATTATAGATGGCGCGCTCTTCATTCCTGTATAGTAATTCTACATAATATACACATTATAGATGGCGCGCTCCTCATTCCTGTATAGTAATTCTACATAATATACACATTATAGATGGCGCGCTCTTCATTCCTGTATAGTAATCCTACATAATATACACATTATAGATGGCGCGCTCCTCATTCCTGTATAGTAATTCTACATAATATACACATTATAGATGGCGCGCTCTTCATTCCTGTATAGTAATTCTACATAATATACACATTATAGATGGCGCGCTCTTCATCCCTGTATAGTAATCCTACATAATATACACATTATAGATGGCGCGCTCTTCATTCCTGTATAGTAATTTTACATAATATACACATTATAGATGGCGCGCTCTTCATCCCTGTATAGTAATTCTACACAATATACACATTATACATGGCTCACTCTTCTTCCCTGTACAGTAATTCTACATAATATACACATTATAGATGGCGCGCTCTTCATCCCTGTATAGTAATTCTACATAATATACACATTATAGATGGCGCGCTCTTCATCCCTGTATAGTAATTCTACATAATATACACATTATAGATGGCGCGCTCTTCATCCCTGTATAGTAATTCTACATAATATACACATTATAGATGGCGCGCTCTTCATCCCTGTATAGTAATCCTACATAATATACACATTATAGATGGCGCGCTCTTCATCCCTGTATAGTAATTCTACATAATATACACATTATAGATGGCGCGCTCTTCATCCCTGTATAGTAATTCTACATAATATACACATTATAGATGGCGCGCTCTTCATCCCTGTATAGTAATTCTACATAATATACACATTATAGATGGCGCGCTCTTCATCCCTGTATAGTAATTCTACATAATATACACATTATAGATGGCGCGCTCTTCATCCCTGTATAGTAATTCTACATAATATACACATTATAGATGGCGCGCTCTTCATCCCTGTATAGTAATTCTACATAATATACAAATTATAGATGGGGCGCTCTTCATTCCTGTATAGTAATCCTACATAATATACACATTATAGATGGCACGCTCTTCATCCCTGTATAGTAATGTTGCTCTTCATCCCTGTATAGTAATTCTACATAATATATACATTATAGATGGCGCGCTCTTCATCCCTGTATAGTAATTCTACATAATATATACATTATAGATGGCGCGCTCTTCATTCATTTATAGTAATCCTACATAATATATACATTATAGATGGCGCGCTCTTCATTCCTGTTTAGTAATTCTACATAATATACACATTACAGATCGCGCGCTCTTCATCCCTGTATAGTAATTCTACATAATATACACATTATAGATGGCGCGCTCTTCATCCCTGTATAGTAATTCTACACAATATACACATTATACATGGCTCACTCTTCTTCCCTGCACAGTAATTCTACATAATATACACATTATAGATGGCGCGCTCCTCATTCCTGTATAGTAATCCTACATAATATACACATTATAGATGGCGCGCTCTTCATCCCTGTATAGTAATTCTACATAATATACACATTATAGATGGCGCGCTCTTCATCCCTGTATAGTAATTCTACATAATATACACATTATAGATGGCGCGCTCTTCATCCCTGTATAGTAATTCTACATAATATACAAATTATAGATGGGGCGCTCTTCATTCCTGTATAGTAATCCTACATAATATACACATTATAGATGGCACGCTCTTCATCCCTGTATAGTAATGGTGCTCTTCATCCCTGTATAGTAATTCTACATAATATATACATTATAGATGGCGCGCTCTTCATTCCTGTATAGTAATTCTACATAATATATACATTATAGATGGCGCGCTCTTCATTCATTTATAGTAATCCTACATAATATACACATTATAGATGGCACGCTCTTCATCCCTGTATAGTAATGGTGCTCTTCATCCCTGTATAGTAATCCTACATAATATACACATTATAGATGGCGCGCTCTTCATCCCTGTATAGTAATTCTACATAATATACACATTATAGATGGCGCGCTCTTCATTCCTGTATAGTAATTCTACATAATATACACATTATAGATGGCGCGCTCTTCATTCATGTATAGTAATCCTACATAATATATACATTATAGATGGCACGCTCTTCATTCATTTATAGTAATCCTACATAATATATACATTATAGATGGCGCGCTGTTCATTCCTGTTTAGTAATTCTACATAATATACACATTACAGATCGCGCGCTCTTCATTCCTGTATAGTAATCCTACATAATATATACATTATAGATGGCACGCTCTTCATCCCTGTATAGTAATTCTACATAATATATACATTATAGATGGCACGCTCTTCATCCCTGTATAGTAATTCTACATAATATACACATTACAGATCGCGCGCTCTTCATCCCTGTATAGTAATTCTACATAATATACACATTATAGATGGCACGCTCTTCATCCCTGTATAGTAATTCTACATAATATACACATTATAGATGGCGCGCTCTTCATCCCTGTATAGTAATTCTACATAATATACACATTATAGATGGCGCGCTCTTCATTCCTGTATAGTAATCCTACATAATATATACATTATAGATGGCACGCTCTTCATTCATTTATAGTAATCCTACATAATATATACATTATAGATGGCACGCTCTTCATCCCTGTATAGTAATTCTACATAATATATACATTATAGATGGCACGCTCTTCATCCCTGTATAGTAATTCTACATAATATACACATTACAGATCGCGCGCTCTTCATCCCTGTATAGTAATTCTACATAATATACACATTATAGATGGCACGCTCTTCATCCCTGTATAGTAATTCTACATAATATACACATTATAGATGGCGCGCTCTTCATCCCTGTATAGTAATTCTACATAATATACACATTATAGATGGCGCGCTCTTCATTCATGTATAGTAATCCTACATAATATATACATTATAGATGGCACGCTCTTCATTCATTTATAGTAATCCTACATAATATATACATTATAGATGGCGCGCTGTTCATTCCTGTTTAGTAATTCTACATAATATACACATTACAGATCGCGCGCTCTTCATTCCTGTATAGTAATCCTACATAATATATACATTATAGATGGCACGCTCTTCATCCCTGTATAGTAATTCTACATAATATATACATTATAGATGGCACGCTCTTCATCCCTGTATAGTAATTCTACATAATATACACATTACAGATCGCGCGCTCTTCATCCCTGTATAGTAATTCTACATAATATACACATTATAGATGGCACGCTCTTCATCCCTGTATAGTAATTCTACATAATATACACATTATAGATGGCACGCTCTTCATCCCTGTATAGTAATTCTACATAATATACACATTATAGATGGCGCGCTCTTCATTCCTGTATAGTAATCCTACATAATATATACATTATAGATGGCACGCTCTTCATTCCTGTATAGTAATTCTACATAATATACCCATTATAGATGGCACGCTCTTCATCCCTGTATAGTAATTCTACATAATATACACATTATAGATGGCACGTTCTTCATTCCTGTATAGTAATTCTACATAATATACACATTATAGATGGCGCGCTCTTCATTCCTGTATAGTAATCCTACATAATATACACATTATAGATGGTGCACACTTCATTCTTGTATGGCACGTATGCTTTCTGTTGTGGACTTATGATCGTCCATAGGGGTAATTTAGACATATCGCACATGTGCATTTGTGGCTGAGGGTTTCCTCTGTGCATTAGACACTGTGATGTGTATAAGACGCAGGTTACTGGTTATTTATTATCACATGAATAAGAACTGAACACAAATACCAGGCCAAAATATTTTATACTGCTATCCCCAGGATGTTCTGCTTTTTAGTCTTTCTTAGATTTTAATTTGGATTTTTCAATAAAAGTTTCTTTTTTATTCACTCTTGTCAGGAACAGCCCACCGCTGCCACCAAATTGTGACGAACGGCGCGGCCAGTGCCACCAATAGGTCACGATCACTGACACGGGTTTGTCAGCGGACGGAGGGACGTGACGCACTGCCGGCACACGGCTATCACAGGCACAGTGGGGGCTTATCTCAGTTATCCCACCACGGGCACCATGTGACAAAAACACAGCAAGCTAATCTTGCTCTAACAATTTATCGCAGGGGGGTATTTTGGATGCCCCACCACTGCTAACCACCTTCCAAGAACTGCGGGGATTTATGTATATCCCACTTTCTCAGTTCCACTTTGGAACTCGCAGCTCTCCGGCGCTCCCCTTACCCTCAGGTCAGTCAGGGAACTGCACCTAGGATAATTAGTCGCCGGGCGGGCTACTTGCTGTGCATGGGCCGCTAGACTACTGCAGTAAGGGAACTATCAATGCTGTGGCCGCAGCCCCTCATTCAGCAATATAAGACCCTTCTGTACTGCCAGCTAGTCTCGCCAGCTGCGCACACCACGCTGCCACCAGCCACGCTTTACTTAATCACAGAGTTAATTAAGAGGGTCCGTGACTAACCCCAAATGAGTAGCGATTATCTAAAAAAGGCGCATAGTTTGTTTCTTAGAGCATGGAGTCAAACTGATAATTTTACAATTTATTGCCCAAAATCGGGCAGTGATTACAAATAAAAGTTGCTATAAAGTTGAGACATTAAATATGTACAATACAAATATAACATAAAGGGATTAAAATACAGAAAGAAATTACACTTACAGTTGCATATTGTTCTTTAGGCAACCCATGTGGCTTGGGGGAGGGGCCAGACGTCCCAAGACATCCGCACGTCTTGTCAGCATGAAAACACAGCTCCAACTGACTGGAATTTGCTAGGGAATACCTATAGACTAGGGTCTGTGACCTCACGAAATGGGCGGTCTGGAGAGGTCCAACCTCCCTCTCTCCAACTTATGATTTGGCTACAAAACTTAGAATAACTATATCGAAACGAGAAAAGCCCATACCAACACCCATAGGGCATCATTGTTTGTGATTTACCGAATAGAATCCGAAGACACCAAGCATGCCATACTTAGGACACTCCGTTTGGGAGCAATCCATATATCAGTTTCTGGAGAGGTTATAACTGAAAATTAGAAATTAGTAAGCTGGTTTCGTTGCCTACGCAGTGATATGGTTATTATATCTCTGAGGTGTATGGTTTTTACAATATAACTTGTTTTAATACTTCCCATATAGTGGCATCCAGCCTCGGCCAGAACAAAGATATTTTCCCCCTAGCTGTGCTTCGAGAGGAAATGCCCGGTATCAGGTTTCAGATGCCGGCAGAAAGCACACACACAGACTGCTGTTAAGGGGGGCAAAAGGAGGGGGCTGTAAGGGAAGTGCTGCCAGCTGACAGTGTTAGGGTGAGTGGAACGCACCAGATATAAATAATAGAAGGTGCGTTCGCCTCCCGAGGTCCGCTGTGCGGTAGATAACAAGACCGCTGCTGGACAGTGGCAGATACGCAAGAGGTGCAGTAGGGCGCTTGGGTTTACGTCACCCGAGAGCCTAGGATCGGCTCTGTTCAGACACAGGGACCTCTAAACATAAACAAGAGGCAGACGCTGGCCCTGTTAGCCTTGCAGGATAACCAGTGGGTGGCTTTGCAGCCGCCAATAGATGCTGCTACTGCAGCGCGGCGGTAATGATAGCCTCTGAACGGCGGTGCCGGAAGAGCCAGACACCGTCGGACGCTAGTGCGGTGTGCACTGTGGCGAATAACTTGTCACTATCTTCCGCTGACTAATTACCAACACTCTGTCACCATTCGTATTATCAGAGGGAAGGGGTTTCTTAATAAGTCAGTCACCAGAACATGCATCCATCACCATTCACACATAGCAATCTTAGTCTACACTAGCGCATGGCCGAGCCGCCATGCGGGCTTTTTATAGCCATGCGCTTCCGGGACCTTCCACTACCCTGGAAAGGACCAATCAGATCCGACGCAGGACCTGAGCATGTGACCCCTGCTCTCCAGTGAGAGGTCACGTTACTGGCATGCCCAGTAGCACGGCACGAGGACTTAGCCTCTAGAGCGGTTCCCTGCAGGACAGGTTGCGCTACCAATGCTGCACCAGAGGTGGCAGCAACATCCAGGCTCACAGAATGAGTCTGAGCAGCACGCCTGGCTCGCCGTGATTGCTGAGCAGGGCCCAGAGTGGTCGAAGCGGAATGTGAGACCACTGAATGTACGGCTCTGGATTCGTGCTGTGCAGAGCCAGAAATCCGGTGCTTAACATTACCCCCCCTCCTAGGGCCCCCCTCAAAAGCGGCGATCAGGAGCGGTGCGTGGATGTTTTCCTCCGGCTCCCAGGTTCGAGCCTCGGGCCCATGACCCTTCCAATCCACTAAATAAAAGTTTTTGCCATGGACAAACCTGCGCCCTACGATGGCATTAACCTCAAACTCGTCAGACAAGTCTGGCGACCCGGCCGATGACTCAGAAAACCGGGCCATGTGAACTGGTTTGAGGAGGGACACATGAAACATGTCCGAAATGGCTAAATGTGGGGGAAGAGCCAGGCGGTAAACCACCGAGCTAATTCGCTCGAGGACCTTGAAAGGTCCAATGTAATGCGGCGTGAACTTGGGGGACTCGACCAGCAGTTTGATATTTCGGGTGGAGAGCCACACCATGTCACCAGGGGAGAAACTTGGAGCGGGTCGCCGATGCGTGTTGGCGGACGCCCTCATCCTTTCGTTAGAGGCACGGATAGCATCCTGAGTGCTATCCCAAATGTCCCGGGCCTCCACTGCCCAGTCTCCCACCCTGGAATCAGCAGAGGCCACTGGCATCGGGACAGGGACCCGTGGATGTTGGCCGTAATTTAGGAGAAAGGGCGTCTGACCAATGGAATCAGCCACCACATTGTTTAGGGCAAATTCAGCCCATGGTAGCAAGGATGCCCAGCCGTCCTGCCTGGCAGAGACAAAATGCCACAGGTAGGTAACCAAGGTCTGATTGGCTCTCTCAACCAAGTCGTTCGTCTTGGGATGGTACGCGGAGGACAGATTTAGCTCGATGCTGAGTAGGCTGCAGAGCTCCCTCCAAAACTGAGACGCAAACTGGGGACCTCGGTCACTCACGATTTTGTCCGGCATGCCATGTAAACGGAACACGTGCTTTATGAACAAAGTGGCAAGACCACGAGCGGAAGACAACCGTGCGAGTGGCACCAGGTGCACCATCTTGGAAAAATGGTCGGTGACCACCCAGATGATGTACTGCCACCAGACTTGGGCAGGCCAACCACGAAGTCCATGCCAACCATCTCCCAAGGTCTGTCCGCCACTGGCAGGGGATACAAGAGCCCTGCCGGCCTCTGTCTAGAGGACCTGTTCCGAGCACACGAGACGCATGCTTGCACGTATTCCTTGACGTCTCGAGCCATATGCGGCCACCAATATGACCTTGCCAGGAGTTCAGTGGTCCGTTTATTGCCAAAGTGACCACCCACCCTGGAGGCGTGTGCCCAGGCGAGGACCTCCTGCCGTAGCTGAGGAGGCACCAAGGTCTTGCCTGGTGGCACTGACTCGAGAGCCACTGGAGCCACGGTCGTGAAACTCTCCGGCGGGAGAATTAACCGAGGCTCAGCCTCTCCTTCTTCCGCAGAAACCACCGAGCGTGAGAGAGCATCCGCACGGACTTTCTTCTCTCCTGATAGATAATGCAAGGTGGAGCGGAAGCGGGAGAAGAAGAGCAACCATCTGGCCTGACGAGAATTCAAGCGCTGGGCCGTCTGTAAGTAGACCAGGTTTTTATGGTCCGTATATACTTGATAATAATACAGCACAGTACAAAAAGAGGACTTGAAAATCCTCCAATAATGAGAACAGCAAAAGAACAACAAGGTTTACCCATACAGGCCTCCAAACAAATGCACTATCAGGATGCAGTGGATCCATATAATAAAGATGGCAACACAGGTGCAAAAATACCAATCAAGCAACTGCTCCAGCCTACCAATACATGGAGGGGGCGATTGCCTGGTATGTTGATGCACAAAACAACTTGTATGCGGCGCTGTTCACACTATGGCCCGCACAGCATCCAGGCCAGCCTAGTACCAACACCCTTCTATTAGTTCAGGCGGGCTGCCCAGCGCTAAAAAAATGCATGCCGTGTGAACAACAGACACCGCAGTTTACAAGACCAAATGGGCCCAACTGCACCCCGAATAAAAAGCGCAAAAAACACATTTTAAAAAAAATGTGGAGTATTAGCTGATATTTTGGCCAAAATACGTGAGCCCGTAACCTACGTCAAAGATCTCCACGCTTACGGGTACCTAACACTAAATAATAATACAGCACAGTACAAAAAGAGGACTTGAAAATCCTCCAATAATGAGAACAGCAAAAGAACAACAAGGTTTACCCATACAGGCCTCCAAACAAATGCACTATCAGGATGCAGTGGACCCATATAATAAAGATGGCAACACAGGTGCAAAAATACCAATCAAGCAACAGCTCCAGCCTACCAATAAATGGAGGGGGCGATTGCCTGGTATGTTGATGCACAAAACAACTTGTATGCGGCGCTGTTCACACTATGGCCCGCACAGCATCCAGGCCAGCCTAGTACCAACACCCTTCTATTAGTTCAGGCGGGCTGCCCAGCGCTAAGCGTGGAGATCTGAGGTAGGTTACGGGCTCACGTATTTTGGCCAAAATATCAGCTAATACTCCACATTTTTTTTAAAATGCGTTTTTTGCACTTTTTATTCGGGGTGCAGTTGGGCCCATTTGGTCTTGTAAACTGCGGTGTCTGTTGTTCACACGGCATGCATTTTTTTAGCGCTGGGCAGCCCGCCTGAACTAATAGAAGGGTGTTGGTACTAGGCTGGCCTGGATGCTGTGCGGGCCATAGTGTGAACAGCGCCGCATACAAGTTGTTTTGTGCATCAACATACCAGGCAATCGCCCCCTCCATGTATTGGTAGGCTGGAGCAGTTGCTTGATTGGTATTTTTGCAACTGTGTTGCCATCTTTATTATATGGGTCCACTGCATCCTGATAGTGCATTTGTTTGGAGGCCTGTATGGGTAAACCTTGTTCTTTTGCTGTTCTCCGTATATACTTGGAAAGGGAACCGAGCTCCCTCTGGGAGATGCCTCCACTCGGAAAAGGCCAACTTCATGGCTAACAACTCCCTGTCACTGATGGAGTAATTCTTTTCTGCCGGTGAGAAGGTCTTTGAGAAAAAGAAGCAAGGATGCTTCCGACCTTGAGCATCCTTCTGGAAAAGGACTGCTCCTGCACCGACGGACGAGGCATCTACCTCCAGAATAAACGGTTTATTCACATCGGGACGATGTAAAATGGGAGCGCCAGCAAAATGAGATTTTATAGCCGAGAAGGCCTTGGAGACCTGTTCAGTCCAAGCGTTGGGGTTAGCTCCTTTGTTAGTGAGAGCAACCAGAGGAGCAACCAGTGTGGAAAAGTGTGGTATAAACTGGCGGTAATAATTGACGAACCCCAAAAAGCGCTGCACCGCTTTGAGTGATTGGGGTTCTTGCAAGTCCATCACCGCTTGCAGTTTGGCTGGATCCATAGCCAATCCCTGGGCCGAGATGATGTAGCCCAAGAGCGGCAAGGACTCCTGCTCAAACTGACACTTTTCCAGCTTGGCAAAAAGAGAATTCGCCCGTAAACGGTCGAATACCCTGCAGACGTCTCTCCGGTGGGTGGTCAGATATGGCGAGAAGATGAGTATGTCATCCAGATAGACCACCACCGAGGTAGAGAGCATGTCGCGGAAGACGTCATTGACAAAATCTTGGAAGACAGCAGGCGCATTACACAGGCCGAAGGGCATGACCAGATATTCATAGTGGCCATCCCTGGTATTAAAGGCTGTCTTCCACTCGTCTCCCTCGTGAATGCGGATCAGGTTGTATGCCCCCCGTAGATCTAGTTTCGTAAAGATCTGGGCCCCTCACAACCTGTCAAACAATTCAGAGATCAGCGGAAGAGGGTATTTATTTTTTACTGTTATGGCATTGAGACCTCTGTAGTCAATGCAGGGACGTAACTCTCTGCTCTTCCTCTGAACGAAGAAGAACCCTGCGCCAGCCGGCGACACCGACTTTCTGATAAAACCTCTCGCCAGGTTCTCCCGGATATATTGAGACATGGCCTCCGTCTCGGGGAGAGATAACGGGTACATACAACCCCTAGGAGGTTCTGTGCCTGGCATAAGGTCTATTGGGCAGTCGTAAGGACGGTGTGGCGGAAGCGTCTCCGCAGACTTCTTAGAGAAGACGTCTGCGTACTGGTGGTAGGGTTTAGGGAGCGCGGAGAGATCCACAGGCACTTCAGTGGAAGCTACTTGAACCGTGCCCCTCAGACACCTTTCCTCACAGTCCTTGCTCCAACCCAGTATACTCCCCGAAGCCTAATCAATATGAGGAGAGTGGCAACGAAGCCAGGGAACGCCGAGAAGCACCTGGTTGATGCCATCTGGCAATATGAGCAGGGACAGAATCTCACGATGAGAGGGTGAGATAGAGAGACCAAGTGGGGCTGTCTGGTGGGTCACCTGAGATGATAAAGGTGCCCCATTTACCACCCTAATGGTCAGAAGTTGTGGTAGTAACACCAAAGGGATGGCATGTTTCTGGGCGAAGGTCGAGGACATAAAGTTCCCTTCGGCCCCGGAATCCACGGTAACCTCTGCCTCCCAGGTGGAGGACCCTGTTAGCACCACCGCGACTGGTCTCGCAGCCGCCTCCGCACTCACCGCTGGCCCTGCCGCTTCTGCTTCCGGCCTGGGTTCCTCCTGCCTCTGCTCCAGCGCGCACCCCCGGTCTTCCTGGCGTACCCCTCCTCTACCCTCAGCCGTGCGCACTGTGCCTCTGCGCACGCACCAGAGTGTCAGACCGCGCGTCCTTGCAGTACGGACACCCGCCAGCGTGACCTGACCCGGATCCACCTCCTGGCCAATCAGGAGCTACCACCAGGTATTTCAGGCCGCCCTCCCTTAGGGGAGGCGCCTGACTATCGAGTTAGTTCTCGCTGCGTCCAGGCCCTGCTCGCTTCTGCTAATCCCTTGCTCCAGCTCGCTCTCCCAGCTCCTGCTTCCCTTCCGCTTGTTTCTCTGCTAACCCTTCTGTGTGTTTTCCTTTTGCAGTCCGGTTTACCGCTGCCTACGCCGGGTTCCCGCTGTCCTCCCTCGTCCGTCAGCAACCCTCTCTCCATTCCCTGGACCCTGGTTACCCCGGACGCCTCTCTGGGTTCCCCACTGCCCATCTGCTGCTCACCCTCTCGAGCCGACCCCTGGTCCTGGCTGCTGTGACGTTTGAACTCCTTGAGCCTGCTCCCAAACGGTCCCTGTATAGGGGTCGGTCCACCTGGTGCGCTCGCTCGGGGAGGGTTCGACGTCACGGCCTGGTGGGTCCACTCTTGCTCCCGTCACCAGTAGCGTAACAGAACCACTGTCTAAGGTACCCCGGAATACCAGTTTGGGTGAGAAGGGTTTCGTATAGGACTGCCCACCGCCTACAACCACTGGACGTGGACGTTTTTTCGCCCGCAGAGGACACGTGCTAGCCGGGTGACCAAACTGTCGGCACCGATAGCAACGTACGGAGCCTCGCATCGGATGTGGCTTTGGGCCTGTGCGAGACACCTCCATAGGATCGGAGGTTGCAGGCTCCTGTGCGGGATATATTAGCGGCTCGGTGAAGGTGGGAGCCAGATTAACCCTTCGTCTGGATTGTGCACGTTCCAGCCCGCGCTCCGTAAACCGGAGGTCAATACGGGTGGAAACTGCAATCAGTTCCTCCAGACTTGTGGGAACCTCTCTAGTAGCTAGAGCATCTTTAACGTGCTCAGCTAACCCTCTCCAAAACACCGGGACTAGAGCTTTGTCCGGCCACTCTAATTCGGAAGCCAATGTCCGGAACCGGACGGCATAATGGCTGACCAAGAGCGACCCCTGTGTTAGGGATAGCAATTGGAGAGAAGTATCGTGCGTGATCCGTGGTCCCAAAAAAGCCTGCTTCAGGGCCGTGAGGAACTGAGCAGCACCCTGAACCACAGGATCATCACGTTCCCACAATGGCGTGGCCCACTGTAATGCCCTGCCAGACAGTAAAGAGACAATGAATCCCACCTTAGCCTGCTCTGTAGGGAACCGTGCAGCCAGTAACTCGAGCTGAATTGAGCACTGGCTGATGAATCCCCTACAGGTGGCGCAGTCACCTGAAAACTTGTCGGGGAGCGGGAGGCGAGAAATTGTCGGCGTGGGAATAGTGTGGGCACACGTGAGACAGCCTCAGCGACTGTCTGAGCAGCAGCTAGCGCAGCATTCGCAGCTGAGTTGGTGCTCTCAATAGCCGCCAACCTGCTCTCCAGCTACCGAACGTAGAGCTGCAGCTGCTGTACGTCTGCCATTACCAGCCAGACCCTGGCGCTAGTGTAATGTTAGGGTCGGCGGAACGCACCGGATCTAAATAATAGGAGGTGCGTTCGCCGCCCGGGGTCCTCCGTGCGGTAGATGACAAGACCGCTGCTGGACAATGGCAGATACGCAAGAGGTGCAGTACGGCGCTCGGGTTAACGTCACCCGAGAGCCTAGGATCGGCTCTGTTCAGACACACGGACCTCTAAACATAAAGAAGAGGCAGACGCTGGCCCTGTTAGCCTCGCAGGATAACCAGCTGGTGGCGTTGCAGCTGCAAACGCCAATAGACACTGCTACTGCAGCGCGGCGGTAATGATAGCCTCTGAACGGCGGTGCCGGAAGAGCCGGACACCGTCGGACGCTAGTGCTAAGTGCGGTGTGCACTGTGGCGAATAACTTGCCACTATCTGGCGCTGACTATGTACCAACACTCTGTCACCAATCGTATTATCAGAGGGAAGAGGTTTCTTAATAAGTCAGTCACCAGAAAATGCATCCATCACCATTCACACATAGCAATCTTAGTCTACACTAGCGCATAGCCGAGCTGCCATGTGGGCTTTTTATAGCCATGCGCTTCCGGGACCTTCCAGTAGCCTGGAAAGGACCAATCAGATCCGATGCAGGACCTGAGCATGTGACCCCTGCTCTCCAGTGAGAGATCACGTTACGGGCATGCCCAGTAGCACAGCACGAGGACTTAGCCTCTAGAGCGGTTCCCTGCAGGACAGGTTGCGCTACCATTGCTGCACCAGAGGTGGCAGAAACATCCAGGCTCACAGAACGAGTCTGAGCAGCACGCCTGGCTCACCGTGATTGCTGAGCAGGGTCCAGAGCAGTCGGAGTGGAATGGGAGACCGCTGAATGTACGGCTCTGGATTCCTGCTGTGCAGAGCCAGAAATCCGGCGCCTAACACAGTGGACAATGTCCTCAGTAGTGTGAAATGGGAGATTTCTAGAAGGTTCCAACAGAAAACATCATACTTTATAGACATTTTACATTACACCTCCCTCTTTTAGAGGGCGCTATGGAGGCATTACCTCTCAGCAATCGGCCATGCGCACCTCAGCGGGTTCACCCCGGCGGGACAACCCATCGGCATTTCCATGTTCGCTGCTCTTTTTGTGTTGTACTGTAAAGTCATACTGTTGAAGGGCAAGGCTCCAGCGGAGCAACCTTCCATTGGTTCCGGACACTGTGTGCAACCATCTCAGAGGGTTGTGGTCGGTTACCACCGTGAAGGTGCGCCCATACAGGTAAGGCTGCAAACGTTGCAGTGCCCACACCATGGCCAGACACTCCTTCTCAATGGTGAAGTATGCCACTTCCCTCGGGAAAAGTTTCCGGCTCAGGTACAACACGGGGTGCTCTTGGTTCCCCGAGTCGACCTGGCTGAGCACAGCACCGAGGTCAAACTCGCTGGCGTCGGTCTGTACCAGAAACGGGCGACTGCTATGGACTGCTCTCAACACTGGAGAGCTGCACAGGGCTGCTTTCAAAGCTTGAAAGGCCGCCTCACAGTCATCTGTCCAATTGACTGTTTGGGGTAGCCTCTGCTTGGTGAGGTCAGTCAAGGGATTTCCAAGGGTGCTATAGTCTTGAACAAACCGCCTATAGTACCCTGCGATGCCCAAGAAGGACTCCACCTGTTTCTTGGTCCTGGGGGTGGGCCAGGACGCGATTGTGTCCACCTTGTCTGGCTCCGGACTCATGGAACCCCCGCCTACCCGGGGCCCCAGGTAGTGGACCTTGCTCATGCCCATCTGACACTTTCCCGGCTTGATAGTCAGGCCTGCCTAGTGAAGACGCTTGAGCACCTCCTGGAGATGCTGAAGGTGTTCCTCCCAGGTGGAACTGAAGATGGTGATGTCCCCGGAGCAGGTGGTTGACCATCCGCTGGAAAATGGCAGGGGCAATCTTCATGCCGAAGGCATGACCGTGGACTCGTACAGTCCAGAGGGGGTGATAAAGGCGGATTTCTCCTGCGCCTCAGGGGAATCTGCCAGTATCCCCGACTCAAATCCATGATGGATATGTACCTTGCTTTTGCCAACCGCTCAAGCAGGTCCTCGATGCGCGGCATCGAGTGGGCATCAGAGGTTGTGATGGCGTTGAGCCCCCTGTAGTCCACGCAGAACCGGGTGGTTCGATCCTTTTTTTTTTTTTTAATCAGATAGTTTTTATTCACATTTTCATTATAACAAACAAGTGAAAAACAACTGTATCACCATCCATCCCACCCTCCCCCCCCAACACCCCACACCCCCAGCCCGGTCCACAAAAGAAATAAGAAAATTATACACAAAAAGCACAAACCTTATGAAAATATAAAATACATGCACATAGACACAGTGGATAACAATGTCGACCAAAATCAGCTATTAGACGAATAGGTTCGCTGCCGGCAGACCCGGGGTGTCCAGCCAACCAGCCCAAATTTGCTCAAAAGTATTCGGTCGTCCCCTCTTAAGGTATATGGCTTTTTCTCTATAGAGTTTATAGTTTAATTTATTGATATATTCTGTCCGAGATGGCACCTTATCTAAAATCCAATGGTATGCTATCAGCTTCCTAGCAGCATAAAGTATTCTGGCAACTGCGGTTTGAAGGTATTCATCTCCCCCCACATCCTGCACATAACCCAAGAAACAGACAACGGGATCTCTCGGGATATCCTGTCCTGTAGTCACATGGATCAAATTAAGGACCAGAATCCAAAATACCTGCAGGCAGGGGCACGTCCACAACATATGTAAGATATAAGCATTCTCGAGCATACATTTAGGGCACTGCGAATCCATCCTCATCCCCATATCAAATAACCATTTAGGGGTTCTATAAACTCTATAAAGAATATACAATTGGGACAAACGATTGGGTTCGCTAAGAGACAGCCTGGGGACCATCTGCAGAATAGATTCCCATTGATCCCCTGAAATGGCGCCCAACTGTTGCTCCCACTTCGCCAGCGCTCCTATCGGATGCTTCACCAAAACCATTGAAAGAAGTCCACCGTACACAAACGAGATTAAACCCCTAGTGGATGCCTGCAGCCCAAGCCTGCTGACAATAGCATCCTGGTGTGTATATATATATATACTATTCATTTGGTCCAGCACTGTGTAGGCATGCCGCAACTGCAGATACTGGAAGAACATAGAGTGTTGGAGCGGAAAATCCCGTCTCAGTGTGTCAAAGGACTTAAAAACCCCATCCTCCACTAATTGCGACAGCCACCAGATACCTATTCGCCTCCATTGCGCAAAACCTTTAAGCGACCTCATTTGCGGCAAATACAGGTTATCCCAAATAGGGGAGTATTTTGTGAAACCCGTGATTCCTCTTAACTGTTTAATTTTATCCCACACTTTAATCATGAGAAGGACCGTAGGATATCTAGACGCCCAAGGACTAAATCTGCCCGCCTCTAAGTTGGATAACAGCGACCCCTGACCCACAAGAGACCGGAAAATCAACTGGCCCCCCGCTGTCTCCGCTGGGAAGCCCTCCATTCCACCCGCCATGTGCTGACATTGAGAGGAGAGAAAGTAGAGCCACGGATTGGGCAGCGCCAGCCCCCCCTCCTCTTTAGATTTTTGTAAGTGTTCCAATTTGATCCTTGCACCCTTTTTTAACCAAATAAGTTCTCTAAATATCGCATTAATTTTGTGAAACCTATTTTGAGGGAGCCAGACTGGGGAGTTGTGAAGAACATACAGAAGCTGCGGCATGATCACCATTTTCAGTAAGTTCACTCTCCCCACCACAGAAAGATGCAACTTAGCCCAGGCCTTAACCTTCCCCTTAATCCTGGCCATCAGTGGCGAGAGATTCAAATATTCAAAATCCATTAGTTTATTAGATATCATAATACCCAGATATTTGAAAGTTGTTACAACCGGCACCTGTGTGACGTTGATTGGGATCGGATCTAAAGGGAGAATCGCAGATTTTTCCCAGTTAATAACTAGTCCCGAGACAGCGCCAAAAGAATTAAGGAGCAGCATCACGTTATGTAATGATCTATCAGGGTCAGCCAAGAACATAAGCAAGTCATCAGCATAGAGTGCTACCTTCTCCTCCTGTCCTCCGTATCTGAACCCCTCGATGCCCTTATCATATCTTATTCTGGAGGCCAGAGGCTCTATTGCTAAAGCAAAGAGTAGCGGGGACAGAGGGCAGCCCTGCCTCGTACCTCTATAAAGAGGAAAAGGGTCAGACAGTGATCCATTTGCTCGTATTCTTGCTTTTGGTTTGGAATATAGGAGCCTGATCCAGCTAATAAAACCCGGACCAAACCCCATACAGCGAAGTGTAGCCCAGAGGTAGGTCCACTCTACACTGTCAAATGCCTTGGCGGCATCCAGAGACAGGACCACCCTCCCCCCCGCATTATCCGCCCTCACCTGCATGTTCAAATACAGTCGCCTAATATTTATGGCTGTAGACTTACGAGGCATGAAACCCGTCTGATCCGAATGTACTAACGATTCCACCACCTTCGAAAGTCGAGTGGCCAAAACCTTAGCCAGGAGCTTAATGTCCACCGTCAGGAGGGAAATGGGTCTATATGACGCCGGGAGTGTCGGGTCTTTGTCCTTTTTTGGCAGCACAGTAATAATAGCTTCACGCATAGAAGATGGGAGAGCTCCAGAACTGAGACTATCATTGAATACAGCCAGCAAGGTAGGGAGTAGTACAGATTTATACTTTTTGTACACCTCAACCGGTAAGCCATCCACCCCCGGCGCCTTACCATTGGACATAGATCCCAAAGCCTCTTCAAGCTCCCCCAAGTCCAGCGGCTCATCAAGCATACGTCTCGCCTCGTCAGTTAGACGTGGGAGTATAGCGGGCCCAAAAAAGTTGTCAAGGTCTTCAGTCGAGGCCCTGGTGTGTGAGGAGTATAACTCGGTATAAAAAGTCTCCAAAATTCTCAAAATACCCGGTGTGTCATTGAAAAGTTGCCCACCCACATCCCAAAGGCCGGCTATAAACGAGGACCCCCGCTGTGGTGAAGTTATAACCGAGAGCAAATGACCAACACTCTCCGCATTTTCAAAATATTGAACTGACTGAAACATACGTTTTCGTTTCGCAGTTTCTAGCGTCATTTTAGTCACCTTCAACTGTGCCTCTTTTAGCCTTTTCTGACTGGCGGAAGTGAATTGCATGGAGAGAGCCTTTTCCGCATCCTCCAGCTCATGAAGTATAATCTGAGATTCTGCTCTGGAATTAGATTTAAGCTTTGAAATCTCACGTATATACATGCCCCGCAGGTATGCCTTCAGAGTCTCCCAAACAGTCAAACTAGATGCTGAACCCAAATTAAACCTGAGATGTTCCTGTATCTCAAAGCTAGAGCTATCATTCTTATCCACTAGCTGCATCCAAAACGGATTAAGTCGCCATAACGGTTTAGTTTTCAATCTATTATCCCCCCCCTTGATTGTAATGGACATGGGCGAGTGATCTGACACTGTTCTCAGCAAATAATTAATGTCTAAAATTTTTCTCAGCATCAAATCATCACCCATAGCCAAATCAATGCGTGACACTGAGACAAAGGTAGAGGAGAAGCATGAATATTGGTAGACATCAGGATTACGACTTCTCCATAAGTCAGTCAGGGCTAGCTCATGTAACAAAACTCCGAAAGGCGTACGATTACCTCCCGGTTTCAGGGGTGCATGATTAACTCTATCCCAGTGGGAGTCCAAAACATTATTAAAGTCCCCCACCACCATATAAGGGACCCCCGGAAAGTCCCTCAACATGGTATGAATTTTATATATAACTTTGCTACTATATGGCGGGGGGATGTATATAGAAATGAGTATCATTATCTCAGCAAAGAGTATGCAGAATAGAAAGACGAATTGCCCCTCCGTGTCCACCACCACCTGATTGCATGTAAACTGGGCACCTGAACAGACCAGTATGCTAACTCCCCGGGAGTATTGAGAGTACATGGAATGATACCCATGTTGTATCCACCTCTTATTTAATATACCAAGTGTCTCAGGAGTAAGATGCGTCTCTTGTAAACATACAACAGTTGGCTTCTGATCCATTATAAAGGAAAATATGGCCTGTCTTTTTACTGGGGACTTTAGCCCTCTAATATTCCAGCTAAGTATTTTAACGTCACCCATTCTCAAGTCGATATACAGTCGGTGCCAATATCCACCGTGTCATAGTAGAGCTTACATTGTTGTGCACAAAAGTTACATAGGACCCGACAAACCCCTAGAACCCCCCCTCCCCCCCCAGAACTCTCCCCAACATGTCCCCCGGCAGCGCCAAGGGTATTTCAAACAAGGGTGATGTTATTCCCTTCCACATCAGTCAACGGGCGTTTCACTTCCTAACTGCTGCCCACACATAACAGAATGAGTCCCCACAGCACATGGCAACCATCTATAGCAAAACGACAACATGTCGAGCAGTTTCCTGCAACAGAACCGAAAGTCAAGACACCAGACAGCGCAGAAGTGTCCAAAGTAGCAAATACATCATCAGCCGCATTCCCGGTCTTCCTCATCCTTCCTCAGCTGCTGTTCATTCAGATCCAGCCAGTCCATAGCATCTTTAGCATCCAGAAAAAAGTGAATTTTGCTCCGGGCCTCGACCCGCAGCTTGGCCCGGAATATCATAGAATATCGGATACCTATGGCCCTTAGACGTTTTTTGAAGTCCATAAATTTAGCTCTCATTCTTTGGACTTCTGGCGAGAAGTCAGGGTGAAAAGAAACTCTGGAGCCATCAATAGAAAGGTCAGGATGTTCCCTTGAATATCTAAGGATATTATCCCTGTCCCTGTAGTGGAGAATTTTAGCCAAGATAGGCCTCGGTTGGTAACCAGGAGGAGGGCGGGTAGGAAGCCTGTGAGCACGTTCCACAGCATATAAATGAGTTAGATTATCAGTTCCTATTTTCTCCTTAATCCAGGCTTCGATAAAAACAGTAGGATTTTTGCCTTCATAACGTTCAGGCATGCCAACAATGTGGACGTTGTTCCGTCTAGACCTGTTCTCTAGGTCATAAGTTTTGGCCCACACAGCAACCATATCTCTTTTAAGTTCTTTATGATGCTGCGCTGACTTAGACATAGTACCCTCCACAACTCCGACTCGTTTCTCAAGTTGCCCGGTTCTGTCTTTAACGGTGTGTTCATGCCTCACATTTTGCATGGATTCTTGTAAATAACCCAGCTGAGTGAGCACAGAAGAAATAGCAGACCCACACTGCATAACTGCCATCAGCACATCTTTGATAGTAGGTTCAGTTGGCATTTGCAGCTGCAGTGCTTGGAGCTGACTTTTGTTTTGTTCCACTAGTTCTCCCCAGCTGGTTGCAGCGTCCTGCTTCTCCCAACCACCAGAGCCTGTGGCCTCCTTCTCTCCCCTCTCCCCCACCTCCGGATCCATACCTCCACCTGCAGACTCCAGCTCTTCATCTGTCTCCTGGAGGGACTCGCGCTCTGCATCCTCCACTCTGGCAAAGCGTCTCAGTCGGGCTGCCACCTCCCTGTTCCTGGCCTCACTGTCTGCAGCTGCTTCCTCCAGAGCACGCACTGTGGTAGCAGCGCCATCTTGGGACCCAGGCCCCAGCTCATTAGTCACTCTTCTCTGACCTTTTTTTGGCATGATTTAGGGCTAGAGGCTGAATGTCTCTGTCCAGTGGCACCCGCAGGTCTCAGGAATGCACACAGATTAGTTACTGACTGTGCTGTGGGGATATAATGGCAGTAATCAGTAGCTGTGTGTGGGAGCTCAGCAGACCCACGTCCTCCTCACATGCTGCTAGGCCACGCCCCTGGTTCGATCCTTTTTAGGCACGAGGACTACAGGTGAGGCCCACGCGCTTTTTGACCGTCGAATTACCCCCAGCCTTAACATCTCGATCTTTTGGCACATGACTTGTTGCACCTCCTCAGAGATCCAATAAGGTGTTCGCCGTAGTGGGGCGTGATTCTCGGTGTCCACCTCATGAACCGCTAACTCTGTTCTCCCAGGTCGGTTGGTGAACATGGCCCGGAAGGGTTCCAGGGCTTCCACCAACTGCGACCGCTGGGATACGGTTAGCAAACCACTTATCTCCATGTCATCAATGGACCCATCGGCAGTGGCGTAGCAACTGTTTGTGGCGCCCGGGGCGGTCAAAAAATTTGCCGCCCCTTTGGTCGTTGATAATCCGGATGCATCCGAAAAGACCACACTACACTCAAAGATGTCTGCTGTTATTATTTCTAAATTTATAGACTTTCATCTTCTTGATGATGCTGGATGAAGACCTAATGGCTTTTTTTTATAATAATTTGTAATAATGTGACAGAAAAAAAACAGAAAGTACAAATTATTTTCGAAACTTGGGTTTTGTTTTAAAAATAAAACATTCTAAGTATATAATAATATGCAATCATGTGTCCTTTTGTGAATACACTTAAAAACAGATAAAAAAAATTAGAAGGCTGGCACAAAAATGGGCATCAAAGTGGGCTATGAGGTATGGTATTGAAGGGGTTAAATGGCTTTGTGCCGCTGATCTGACACGTGATTTACATACCTTGTGATGCCACACATCAAGTTCATGTCAATCCAGCCTGGCACAAATGGGTTATGGGCATCAAAACTGCCATCAAAGTGGGCAGAGAACCAATTTTCACACATGTGAATAAGTAACAGCTAAATTTAAGGGGTTAAATGGCTTTGGGCCACTGATCTAACACCTGATATACATACCTAGTGATGCCCCACATGAAATCCATGTCACTCCAGCCTGGCACAAATGGGTTCTGGGCATCAGAACTTTGATGCCAGTTCAGGTGTTAGATCAGTGGCCCAAAGCCATTTAAGCCCTTCAATACCATACCTCATAGCCCACTTTGATGCCCATTTTTGTGCCAGCCTTCTAATTTTTTTTATCTGTTTTTAAGTGTATTCACAAAAGGACACATGATTGCATATTTATTATGTACTTTTATTTTTATTGAAAAACCTGAAAAAAACAAAATAAAAAATAGACGAATAAGAAACTGCCGAATAAGAAACCAACTTCAGCATCGTCAATCTCCAGGACTCAAGGCCTGAGGCTGTCAGGGACCAGGTTGACCGGGCGGTGTGTGGCAGGCCGCAGGCAGGTCACGTGTCTCCCTCGTCCTCCCCTCACAGATATCACGGGCAACCCGGCAGCGCTTCCCGCCGTCCCCCTCACTCACCGTCTCCTGTGTCCCTCCCGGGATCCGCTCTGAGTCCTGCTGCGCCGGCTCAGCGCGAACACCTCCTCCAGGAGCGGACGGGTCTCTGAGTGCGCCCGCCGCCCAGCACCGGCTCAGGAGCGGACAGCAGCCAAGGCTCCAGTCCAGCAAGCCAGGTAGTAGAAGAATTTGAAAGCGCCTGCACTGTGCGCCTCCGCGGAGTCCGCGCTGTTCTCCCACAGGCCACAGTGACAGAGGAGAGGAATTGAATTGCTGCCGCGCCGCCCCCACACACGTGCCGCCTGGGGCGGACCGCCCCCCCCGCCACGCCACTGCCCATCAGTCTTGGCTTGGGCCAGCATGTCCAGGAGGGGGTCTTCCTACCCATCCTCGGGCAGGTTGCAGACCGGTAGGACGCAAGCTTCACGTTCGTGGTGCGCCTTCAGCATGTTGACGTGAAAGGCCTTGCACCTACCCCGAGCATGGTCAAGCGTGACCACGTAGGTGACCGGGTTGAGCTGTTGGTGGACGACGTATGGGCCTTCCCAGGCTGCCTGAAGCTTATCCGTTGGTACGGGGACCAGCACCCACACCTTTTGACCCACCTGGTAGGTCCGCTCCCGGGCGTTCTGGTCGTACCAGTGCTTTTGGTCAGCCTGAGCCTGCGTCATGTTGTCATGCACCAACTGCGTCAAGGTCTGCATCTTGTCACGGAAGCGCATGACATAATCCACGATGGACACTTCTGTGGGGTTTGGCTCATCTTCCCAGGATTCTCATCAACCCAAGGGGTCCCCGGACTCACCTGCCATACAGGAGCTCGAAGGGAGAGAACCCGGTCGAGGCCTGCAGAACTTCTCTATAAGCGAACAGCAGGTGTGGGAGGTACCGCTCCCAGTCGCGCCCTTGGGTCTCAACCAGCATGCGGAGATTCTGGTTGAGGGTACCGTTGAAGCGTTCAAACAAACCATTAGTCTGTGGGTGATACGCACTGGATACCAGGTGCTTCACCTGCATTTTCTTACAGAGAGCCTCCATTAGGCGAGACATGAATTGGGTCCCTTGATTGGTAAGCATCTCTCTGGGAACTCCTACCCTTGAAAAGATGGTCACCAGTGCGTCAGCCACCTTATCTGCCCTGGTTGAAGACAGAGCTACTGTCTCTGAGTACCGGGTAGTGTAGTCTACCACGGTGAGAATGTATCGCTTCCAGAGCTGCTGGGGACGGCCAGCGGGCCTACAATGTCCACCGCGATTCTCTGGAAAGGCTCCTCTATCACCGGCAAAGGAATAAGGAGAGCCTTAAGAGCAGGCCCCGCCTTACCCACTTTTTGACAGATGTTACAGGAGCGGCAGTAGGTCGTGACATCTGTCCCCATCTTGGGCCAATAGAAGCGTTGAGACAGCCGTGCCTTTGTTTTGCTGATCCCCAAGTGTCCAGCGAGTGGAATCTCATGGGCAATCCGCAACAACTCAGTTCTGAACTGTAGGGGGACGACTAGCTGTCTTTCCCTCAACCACTCCTTTTGGGGATCTCCGGGTACTGTCTCATGGTACAACCTTCCTCATTCCCAGAACACCCTCTCCTTATCAGGCTCGGATGTGGGTGTCTCGGCGAGGTGTCTCAATTTCTCCGGGCTGGCATCTGAGAGCAGAGCAGCCTGGAACTCCTTGCTGGAGGCTGCCAGAAGTGACGTCAGGGTTCCTTCCTTACTGAGACCCTGAGAACCGGCTCTGGGGTCACCTCTGGTTCAGTCTCTCCTGTAGCAGAAGAGGGTCCAGAAGACAGGGCGCTACCTGCGATCTGGGCACTCTGACTGCGTGTGACAGCTACTACGTATGCTGTCTCCCTGGGGATTTCTACAGACCCACCAGTTGGTGCTGCTATGGGCTCTACCTCCCCATCCACCCCCAACACTTCAGGAGCAGTGCTACTTATGGGCCAGTTACCTTCCTCGGTGGCACTGGTCAGTTGCATGGCATTACCTTCCTCATGGTCCCCCATGCACCTCCCCATTTCCTTGAGCACCATTGCTTGCTCCTACCAGGGGTTCCTCAGCTGTCTCACTCCGCAGAGTGATGGGGCTGAGCACTTCGGTACCTGTGGACACATCTATCGTTTCAAAGAAATGGTTAACAGGTTCAGTCGGCAGAGATACATCATCATCATGATTCCCAGGAAAAGAATGGTTATCAAATTTCTTTGGTACATTTACATCACCATCAGCATCATTCCTGGGGAGAGAATGATTGTTAGTTGCATCATTACTCATCACGTCATTAGCAGGTAACACATTCAGTTTCCCGTCATCATCAACACCAGGGTTAACGTTACCCTTATTATCAGACTGGGGAGGGGTGTCAGGGACGTAGTATGCAACCATCCTCCCTAAGTCAGTCCCCAATAAAACATCAGTGGGCAGGTTTTCAGACACTCCCACTTCCATCAACCCGCTCCCAGCAACCTATTCAAGGAATACCCGGGCCACTAGCAAGGGACAGCGGGTTCCCCCGATCCCGGTGACAGTCAGGATTTTCCCCTCAACAAACTCTTCAGGGGCTGCCAGTCCAGGACGGATGAGGGTTCGTTCAGCCCCGGTGTCCTTGAGGCCTGTAGCAAGACGGGCCCCCACCTGAACAGGTTGAACATTGTCGTCAATCCTCCCAACCACACCTCCCACCAAAAGAACAGAGGCGTTGGGCCCAGAGGCCTTGGCTGGGGGGTTCTTTGGCTTTTCCGGACAGGCTTGACGGAAGTGACCAGTCCGATTGCAGTTGAAACACAGGCGACTGTCAGTAGTAGGCCTGGTGTTGGCAACAGGGACAGGGCCTCCGGAGAGACGGCTAGCTGGGGGCACTGGGGTTGGTTGCAGGCTTACCCCCTCTCCAGCTGGTGGTGACTGGCCTCCGCGCCTCTGGCTTCCAGTTGGCCTCATAGTTGTCGGTGATCTGCGCCGCTTTATCCGCATTCGTTGATTTGCGGTCCAGGATGAACTGTCGGATCTCAGCTGGGCAGAGATGCAGGAACTGGTCTTTGATCATCAGGTCCCGTAGCAGCTCAAAGGAATCAACGGACCGTCCATGGATCCACTGGTCAAAGTGGGTCCTGAGTCCTTGCACCATATCACTGTAGATATCATGTGGGCCACATTGGAGGTTCCGGAACTTCTTTCGGTATACCTCAGGTGTCAGCCGGTATTTGGCGATCAGGGCCTGCTTTATGGCATCATAGTCATCGTCGTCTTCTGACGGAAGAGAAGCAAACGCCTCCAGAGCTTTGCCTTTTAGCCCTGGGGTCAAGTACCTTGCCCCTTGGTCTCTAGGCAGCTGGTACTGTCTGCAGGCTTTTTCAAAGGCTCGCAGAAATGTGTCCAAGTCCCCATCCTTTTCCATCACGGGAAAATGCTCTGGCCGGGGTTTAGGAGTCTGGACGCTGCTGGGCTCACTGCTTTGGGCTGTGGGGGCATTCCCCCCTCCGCTGGAGCACCTCCAGTTCATGGGCTGTTGTGAGTTCATTCTCCCCTTCACCTTTAATGTCTGATGAACTCCCTCTGCTGGTGAAGACAGGTAGTGAAATTGATTGGGATGGGAAGAACTTGCCATCTGAACAGGCGGAGTGTGATTGGACATCTGGAATTTCTGAGTGGATATAAGGCAGCCGACGCCCTGCAGGGCTGCTGGTGATCCATTCTGCTCTGATCTCTTGTGTCCAGTTTAGTTCCTGTTTACTAAAAGCTAAGTTTTTGCCCTGCTATTATTCCATGAGATTTTGTTTGGTTTCCTTAGTGTTTGTATTCAGCCAGTCCTGGTTGGGACTGGCTGAATTCCATTTTTGTCTCTGATCAGTTGATCTCTTTGCTCTGTTTTCAGAATATACCTGAGTGCTGTTATAGTGATTTTGAAGTCTAGCGATTTCAGGGCCTTTTTCCCTATCAGATGGTTGGGACATTTTTGGTAGGGTTTTTTGCGGATTGCAGCCAGCATCTTTTCTGTCCTGTCCTATCTAGTTAGTTGGGCCCCATCGTTTGCTCAGCCTGTCTTTCTGTTTATGTTTTTATGTTTTTCACTGACAATACATGTTGGGGGCTGTCTATTGCTTTGGGGTCTGCTCTGGGGCAGTTTAGATTTCCCCTTTCTTTCTTTAGGCTTATGTAGTTCTCCGGCTGTGACGAGGGGTTTAGGGCACCGTAGCAACCCCCCACGGCTACTGTTAGTTGTTGTGAATAGGATCACGGGTCTGCAATCCGATAGCTACCAACCTCTCCGGTTTTCTGGACTTTGCTTGTATTTTTGTTTTCTCCTCCTCCGGTGACTCATTTATAAAAATGGGCCCTCTGCACCTCGCTCTCGCTGCTCCGCCTCTGCTCGGCACTCAGCTCCCTCCGCCTCCCGCTCGGCTCGCTGCTCCGCTCTCTCCCGAACTTGCTGGATCAGCGTCAGACATCCATCACGGTATTTTGCAGGGAGTGCGTCCAAGGCCGCTTGCAGGTAGGGGACCAGCCCGCTCTGGTTGAATGTGGGGCCAGCGCTCAGGAGTGGAGTCTCTGCTGCAGCCCCATAGTCACTTGGGCCAGCTTCTGCGTCTGCTGGGCTCTGGTCGTTGTCCAGCTGCAACAGAGCCGCGATCAGTTGATCTCTGGTTTTGTTTGTGGCGTCAATGCCTTGGTATGTGCATACTGCAGCAAGGTTTTCCTTTTTCTGCTGTCTGTACCAGTGTTATCCTTTTGCCCATGGTTGCCAAATAAAAGATAGGAAAGAAAAACGAAGAAGGGAGGGAATACTTGCAAGTACACAAAAATGTCTCAGGACTAGTAATCACTGAGTCTGTTCTCCAAAACCTATGATGCAGGATTCCCGCAGGAACCGTGCAGGTCTTTAGTGAGAGGAATGATTGCTCAAACCAAATCACTAATGCTCTAGGATTATCCCACCAAATGTCAGGAACAGCCCACCACTGCCACCAATATGGGACGAACAGCAAGGAGGCACGCCGCTGCCAAATTGTGACGAGCAGCGTGGCCTGTGCCACCAATAGGTCACGATCCCACCATTGACACGGGTTTGTCAGCGGACGGAGGGACGTGATGCACTGCCGGCACACGGCTATCACAGGCACAGTGGGGGCTTATCTTAGTTATCCCACCACGGGCACCATGTGACAAAAACAAAGCAAGCTAATCTTGTTCTAACAATTTATCGCAGGGGGGTATTTTGGATGCCCCACTACTGCTAACCACCTTCCGAGAACTGCGGGGATTTATGTATATCCCACTTTCTCAGTTCCACTTTGGAACTCGCAGCTCTCCGGCGCCCCCTTACCCTCAGGTCAGTCAGGGAACTGCACCTAGGATAATTAGTCGCCGGACGGGCTGCTTGTTGTGCACGGGCCGCTAGACTACTGCAGTAAGGGAATTATCAATGCTGTGGCCACAACCCCTCATTCAGCAATATAAGACCCTTCTGTACTGCCAGCTAGTCTCGCCAGCCGCGCACACCACGCTGCCACCAGCCACGCTTTACTTAATCACAGTTAATTAAGAGGGTCCGTGACTAACCGCAAATTAGTAGCGATTATCTAAAAAAGGCGCATAGTTTGTTTCTTAGAGCATGGAGTCAAACTGATAATTTTACGATTTATTCCCCAAAGTCGGGCAGTGATTACAAATAAAAGTTGCTATAAAGTTGAGACATTAAATATGTACAATACAAATATAACATAAAGGGATTAAAATACAGAAATAAATTACACTTACAGTTGCATATTGTTCTTTAAGCAACCCATGTGGCTTGGGGGAGAGACCAGACGTCCCAAGACATCCGCACGTCTTGTCAGCATGAAAACACAGCTCCAACTGACTGGAATTTGCTAGGGAATACCTATAGACTAGGGTCTGTGACCTCACGAAATGGGCGGTCTGGAGAGGTCCAACCTCCTCTCCAAGTTATGATTTGGCTACAAAACTTAGAATAACTATATCTAAACGAGAAAAGCCCGTACCAACACACATAGGGCATCATTGTTTGTGATTTACCGAATAGAATCCGAAGACACCAAGCATGCCATACTTAGGACACTCCGTTTGGGAGCAATCCATTTATCAGTTTCTGGAGGTTATAACTGTGAAAATTAGGAATTAGTAAGCTGGTTTCATTGCCTACGCAGTGATATGGTTATTATATCTCTCAGGTGTATGGTTTTTACAATATGACTTGTTTTAATACTTCCCATATAGTGGCATCCAGCCTCGGCCAGAACAAAGAGATATTTTCCCTCTAGCTGTGCTTCGAGAGGAAATGCCCGGTATCAGATGCCGGCAGAAAGCACACACACAGACAGCTGCTAAGGGGGGCAAAAGGAGGGGGGGGAAGTGCTGCCAGTGGACAATGTCCTCAGTAGTGTGAAAGGGGAGATTTCTAGAAGGTTCCAACAGAAAACGTCATACTTTATAGACATTTTACATTACACTAGAAACAAGTGCTGGATTATCACTAACTTCCTAAGTCCCATCCATTCCTTCCCAACCGGGATTTCTCATCCGAGCACTTCCCATAAATCTCACCAAGCATTGAGGTGAGCTGAAAGCAATTTTTTTCAATAGATTAATGGTAGGCATGGGTGATGTCTACATAAAAATTCTTTCCTGAAGTCATGTAAAAAAAAGCCGGCCTGCAATTTGCCAGGACACATGCTGAAAAATATGAAGATTCCTGGGATTCTGGAATTTTTTTTGGAACTGATGGATTCAAAACTGTGACATTGCAAAGGTCAGGAATACAATGAAAATGCATGGTGCCTGCAGTGAAACATGGTGGTGGCAGTGTCCTTATGTGGGACTACATGAGCACTGCTGGTGTCGAGGTCTATATGTTATTGATGGTATCATGAATTCACAAATGTTCTGCTTTATAGTGAAAGAGAAGCTGCCATCACTCCGTGCTCTTGGTAGACCTGCACTTTTCCATCATGACAATGGTTCAAGCACACATGTATGGCCAATATTGCATATTAACGAGCATCATAAAAGTGATTCCATGGCCAAGTGTTTTCTGATCTGAACCCCAAACACCTATGGTGAATTCTGAAGAGACAAGTTGCCATCACTTTTCATCCAGCATCCAGGCGCTAAGAAAGCTCGTTATTGAAAAAGAGAAAGAAGATAGATGATGTATTATGTAACCAACTTATGTAAAAAGGCCTAGAAGACTTGGTGCTGTCATTAAAAAATCATGGAAAACATACAAAATGATAGATGTAGTAGCTTTTGATGTGGGGTGTACTCATTTTTTATCAACTAATTTGTGTAACCCTAAAGATTTGGTAATGAAAACTATATTAACCTATCTTACATGTTTTGATTACAATAAAAGTTCCATGAAGTGTTGGCAACATTTTAGAAATTGTTCTTGTGTTCAGTGAGATATTAATAAAAATCTTACCGAACAAAGGGGGTGTACTCATTTATGCTAAGCAATGTTTATTAACATTTATAAAACACAGAACATTAGTTTCTTTCCTGCATGCCTTCTCTCCTGTTTTACAAGATACGATTTATGTATGAAAGATTTCCACCATTCTGAATATGCTTCTATGTGTGACTTCTCTCGTGGCTCACAGGACTTGATTTTTTTGTGAAGCATTTCTCACAGACTTAACATGAATACGGCTTCTCTCCTGTGTGAATTCTCTCGTGTAGAATAAGACTCGTTTTAACCGTGAAAGACTTCCCACATAGTGAACATGAATACGGCTTCTCTCCTGTATGAATTCTCTGATGTTTAATAAGATTCCTTTTAACCGTGAAAGACTTCCCACATTCTGAACATAAATACGGCTTCTCTCCTGTGTGAATTCTCTCGTGTAGAATAAGACTCGTTTTAACCGTGAAAGACTTCCCACATAGTGAACATGAATACGGCTTCTCTCCTGTATGAATTCTCTGATGTCTAATAAGATCCCCTTTATATCTGAAGGACTTCCCACATTCTGAACATGAATACGGCTTCTCTCCTGTGTGAATTCTCTGATGTCTAATAAGATTCCTTTTATTTGTGAAAGACTTCCAACATAGTGAACATGAATACAGCTTCTCTCCTATGTGAATTCTCTTGTGTATAATAAGACTCGTTTTAACCGTGAAAGACTTCCCACATAGTGAACATGAATACAGCTTCTCTCCTGCATGAATTCTCTCATGTGTATTAAGATTTGCTTTAAGCGTGAAAGACTTCCCACATTCCGAACATGAAAATGGCTTTTCTCCTGTGTGAATTCTCTCATGTAGAGCAAGCTTTGATTTCAATAAAAAACATTTCCCACATTCAGAGCATGAATATGACTTCTCTCCTGTGTGATTTCTCTGATGTTTAACAAGAGTCCCTTTATTTGTGAAGGACTTACCGCATTCCGAACATGAAAATGGTTTTTCTCCTGTGTGAATTCTCTCATGTACAATAAATTGTGATTTATTTGTAAAGCATTTCTCACATTCTGAACATGAATACTGCTTCTCTCCTGTATGAATTTTCTGATGTGTAATAAAATTACATTTTTGTGAGAATGTCTTCCCACATTCCAAACAAGAAAATGTTTTTTCTCCTTTGTGAATTGTCTCATGTGTAGCAAGATCTGATTTATATAAAAAACATTTCCCACATTCTGAACATGAATATGGCTTCTCTCCTGTATGAATTCTCTGATGTGTATTAAGACTTGCTTTAACCGTGAAAGACTTCCCACATTCCAAACATGAAAATGGCTTTTCTCCTGTGTGAATTCTCTCATGTGTAGCAAGACCTGATTTACATGAAAAACATTTCCCACATTCTGAACATGAAAATGGCTTTTCTCCTGTGTGTATTCTCTGATGTGAAACAACTTGTGATTTATAGGTAAAGCATTTCCCACATTCTGAACAGGAGTATCTCTTTTTTCCTTTGTGTTTTCTTTGTGCTAACAAATCTGAGCTTGTAGTAAGTTGCTTGTCACACTGAAATCTTGTATCCACGTTGTCACCTGGAATTGTGGTAACAATGTGAGATTGCTCAGGAGAGGGTTCCTCAGGATTAGGAGTATAAGAAAGTGAAGTGCTGTGAAGTCCAGGAGCTCCATGAAGGGTATTGAGGTTTTCTCCATTAGACTGCTTCCTGATATCTTCTTTACAGTTTAGTGATAACCAGTTATTCTCACAAGGATTTCCTATAGGGATGAAAGATAGATTGGATGTGATTTTTTTGACAACACAAAAGGGATTTCTAATTTTTTTTATGGCACTCAAAATGAAAACCCTCGTAAGTACCGGTAATAAGAAAGACAACTACATGGCATAACATTAAACATGACGACGGGTAAAATGAATAACACTTATAAACTGGTGACATTGGCACAAGTCAGGGGTGGCAGAGACTACACAGCAATAGACAGTTCTTAAAGGAAACCAGTCATCAGGAATTACCCCACTAATGTATCACCAGTGCCATTCACTCTCTTAGCAAGCTTCCTATCATGCCCTTAGTGTAGAAAAGTGTCCACGCAATTAAAAATGGAGCTTTAATATTCAGTACCGTACGCAAATGAGATCGACTATTCACAAAAGTGGCTGTACATCCAGGAGCCGTCCAGCTCCAGCCACTGTAATCACGTCCTCAGTTTGCCTAAGGCAGTGTTTCTCAACTCCGGTCAAGACCCACCAACAGGGCAAGTGTCTCAAACCCGCCGCTGACATGGGACGCCAGCGGACAGAGGGACGTAACGTACTGCCGACACACGGCTATCACAGGCACAGTGGGGGCTTATCTTAGTTATCCCACCACTGGCACCATGTGACAAAAATACAGCAAGCTAGTCTGTTGTGAGTTCATTTTCCCCTTCGCCACTGAGGTCTGGTGAACTCCCTCTTCTGATAAAGGAAGGTAGTGAGCCTGATTATCAAGCACCTGAGCCTAATGATGATGACTGGCTGCGTGGAGTCACGGACTGGATATAAGGCTGTCGACGCCCTTCTGTCCTGCGGGTGATTTCTCTGTGGAATTCTAGGAGACCAGTCTGATTCCTGCTCCTCAAAAGCTAAGTTTTCTGCTTTGCCTTTTAGTATTTGTGTTTTGGTTTGCCTTGCTTTTTTGGATTCTGCCATTCCCTGCTGGGGTGAGCTGAATTCCTTTTTGCCTGTTGCTCTGTCTTCAGAAAATTCCTGAGTGCTGACAGTCCTTTTGAAGCCTAGCTTCTTCAGGGCCTTTTTCTCTGTCAGTCTGTTGGCTCTTATTTTCATAGGGTTTTTCACGGATTGCAGACAGCAGCCTTCCTATCCTGTCCTGTCTAGTTGGCTTGGGCCCCATCTTTTGCTCAGTCTATCTTTCTGTCTGTGTTAGTGTTTTTTCTTCTTGCTTCACCGTCATTATATGTTGGGGGCTGCCTATTGCTTTGGGGTCTGCTCTGGGGCAGTTTAGATTTCCCTTTCTGTCTTTAGGCTATGTAGTTCTCTGGCTGTGATCGAGGGGTCTAGGGCATCATAGGAACCCCCCACGGCTACTGCTAGTTGTGTTGATAGGTTCAGGGATCTGCAATCCGATAGCTGCCAACTTCTCTGGTTTTCTGGACTTAGCTAGCATTTCTGTTTTTGCCTCCTACGGTGACTCATTCATAACGCTAGTCTTGCCCTAACAATTTATCGCAGGGGGGTTATTTTGGATGCCCCACCACTGATAACAACCTTCCACGAACTGCGGGGATTATGTATATCCCACTTTCTCAGTTCCACTTTGGAACTCGCAGCTCTCCGGCGCCCACCTTATCCTCAGGACAGTCAGGGAACTACACCTGGGATAATTGGTCCCCGGGCAGCTGCTTCAATGAGGTCTGGCCACCCGGCACGCTGTAGTGAGGGAATTATCAATGCTCTGGCCGCAGCCACCCAATTAGCTTATCAAATCCCTTTCCGTCACAGCCAGCAATACCCGGGGCCCAAATCACATTTCGCCGCCACCAGCTATGATTCACTTAATCAATGAGTTAAGAGGGTCCGTAGCAAACCCCCAAATTAGTAGCAATTATCTTAAAGGCGCATAAGTTCCTTTCTTAGAGCATGAAGACAGACTGATAATTTTAGGATTTATTCCCCAAAAGGAGGGCAGTGATTACATAGATAAAACGATTTTACAAAGTTGAGACATTAGATATGTACATTGCAAATATAAAACAGATGAAAAGCAGAAATCAAACTTACAGTTGCTTAATGGTCTTTAGGCAAGCCATGTGGCAGGGGGATGGGCAGCAGCCATACATCCCCGTTCATCTGCGAACCTCTTGGCATGACGCCTCTGGCAGACTTGACTGGTTTGTTCAAAGGAATGCCTTATGGCCTCTGCTGTGTGACATCACAGAAGGGGTTGCCTGGAGAGGTTGAGCCCCCTACTCTGGAAGTTACAATCTACTTACAAACTTATAATAATTATATCTAGCCGAGGAAAGCTCGTATAAAGACGCACATGGTATCATTTGTTGTAGTTCGTTGAATACAATAAAACAAAACCAGACACGCTGTAGTTATGACACACCATTTGGGAGTAATCCATATCTCAGTTCCTGGGGGTGTTAGAACCGTGAAAATTAGGGATCAGAACGTCGGTCCTACGCAGGGATGTGATTATTATATCTCTGCCGCGAGCGAGGTGCACGCTAGAGCTTCTTTTAATATCTCTCATTGCTGAATTGGCCTCATGGCTTCAAACAAAAGAAATCCTTTCCCTTAGCTAATCAACATTCCTTGCAGGGGAGAGGGGACAAATGCTTGCAGAGGAAGTGTCCTATTACCAATGCAGACACAGCTGTGGGTGAATAAGGGGGGGGGGGGTTTCAGCGGTGACAGGCAGATTTTCTCATCAGTAAAGCAGCAAAGGGAGATTCTAGAATGTACCAACAAAATCATATCTCACTTAAACATTACAGCAAGTTTTCAGGATTTCCTTAGTATTGCACAGGTGAAAATTTCATCACCTATGCAATAATGAAATCCTGAAAACTTGACCTGTTGGTGGGTCTTGTGGACTGGAGTTGAGAAACACTGGCCTAAGGGCATGATAGGAAACCTTAGAAGCCTGCAACAGCACTGAAGGCACATTAACCCCTTAAGGACCAAGACACTTTGTACACTAATGGCCAAGCCTCATTTTACAGTTCTGACCAGTGTCACTTTAAGAGGCAATAACTCTGGAGCTTCCACACATCCCAGTGATAGTAAGAAGACTGTTTTTTTGTGACATCGTACTTCATGTCAGTGGTAAATTTTGGTCATTTGTGTTTATTTATGGAAATTTCAAAAATTTGACAAAAAATGTGAGTATTTTGCAGTTTGCAAACTTTGAATTTATATGTCTTTATACCAGATAAGTAATTAATGACATTTACCACTTGTCTAGTTTACAGCAGCATCATTTTTAACTCCATTCCGGCATCTGGTGTACTAGTACGCCAATGTCGGACACCCTCCATTTGATGTGAGCTCCGGCATTGAGCCCTCATCTTCTCCGGCACATGTCAGCTGTTTAAAAACATCAGCTCGGCACGCAAAAATTAAGCCCTCACCCAACCCGAGATCACGAAAACTGGAGACGCTACGGGTATCGGAAAATGGCGCAAGTTTTTTATTTTTCAATTTGAAATTTTTTTCCTGTTATCCAGTACACAATATCATAGAATCATAGAATCGTAGAGTTGGAAGGGACCTCCTGGGCCATCTGGTCCAACCCCCTGCTCAAAGCAGGATTCGCTAAATGGTAAAACCAACGGTGTCGATCACAAGTACAACTTGTCCCGCAAAAAACAAGCCCTCACATGGCCATTTTGACCAAAAAATAAAAGTTATGGCTCTCTCTATCTCTAAAAGTGACTCAATTTTAAAAACTGCACCCCTCAAGGTGCTCACAACCACATTCAAGAAGTTTATTAACCCAACATGTGCTTCACAGAAATTAAAGCAACATGGAAGGAAAAAATTAAATTTTACTTTTTCCTACAAAAATGTTATTTAGCCCCAAATTTTGCATTTTTACAAGGATAACAGGAGAAAATGGACCACATAATTTGTTGTGTACTTTCCCCTGAGTATGCCGATACCCCATATGTGGGGGAAAACTACTGTTTTGGCGCATGGCAGGGTTCGGAAAGGAAGGAGCGCAATTTGATTTTTGGAGTGCAAAATCGGCAAAAATAGATAGTGGATGCCATGTTGTGTTGGAGAGCCCCTGATGTACCTAAACAGTGGAAACGCCCACAACTGACCCAAATTTAGAAAATACACCCATCAAGGAATGTAAAGGTATGGTGAGCATTTTGAAATCACAGGTGCTTCATAAAATTTTAAGACTGTGAGAATGTATCATTTTAACAAAGAAATCATCCAGAGGTGCAGCGAGCAAATTGACTCCATTTGTGGTTCACAAAATGTTATACCAATGAACGGTGAAGAAAAAAAAAATTATATTTTTACCACTGTAATGTTTTAGCCCCAGATTTTACATTTTCACAAGAGAAAATGGGTAAAGATGACCACATAAATTATTGCACAATTTTTGCTGAACGTGGCAATACCCCATATGTGTCTGTACAGTACTGCTTAGCAACATGGCGAGACTCAGGAGGGAAGAAGCGCTATTTGACTCTTGGAGAACAAATTTTCTAGAGGCATTTTGGGGTAAACAACATTTTGGATCACATTTATCCTTTGCTCCACGCTGAGCACTTACATCAAGGTTTCCATCTAAATCTACAAAATACGTGATTCAGATGACATTTCCGAGGGATCCATTCCCTATAATGAGGCAGTAGTTACTCTGGACTCTGTCTGGCCTCTGTTCAGTGGTGTCCTTTTATGTGCTGCACAAAACTGTGGTCGATCGCTCTTTAATGCACGCTTAAAAAGACGGTCACTGCCGAACCATAGGACAGAGTGCGTCCACAGTGCCTCCATCTTCCTTATTGTAGAGAATCTTCCGCCAGAGGTTCTGTCTGAATCAAAAGCTCAGACATGTATATGGCAGCATGGGACTTATGTAACAAAAATATTAAAGTAAAGGATGGAATATTAAAAAATGTATAATTAGAAAAATTAAATATGTGCTTCCTAAATCATTATAAAGAGGTGGGAAGGCGGCTCCGATATTCATCGGTGCACCGCCAGACTCTGTACAGGAGCAGTCACGCCATCACCGGACACTTCTGTAGTGAGCAGTGAATAAAGCTCTGCTGCACTGGAGACTTCACACGAAATCACACACCGGTCATCATTGTCACACGCCAATCACTATTACAGACTAGACATTATGACATGAAAAAACCTCAAAAGTCCAATATCCGGGGTTCAAGAATCAATTGTCAAACCAGAAAGCACCAGAACAAAAAAAACCTTTAAAATTTAACTTTTGATAGAGTCATTAAAACAACCCATATAAGGATAACTAAATATACCAGGGGGTAAAAGGTCAGCTATTTATATAGAAGAAATGTTTTTTTTACCATATATATATACAGGGGCAAAAAGGCTAAATTGTCCTATTAGGCCTTATAGTGACCCTTCCTGACCACGGAGGTTGGCACCCTAGTTGCAGACGATATGGCGCCCCCGCTCAACGTCGGCGTCCCTAGTTACGCCCTAGACCACCCTGCGTATACAAAAAAGGACACAAAAAAGAAAATACACACACACACCTACGGTACCAAAAAAACACAAACAAAAGTGAAGAGACAATAAGTCTCAATTAAAAGTGCTATAGCGCTGTAAACCTTATCTCGTAGTATAATCTTCTCTCAAAATTTTTTGAGAGATTGCAGCTTTAATGGGACTTATCTCGTAGTCAAAAATACGAGCTGCAGTAGACGAAAATACTTGGGCTTAATACCCTATTCAATAATTTATAAAAAAACGTCTACCAAGGGGTTAAACCACAATTCACAATAAATGCAGCTTCCAATAGAACTTATCTCGTAGTAGAAAACAACATAAGCTGCTACCAAATCATACCTGGGTTTAATCCCCCATCATCTATAGGGAGACTGAGAAAATTCAACAGCACAAATAGAACAATTATATAAGGACACACATTTAAACTTAAGCACACTGCATATATTAGGTGCCAGAAAAAATGCTGACATAAATGTGCTCTCTGCACCATGTGAAATGTTGGAAAAGCAGAGATATATAATCGCCCAGTCTTCTATGCAACAAAAAAAGGGTAACAATGGATAATAACTAGTGTTGAGCATTCCGATACCGCAAGTATCGGGTATCGGCCGATACTTGCTGTATCGGAATTCCGATACCGACTTCCGATATTTTTTCAATATCGGAATTCGGCATCGGAATCGGAAGTTCAGTTGATTGACGGCCTGACGTCATCATGATGCGCGGTGTGTGCGCATCATGATGCGCCGTCATTTCGGGCCTTCCGGGGGTCTCTGCCGGCCTGCCGGGGGGCTGTGCCGGCCTGCCGGGGGGCTGTGTGGACTGCCCGGGGTCTGTACCGGCCTGCCGGGGGGCTGTGCCGGCCTGCCGGTGGTCTGTGCACCCTGTGGGGGTCTGTACCGGCCTGCCGGGGGGCTGTGCCGGCCTGCCGGGGGGCTGTGCTGATGTCCGGGGGTCTGTGCAAGCATCGTCCGATGGGACTACAAGTCCCATCGGGCGATGCCTGCTACCATGACAGTGATTGACACATTAGCCAATGATGGGACAGTAGTAGTCCCATCATCCGGCTAATGTGTTAAATGTTAAAAAAAAAAAAAAAAAAAAATACTACATACATACTACATGCATGCTACATACATACTACATGCATGCTACATACATACTACATGCATGCTACATACATACTACATATATACTACATACATACTACATACATACTGCATGCTACATACATACTACATACATACTACATGCATGCTACATACATACTACATATATACTACATACATACTACATACATGCTACATACATACTGCATGCTACATACATACTACATACATACTACATGCATGCTACATACATACTACATATATACTACATACATACTACATACATGCTACATACATACTGCATGCTACATACATACTACATGCATGCTACATACATACTACATATATACTACATGCATGCTACATACATACTACATGCTACATACATGCTACATACATGCTACATACATGCTACATACATGCTACATGCATGCTACATACATACTACATGCATGCTACATACATACTACATGCATGCTACATACATACTACATGCATGCTACATACATACTACATGCATGCTACATGCATGCTACATACATACTACATGCTACATACATACCACATATATACTACATACATACAATACATTCATACAATACATACATAGACATACAGTACATATAACATAGAGTAACATACTTACCAATACTTGTCACATTGTTCCCCGAAGCCATTGTCTTTTCCGGGATAAATATTAACATAACAAACCACAAAAATACTCACCCACGATCCGAAGCAGTCCACGAGTGTGTCCCACGACGATCTTGGGTAGAGAACTGCAGCATCAGATGATGCTGCCGTTCTCTACGGGCTGCAGGAATCCAATGACGGAAGGTAGGTATCCTTCCGCACTGTATTCCTCCGCCACTTAAAAAAAAAAAAGTCCCTAGTCTCACTTTATGCCATTGCTGTGTGGGAAATTCCCACACAGCAATGGCATAAAGTGAGACTAGGGACTTTTTTTTTTTAAGTGGCGGAGGAATACAGTGCGGAAGGATACCTACCTTCCGTCATTGGATTCCTGCAGCCCGTAGAGAACGGCAGCATCATCTGATGCTGCAGTTCTCTACCCAAGATCGTCGTGGGACACACTCGTGGACTGCTTCGGATCGTGGGTGAGTATTTTTGTGGTTTGTTATGTTAATATTTATCCCGGAAAAGACAATGGCTTCGGGGAACAATGTGACAAGTATTGGTAAGTATGTTACTCTATGTTATATGTACTGTATGTCTATGTATGTATTGTATGAATGTATTGTATGTATGTAGTATATATGTGGTATGTATGTAGCATGTAGTATGTATGTAGCATGCATGTAGTATGTATGTAGCATGCATGTAGTATGTATGTAGCATGCATGTAGTATGTATGTAGCATGCATGTAGCATGTAGTATGTATGTAGCATGCATGTAGTATGTATGTAGCATGCATGTAGTATGTATGTAGCATGCATGTAGCATGCATGTAGTATGTATGTAGTATGTATGTAGTATGTATGTAGTATGTATGTAGCATGTATGTAGTATGTATGTGGTATGTATGTAGCATGTAGTATTGTATGTAGTATGTATGTGGTATGTATGTAGCATGTAGTATGTATGTAGCATGTATGTAGCAGGCATGTAGCATGTATGTAGCATGTATGTAGTATATATGTAGTATGTATGTAGCATGTAGTATGTATGTAGCATGCATGTAGTATGTATGTAGTATTTTTTTTTTTTTACATTTAACACATTAGCCGGATGATGGGACTACTACTGTCCCATCATTGGCTAATGTGTCAATCACTGTCATGGTAGCAGGCATCGCCCGATGGGACTTGTAGTCCCATCGGACGATGCCTGCACAGACCACCGGCAGGCCGGCACAGCCCCCCGGCAGGCCGGCACAGCCCCCCGGAGCCTGCACAGCCCCCCGGCAGGCCGGCACAGCCCCCCGGCAGGCCGGCACAGCCCCCCGGAGCCTGCACAGCCCCCCGGCAGGCCGGCACAGCCCCCCGGCAGGCCGGCACAGCCCCCCGGCAGGCCGGCACAGCCCCCCGGCAGGCCGGCACAGACCACCGGAGCCTGCACAGACCCCCTGGCAGGCCGGCACAGCCCCCCGAAAGGCCCGTACAGACCCCAGAGAGGCTGTACAAGGGCAGGAAAGGGTTTTTCTTATTCCGATACCGGAAGTCCCATAGACTTGAATGGGACTTCCGGTATCGGAATCGGCGATACCGATACTTTTTTTAAAGATCGGCCGATACCATCCGATACGATACTTTGAAGTATCGGACGGTATCGCTCAACTCTAATAATAACCCCATCAAATGCCAGATAAATGCTCTCTCCGTCAAATGATACCAGACGCAGAGACAGACATAATGTTATGCATAGACTATGCAGTGTTGCTTATAGAAAAGGACAGATTTCTTAATATATCTGTTCCATCATGAGGTACACAATTTTCCCCCAGCGTCCATTAATCATCAGTCTGCAAGGTATAGTGTACAAAAAAGGTACTTATCAGCCATTCATGGAAACGAAACCCAATTTTTTTCTTCTATATAAATAGCTGACCTTTTACCCCCTGGTATATTTAGTTATCCTTATATGGGTTGTTTTAATGACTCTATTAAAAGTTAAATTTTAAGAGTTTTTTTTTGTTCTGGTGCTTTCTGGTTTGACACTAGACATCATCACATACCTGTGGAAACATCTACCGGAATCTCCTCCTTCCCGTCACTCACACACGGCTGATCCCCCCTCGTCATCGCTTCTTCTTCTGTCTCATCCTTCACTTTATTCCTAGTTGGATCTTCCTCCTGATATATCAGATGTAACAATCAGCACAATACGAGAAACCACCAAAATCTGTGACACCTATGACCTCTATCAGAAATGTCCCCCATATACAGATCCGGTACAGGGCTCAGCGCCGTCTACCTGATGATCCTCCGGGATGTTGCGATTCTCCTCTGAACAGTCCTGGGAATACAGAGGACGGGGACATCTTTCTGGTGGATTTCTTTCCACGAGTTCATCTGTAGGAAACACACAGTGATGGAATACAGCGGCATGTTAACCCCATTCACCTCGAAGCCTGTGTTCACCTTCCTGACCAGGCCAATTTTTACAATTCCGACCAAAGTCACTTTATGAGGTCAAAACTCTAGAACGCTTCAACGGATCCCTCTGATTCGGAGGCTGTTTTCTCATGACATATTGTACTTTATGATATTGTTAAAATTTCTCTGATATGAATTGCACTTATTTGTTAAAGAAACGGAGATTTGGCAAAAATGTTGAAAATTTTGCAATTTTCAAATTTTACTTTTTATGCCCTTAAATCAGAGTCATATCGCACAAAATGGTTAATAAATAACATTTCCCACATGTCTACTTCACATCACCACAGTTTAGGAAACATTTTTTTTTTGTTAGGACATTATAAGGTTAAAAGTTGACCAGAGATTTTACATTTTTACAACAAAATTTGCAAAACCATTATTTTTTAGGGACCACCTCACATTTGAAGCGACTTTGAGGGGCCTATATGACAAAAATACCCAAAAATGACCCCATTCTAAAAACTGCACCCCTGAAGGTACTCAAAACCACAGTCAAGAAGTTTATTAACCCTTCAGGTTCTTAACAGGAATTTTTGGAATGTGGAAAAAAAAAACATTTACTTTTCTTTCACAAAAATTTTCATGTAGACCTAATTATTTTTACTTTCACAAGGGTAACAGGAGAAAATGGACCATGTATTTTGTTGTGCAATTTCTCCTGAGCATGCCGATACCCCATATGTGGGGGAAATCTACTGTTTGGGCACACGGCAGTGCTCAGACGGGAAGGAGCGCCATTTCACTTTTTGAATGTAAAATTTACTGCCATAATTCGCAGTCGCCATGTCACGTTTGGAGAGCCCCTGATGTGCCTAAACAGTGGAAACCCCCACAAGTGACCAAATTTTAGAAATTATAACCCTTTGGGAATTTATCTACAGATGTAGTGACGATTTTGACTCCATGGGTGTTTTCCAGAAAAAAGCAGCAGTGGATGTTTCTGAGTGAAAATTGCAAATTGCAGTTGTAGTGACCAGTACATTATGCCCAGCCTGTGCTTCTGGAGACATGCACCTGTAAATCAGGCGGGCTCTCATCACTACAGAAATGCCAAACATGTGGGCGCTAAATGTTGTTTAGGCACACTGGGATTCAGAAGGGAGGGGGGCATTCGGATTTGGGAGAATTTGCAGAATTTCTTTAGGGGAGCGAGAAGCCATTTAGCTTTTCCAGAGCCTTTTGTGCTACCAGTAAGGTGGAAGCACCCTATATTTCCTTTAACAAATGACAGACCTGAGTTGAGACTTTCTTTTTCTGTGGAGTGAGTTGAAGCTTTTATTGGGATCATTGTACATAACTTTTGGGATCACATTTATCCTGTGCTCTACGCTGAGCACTTACTTTGGGGTTTACATCTAAATATCTGAGTGACGTGACAAATGAAACCCGAGGAATCCATTCAATATAATGAGGAAGCAGATTTACTCTGGACTCCGTCTGGCCTCTGTTCAATGGTGTCCTTTTCAGAACTGCACAATACTGTGGCCTTTTATGCAATCCTAAAAAGACGGATACCGCCGGATCACAGGTCCTATGGCGTCCACAGTGCCTCCATCTGTCTCATTATAGGCAATCTTCTGCCGGGGGTTCTGTTTGAATGACATACTTCAGAGATTTACACAGAAACCCCGGGGTAAGCGCTCAGTGCAGAGCGCAGGATAAATGTGCGCCGAGCATTACTGCGATCTTTGGGTGGCAGAATGAAAAAAATTCAACAGCATGTGAAGAATTAGTTTTCTTTATTTTTCGCTCCTCGTGCGGTATAAGTGATTAGACGACTTTATTCTTTGGTTCGGTGCGATTACAGCGATACCAGATTTATATCGGGTTTTTATGTTTGGCAGCTGTCACACACTAAAAGATATTTTTTATTGCGAAAACTAGTTTTTGCATCACCATATTTTGAGAGCTATAATTTTTTCATATTTCGGCTGACAGAGTCATGTGAGGGCTTGTTTTTTTGTGGGACGAGCTGACTTTTTTTTGGTACCAGTTTCGGGCACATGACATTTTTTGATCGCATTCAATTCCAATTTTCAGAAGACAGAATGAACAAAAACCAGCATTTAATTAATTGCTTTTTGCTTTATTTTTTTTTATACCGTTCAGCGTGTGGTAAAATTGGTATGGCAGCTTTTTTCTTCGGGTCAGTACGATTACAGCGATACCTCATTTATATTTTTTTATGTTCTGGCGCTTTTACATAACTATTTTATGGAAAAAAATAATTATTTTTACATCGCTTTATTCTGAGAGCTATAACTTTATTTTTCTGCTGTTGGAGCTGTATGGCGGCTTGTTTTTTGCTGGATAAGATGACGTTTTCAGCAGTACCATTTTTATTTACATACGTCTTTTTGATCTCGTTTTATTGCACGTTTTATTAGGCGGTATGATGATAAAGCATTGTTTTTAGCCTCGTTTTTTCACTGAAGGGGTTAACAAGTAGAATAGTATTATAGATCGGGTTGTTACGGACGCGGCAAATATGTGTACTTTTATTGTTTTTTATTTACATAAATAAGTGTATTTATTGGAAATATATATATTTTTTCTTCATTTAGGACATTTTAAAAAAAATATCTTTACACATCACTATATAATGTCTGATCTCTAATCTGACTCTTTGCTTAGTAACAGATCAGCAGCGATCTGACAGGCAGTGAAGGAGGCGTCTCAGGTCCTGCTGTCAGCAGGCGCTCGCAAGACATTTCCCTGCCGGACCCAGAAGGACCCCGTGGCCATCTTGGTGCCGTTGGTCTCCATAGAGACCCTCAGAACATGTCCTGAGGGATGCATGCAGGGAACTGATTCCCTGCGCGATGCTTCTCTATGCCGCAGTCACTATTGACAGCAGCATCATATGGGTTAAATGCCCGCGACTGGTGCTAGCCCCGATCGTGGGCATTGCTGCGTGGAGTCAGCTGTCACATACACCTGCACCCGATCGCCGTGGCGCTCAGCGTGAGGCCGTGCGATCAATGCGCCGTACTAGTATTGCTGTTTGCAGGAACGCACCTCACGCAGAGCAGTACGGCACATTTCGGGAAGGGGTTAAAGTTTGGACACCCCTGGACAAAATTACTATTATTGTGAACAGTTAAGCAAGTTGAAGATGAAATTAGCATTTTAGGCAAAAAAAATAAAAGGAAAATGTGCCAATGCAAAAGTTTGGGGACCCTGCAGAGTTAGTACCAAGTAGCATCTCCTTTTACAAGCATCACAGCTTGTAAACGTTTTTGTAGCCAGACAAGAGTCTCAAATCTTGTTTGCGGGATTTTCCTCTATTCTTCCTTGGAGAATTCCTCCCGTTCTGTGAGATTCCTGGGGCGTCTTCCATCCTCTGCTATACTGAGGTCTAACCACAGATTTTCAATGATGCTCAGATAAGGGGACTATGAGGGCCATTGTAAAACCTTCAGTTTGCGCCATTTGAGGTAATCTATTGTGGATTTTGACGTGTGTTTAGGACCATCATCCATTTGTAGAAGCCATCCTCTTCCTCTTTTCACCTTCAGCTTTTTTACAGATGTGTTATGTTTGCATCAAGAATTTGTTGAAATTTTATTGAGTCCATTCTTCCCTGTACCTGTGAAATGTTCCCTGTACCATTGGCTGAAGCACATCCCCAAAGCATGAATGATCCCCATGCTTAATGGTTGGCGAGATTTTCTTTTCCTGGAATTCTGTTCCTTTTTTCTCCACACATACCTTTGATCATTGTGGCCACAGAGTTCTATTTTATCCTCATCGGTCCACAGGACTTGTTTCCAAAATGCATCAGGCTTGGTTAGATGTTCTTTTGCAGACTTCTGACGCTGAATTTTATGGTGAGGAAGCTGGAGAGGTTTTCTCCTTATTACTCTTCCATGAAGGCCATATTTTTGCAGGTGTCTGTGAACAGTAAAACAATGTACAACTCCATTCTGCTAAATCTTTCTGAAGGTCTTTTGCAGTCAAGAGGGGGTTCTAATTTGCCTCTCTAGAAATTCTACAAGCAGCTTTCACTGAGATGTTGCTTGGTCTTCCAGACCTTATCTTGACCTCCACTGTTCCTGTTAACTGATATTTCTTAATTACATTTCTAACTGAGGAAAGGGCAACTTGAAAACACTTTGCTATCTTCTTATAGCCTTGTCCTGCTTTCTGGGCCTCCATTTTCAGAGTGCTAGGCAGCTGCTTAGAAGAAGCCATGGCTGATGTTTTTTGCCAAAAGGTTAGAGGAGGCAAGGTTTTTATGAAGTATGACTGGGCCTTTCCTAACGATGATAGTGAGGAAGCCATAACCACAACAGGCTAATAAAGGTCTGAAACCTTCGTCAAAGTTATCATAGTTCACAAATCTCTGAGGGTGCCCAAATTTTTGAATTGTCCTATTTTCCTTTCTGTAATTTATTAAATTAAAAAAAATGATTAAACATATTTTTTTTTACCTAAAATACAAAGAAAATGTGCCATCTTTAACTTTAAGCCTTTTAGAGATCATTTCATTTTCAACTTGCTTAACTGTTCACAACAGCAATTTTGACCAGGGGTGCCCAAACTTTTACATACCTCTATAGATTGTGTCATGTGATAAGATGATGGGAGTAGTAGTAGGTGACCACAGCACAGACATGACAGTCTCCCCTCCTCACCCTGCTGATCGGCCCATATTGCAATCGTCTCTTGTGCTCCATGTATAACCGCAACCTTAATATCAATCAGATCTTCACCCTAAAAAGAAAAATGTAAGATGAGCTCAGGTCCCATCACTTCATGGTCAGATGTTGTGGGGGCTTCAATGTCATCTACCTGATGATCCTCCGGGATGCTGTGATTCTCCTCTGGACAGTCCTGGGGATACAGAGGACGGGGACATCTCTCTGGTGGATTTCTCCTCCTGGATCCATCTGTGGAGACACACAGACTGAATACATGACCTGCCGTGTATCTGTCTATATATGAGACACGTCTCTCAGAACCGGTAATTCTAGGTTTATGTATCAGGGACTAAATTACATTGTTGTGGTCCTCACCACCGGTACCGGGGTCCCAGCACATTGTGGGCCCCAAGTATGAAGTGATAATCAGCGAGGCCAAAGCCTAATGCTCTCTGCTCTGCACCCGGAGGATGAGGACCCTGAGGAAGGGGGACAGAGAAGACCCTCGTCAGTCAGATGGAGGAGCCGCACTAAGAAAAACAACTTCTGCAAGTTTCCGCTCCACCAGGGATGGAACCACAGAGGAGCTGGAGAAAGCTCCACATTTCTATCCAGCGGTTTCTTCTCCCCTAATTCACCGTTATGGAGATTGGCGGAAGGACGGTTACCATTTACCAGTTATTGTTTTTTGAGAGTGTCAGTAACTGGGGGTGTGTGGATGCCCCCAGTTGTCAGGGATTTATTATATGCCACTAATTGTCACGACTTTATTATTTATTTATTGGTCTTGGCTCATATAACCACCTACAACTTTTGTTTCCACTTCAGTTCCGGTTTTGGAACTTGCAGCTCGCTGGCGTCCCCCTTGCCCTTAGGTTAGTCCGGGAACTGCATCCAGGATAAGTAGTCATCAGAAAGGCTGCCTTGCCGTGTACTGGTTATTGGGCACTCTGCAGTGAGGGTGGTATGTATATTCCCAGGCAGGAAATACACACATAAACCTCCGTTCCATCAGTGTCAGGGTCTCCCAAATACCCCAGAACACTTTGCTGCCACCAGCTCCTCGTTTGGCATTTAAAATCAATATCGGGTCAGGAGCCAACCCACACGGTAGTGTAATTAGCGTGGAGGTCGTGGTGGTACGTTTATAGAGCAAGGAAAAACGAAACTAGTAAATTTATAGATTTACTCCAGAAAATATACGTAGTTTACAAAATTAGAAAAAGATGTTACAAAAGAGACAAGATACGGTATATACAGACAATACAAAGTAAAATGGATTAAAATATTAAACTTACACATCTCAGTCACTGGCACGCCGTGTGGAGCTGGGGAAGGGGAGTTCCCAAGGACAAAGATATAGTCCACAGCACAGATGGTAGATCGCCGTCTCCCAAGGTCTGAATAACTGTCATGTCGGACACTGTTCGCACTAGGGTGTCCGGAAGACAGCGGTAATACCCCATCCCACCACATGGTTCTCAGCGGCGCTGGTTGGTCTTCTGATCCGGCTTGGATTGGGTTAACCAGGTTGTCATTCTGGCTGAGGGCTTAGCCACGCCCTCTGTCTTTAAATTGTCCTGCTTGACTATGGGCGTCGCCGACTATAGCTCTTGCCTTGTGCTAGCGATACCGGTCTGGAGTGGTGGTCTAAGGAGCATACGGTTTCTGGTGTAGTATATTCCGTTGTTGCCATTTTGCCTCCCTGTGTTGTATTTTTTGGTTGCCCTTGCACATTATTGTATTCTCCTGTGTGTACGTGGTGTGGTGTGTTTCCTTTATCCCTGTCTATACTTATTTGTGGGGTCTGGTGTTTGGTCTCCTCACTGGGTGGAGGGTGGTGGGTTCAGCTTAGGTCTGGACAGGAGACAAGGACAGGGTGGAGGCCCAGGCAGGCACACCTTCAGTGTAAACCCTGTGTTGAGGGACAGACAGGGTTTCCCCTAGTCTGAGGGACACCGCAGGGGCCCCGGGGTTTCAGCCTAAAGTTACCTAGGCTTCCCGCGACATTATAGTCGGCCCAAGAAAAAAAAAAAGGATTATTTACCATGGATCCTATAGTCTCCATAACCAAGCAGCTGGAGGCTCTGTCCATACAGGTCACTGAACTGAGGGTGGCGGTCCAACAACAAGGCCTGTCAGTTCCTGCTGTGCAAACTGAGGCAGCAGTCAGGGCAGTTGAACCCAAGTTACCTCTTCCTGAATGATTTTCTGGTGATTGCTGTAAGTTCGTTGTATTTTGTGAATCCTGCAAATTGTATTTTCGTATGCGTCCACTCTCCTCAGGAAATGAGGCTCAGCGTGTGGGCTTGGTAATTTCCTTGCTGAGTGATGATCCACAAGCATGGACGTTTTCACTACCCTCTGATTCACCTGCATTTGAGTCCGTAGACTTTTTTTTTCTGCTCTTGGTTTAATCTATGACGATCCTGACAGACTGGCGTTAGCAGAGTCTAAAATACGCTCTCTACTCCAGGGTGAGCGACTGGCGGAGGATTATTGTACGGAATTTCGTCGCTGGGCTGTGGACACTCAATCGAATGACCCTGCACTAAGGAGTCAATTTTTGCATGGGGTTTCTGGAAGGGTTAAACAAGCTCTGCTAATGTATGAGACTCCCGCCTGTCTGGAGGCTGCTATGGTGCTTGTAGTACGTATTGATCGCCGCTTTCGTCAGAGGTCGCAGGAGACATTGCCTGTGGGGGGGGGGGGCAGTCTCTGGTGAGGTTGCCTCGGTTGGATCCATGGAACCTATGCAGATCGCTGGTATATCACATACACATAACAAGCATGAATGTCCCTTGCCCAGAAAGCAAGGGGTCTGTTTTTTTGTGGGGAAAAAAGGACATTTTATTAATGCTTGCCCCCTGGTACCTAAGAAAGACATGCCGGCGGAAAACTGCTAGGCTCAGAGGGTTTGGAGGAGTCTAGTCTGAGCCTTTGCATATCCTCCGTGGTGGTCTCCCAGTGTATGCTCCCTGCCAAGGTAGTAATCGGGGGCCAAGAGCTGTCGATTACGGTATTTGTAGATAGTGGTTCAGCCGCTAATCTCATTGATGAAAAGTTTGCGCGTACAGCGGGATTTAAGGTGGAGACGCTGCCTAATCCTATCCAGGTGGTTACCATCAATGCCTCCCCTCTCTCACAAGGGGAGATTAAAGAGTTTGTGGCTGATGTAAAACTCCACATTGGGGTCCTACACTCTGAGCGGGTAACATGTAAGGTGCTCAGTAATTTACCTGCTCAGGTAGTTCTGGGGTTTCCATGGTTATCTATGCACAATCCGGTGATTGATTGGAAAACCCAGGACATAATCCAGTGGAGCAGATATTGCCAGGAGAGTTGTCTGGCCACGTGTATCTCCGCTGTGACTCCCAGCATCCCGGAGCCACTGCTGGACTTTGCTGATGTATTTTCTGAAAGAGGTTGTTCAGAGCTGCCACCGCACCGACCCTATGACTAGGGGTCAACCAGGTGTCTGGTGCCAAATGGTTTTCCAAGCCTGACCTCAGGGGGGCGTACAATCTCATAAGAGTCCGTCAAGGGGATGAATGGAAGACGGCATTTAATACCCCTGAGGGTCATTTTGAGAATTTGGTGATGCCATTTGGGTTAACGAGCGCGCCAGCAGTATTTCAACATTTCATAAATGATGTCTTTTCTCATCTCTTGGGGAAATTTGTTATTATATAACTTGATGACATTCTTATTTACTCACGCGACCGTGATGCACACATAGAGCATGTTAGGCAGGTATTGCAGTTGCTTAGGGAGAACAAGCTCTATGCCAAGCTTGAGAAATGTGTATTTGTCATCCAAGAATGACCTTTTTTGGGTTATGCAATTTCCGCCTCAGGGTTTAAAATGGACACCGCTAAGGTGCAAGCGGTGCTGCAGTGGGATCGGCCTGATAATCTCAAGGCGCTTCAGCGATTCCTGGGCTTTTCCAACTATTATAGGAAATTTATTAAGAATTTTTCTGATTGCTAAACCGCTCACCGACATGACTAAAAAAGGTACCAATTTTTCTGACTGGTCTGAGGCTGCTGTGCGCGCATTTGAATTCCTCAAAAACAGTCTTGCTTCAGCTACCATCCTGGTTCAGCCTGATGTCTCCCTACCATTTACCGTGGAGATGGATGCATCTGAGGTTGGAGTGGGAGCGGTACTGTCTCAGGGTCCATCCTTGGGCAAATTGCATCCGTGTGCCTACTTCTCCAAGAAGCTGTCGCCTGCCGAGCGTAATTACGATATTGGTAACAGGGAATTGTTGGCCATCAAGTTGGCATTTGAGGAATGGCGACACTTCTTGGAGGGGGCTGTCCATCAGATTAGTTATAACAGACCATAAAAATCTGCTTTAGAGTCTGCTAAACGCCTGTCCCCCAGACAGGCTCGCTGGGCGTTATTCTTCACCCGGTTCAATTTTTTTGTGACATACCGACCAGGTTCTAAGAATACTAAGGCGGACACCTTGTCCAGATGTTTTCCAGGTGGAGATCCACGTGAGGATCTGGTGCCTATCCTCCAAAAGGGAGTCGTGGTCTCGGCTCTCACGACAGATGTTGAGGCAGAGATTGCTGAGGCTCAGGAGGAGGTACCGCCGGATCTGCCTTCTAATAAATCGTTTGTGCCACTACATCTACGCTTAAAGGTGTTAGGGGAACATCACGATACTGTCCTGGCGGGCCACCCAGGGGTTAAGGGCACTCTGGAACTTGTATCGCGTTGTTTTTGGTGGCCCAAAATCCGGCAGGACGTGGCCTCATACGTGTCAGCCTGTACCATGTGCGCACGGGCCAAGACACCACGCTCCCGTCCTGCTGGCACGTTGCATCCTCTCTGTGTGCCCAGTAAGCCATGGACTGAGATTTCCATGGATTTCATTACGGATTTGCCCTCCTCGGCTGGGAACACGGTCATTCAGGTAATAGTTGATCGGTTCTCTAAAATGTCGCATTTCGTTGCTTTGCCATCTTTGCCCAATGCGAAGACCCTTGCTCAGGTATTTATTCGCGAGGTGGTCAGACTTCATGGTGTCCCGTCTGACATTGTATCTGATAGAGGTACACAGTTTGTGGCAAAATTTTGGAGAGCTTTTTGTTCACGCCTAGGGATTAAATTGTCTCGTTCATCAGCTTTCCATCCGCAGTCGAATGGGCAGACTGAGCGTATGAACCAAATCCTGGAAAAATACTTACGCTGTTTTGTGTCTGACAATCACGAAGAGTGGTCGGTGTTTCTTCCTCTGGCTGAATTTGCGATAAACAATCATTGTCAGGAATCGTCTGGGGAATCTCCTTTCTTTTGCGTTTATGGTCAACATCCCCAAATCTGTACCTTGCGCCAAGGGTGCTCTGCGGGCATCCCTGAGGAGGACCAGTTGGTAGCACAATTGTCATCCGTTTGGAGGAGAGTAAAGCAGCGCTTGCTGAATGTAGGTTCTAGGTACAAACGTGTGGCTGACAGCAGATGTGTGCCAGGTCCGGACCTGTGTGTGGGTGTCTACAAGGAACATCAAACTCAAAATACCATCGCTTAAGTTGGGTCCCAGGTTCATTGGTCCATTTAGGATCTCCGCATTTATCAACCCTGTGGCATTTCATTTGGAGTTACCTGCCGTATACAAGATACATGTTTCACAAGGCGTTACTTAAGAAAGTCGTGGGTGCTGTTGATGTTTCTCCCGTGCCACCACCTCCGGTCTTGGTGGATGGCACGTTGGGAGTTTGAGGAGTCCAAGGTAGTTGACTCTTGGGTATGCGTCGCACTCTACAGTACCTGGTCCACTGGCGTGGCTATGGTCCTGAGAAGACTTGGGTGCCAGCTTCGGACATACATGCTGACCGACTGATTAGTGTTTCATCGCCGCCATCCGGATAAGCCGGGTCCACGCAGTGGCGTAGCAACTGTTTGTGGCGCCCGGGGCGGTCGAAAAATTTGCCGCCCCTTTGGTCGTTGATAATTCGGAAGCATCCGAAGAGCCCACACTACACTCAAAGATCTAATTTTTAGTCTGCTACTAACTCTGCTATTATTTCTAAATTTCTAGACTTTCAACTTCTTGCAGTTCTCTATATATATGTATGTATTAGCTTGATGATGCTGGATGAAGACCTAATGGCTTTTTTTAATAATAATTTTTAATAATGTGACAGAAAAAAAACCAGAAAGTACAAATTATTTTGGCGGACAGGGGGCGGACACTGACAGCTTGGGGTCCCTGTGCAAGAAATGTGTCCGGGCCCCCCTCCTTTTATGGCGTCAAAGCTACGTGTGTGTGTGTATATATATATATATATAGATAGATTTATTGATATTATATAGCCACACACACACATACAGGTATATATTACATAGTCTCCTTTATTATGTATATTGCTGTCCCATACACAGTGCCTTCTCTTGTTATGTACAGTTCTGTCCCTTACATATTGGATTATATAGAGCCCTGTTTTTTATTACATACCGTCCTGTCTTGTTAGCTGTATGTATAATGCAATGATGGCTGATGGAGCATGGGAAAGCTTCCTTTCTAATGGAGGAGCTGATGGACTGGTCGTCTGGTCACCGGCTCCTCGATCAGCAGTCATTTTATATCTAACAAGAGAGGGGACCATGTAATAAAAGAGGGCGCTGTGAATAACAAAAATAACAAAAATACACTATGTAAGAGACAGCACTATACATAACAGCAGAGGAAGCTATATAATAAGGGACGGCACCATATATAACTAGAGAGGATGGTAGGTAATAAGGGGCGGTGTTATACATAATAAAAGAGGAAACTATGTAACTAAGGATGGTGTTATACAGAATTAGTGAGTACACTATATACTAAGGGACTGTGTTAGACATAATAAACGATAATGTCTTCCTCCACCTCCCCCTGTTCCTAAGGCCATTATAAGTCCCCCTTCCTCCCATCCCAATCCCCCACACCCCTCATTGTCCTCCTCCCCTCGCATCCCATTATTGTCCTCTCCCCCACCTCCATCATTTTCTTCTCCACCACTATCTTTGCTTTCTCCCCCACCACTCCCATCATTGCCCATTCCACCACCTCCATCATTTCCTCCTCCTCCACCACCCCCATTTATTGCCCTTTCCACCACCACCATCATTGCATTCTCACCCACCACCCCATCATTGCCCTCTCGACCATCACCCCATCATTGTCTTCTCCCCATCACTGCCTTCTCCATCACCCCATCACTGTGCCTTCTCCCCATCACTCCCATCATTGCCTGCTCCATCACCCCATCACTCCCATCATTGTCTGCTCCATCACCCCATCATTGCCTGCTTCATCACCCCCATCATTGCCTGCTCCATCACCCCATCACTGCCTTCTCCATCACCCCATCACTGCCTGCTTCATCACCCCATCACTCCCATCATTGTCTGCTCCATCACCCCATCACTGCCTGCTCCATCACTCCCATCATTGTCTGCTCCATCACCCCATCACTGCCTGCTCCATCACTCCCATAATTGTCTGCTCCATCACCCCCATCATTGCCTGCTCCATCACCCCCATCACTCCCCTCATTGCCTGCTCCATCACCCCATCATTGCCTGCTCCATCACCCCCATCATTGCCTGCTCCATCACCCTATCACTGCCTTCTCCATCACCCCATCACTGCCTGCTCCATCACCCCCATCACTCCCCTCATTGCCTGCTTCATCACCCCATCATTGCCTGCTCCATCACCGCCTGCTCCATCACCCCCATCACTGCCTGCTCCATCACCCCATCACTGCCTGCTCCATCACCCCCATCATTGTCTGCTCCATCACCCCATAATTGCCTGCTCCATCACCCCATCATTGTCTGCTCCATCACTCCCCTCATTGCCTGCTCCATCACCCCATCATTGCCTGCTCCATCACCCCCATCATTGCCTGCTCCATCACCCCCATCATTGCCTGCTCCATCACTGCCTGCTCCATCACCCCATCATTGCCAGCTCCATCACCCCATCATTGCCTGCTCCATCACCCCATCATTGTCTGCTCCATCACCCCATCATTGTCTGCTCCATCACCCCATCATTGCCTGCTCCATCACCCCATCATTGCCTGCTCCATCACCCCATCATTGTCTGCTCCATCACCCCATCATTGCCTTCTAGACCATCACTCCCATCATTGCCTGCTCCATCATACACACAGACACACACACAGACATACATACATACATACACACAAGACACCACCTCTCTCCTCTCACCTGTCCGCAGCATCGCCCGCGCTTCCTCCCTCACACAGCAGCGGCCGCTGAATGATGACGTCACTCAGCGGCGCTCCTCTGTGTGAAACAGGAAGCGCGGCCTCCGGGCAGGAAGCAGGACGGACCATTGCCGCTCCGCTCCTGCTATTCACTCTTGCAGGCAGCGGAGCTGCCGTGATCGCATCGCTCCCTGCCCGCCGCTGCACTGCACTGCAGGGTGGAATTGCTGCTGCCGCGCCGCCCCCACACACATGCCGCCTGGGGCGGACCGCCCCCCCCGCGCTACGCCAGTGGGTCCACGACATTGTGAGCTTCCTGGGGTCCCTCGTAGAAGGCGGGGTACTGTCATGTCGGACACTGTTCGCACAGGGTGTCCGGAAGACAGCGGTAATACCCCATCCCACCACTTGGTTCTCAGCGGCGCTGGTTGGTCTTCTGATCCGGCTTGGACTGGGTTAACCAGGTTGTCATTCTGGCTGAGGGCTTAGCCACGCCCTCTGTCTTTAAATTGTCCTGCTTGACTATGGGCGTCGCCGACTATAGCTCTTGCCTTGTGCTAGCGATACCGGTCTGGAGTGGTGGTCTAAGGAGCATACGGTTTCTGGTGTAGTATATTCCGTTGTTGCCATTTTGCCTCCCTGTGTTGTATTTTTTGGTTGCCTTGCACATTATTGTATTCTCCTGTGTGTACGTGGTGTGGTGTGTTTCCTTTATCCCTGTCCATACTTATTTGTGGGGTCTGGTGTTTGGTCTCCTCACTGGGTGGAGGGTGGTGGGTTCAGCTTAGGGCTGGACAGGAGACAAGGACAGGTTGGAGGCCAGGCAGGCACACCTTCAGTGTAAACCCTGGGTTGAGGGACAGACAGGGTTTCCCCTAGTCTGAGGGACACCGCAGGGGCCCCGGGGTTTCAGCCTAAAGTTACCTAGGCTTCCCGTGACAATAACAGCCTGAGAGAGCCTTATACCTTTTCTTTGCTGACGTCACTGGTGGGGGGGAGCTAGGGAGTGTACTCCCCTTTTTAAAGTTACTAAAAACTTATAAGTGCCATAACTCTGGCTGCGAGGCTCACAAAGTGATAACAGGGGTATCCTTTTTCTTGTTACGACATTATCTTTCTTTTGATACCAAACATCGTATATATATGTATTATTGGGAAGCATACACACTTTACTCGGCTTCTGGTGGGCGCAGAAGTCGACAAACGTTGCTGTGTGTAGCTTCCATTATGCAGATTCCGGAAATATATTTGTCCCGTCCCTATACTATTTTGTATTATTAGAGTTTTACTAGACAAAGTAAATCTCAAAGCCATGTGCTACAGGAAAACCGGATTTACCTGGTCAAAAGCCACATTCCCGAGGGAAGGGGGAATGGCTAGGATAGAAATACACATAGGCAGGGGAACTGCAGCTATGTGAGGGGGATGAGAGTGAGCTGTGCCAGCACTGCACAAAAGCAATGGGGGAGGGGGCAGCACGAGCTCTGGAAGTGGACATAAAGGTCTGGGACTTAGGCCGGGGTCACACTAACCGATGCAAAATACGGTCCGTAGTTTACATGCGTAATACGGATGAATGACCCCTAAATAGTGCTCCGTATGTCATCCGTAAGCAAGGTGTGGTTGCATGTTTTGCGCATGTCTGCATCCGTATACAATCCGTATGGCAAGATTTTCTCGCAGCCTTGCAAAATGGACATTTAACGGTTTTGAGGCCTGCTAACTATTTAAATCATTAGCCTGCACCCTATTTATTGCCTCAGGAACAGGTTGCTGCCTCCATTCTGGCCATTTGTGTCCTTGCCTTCACTAGGTGTGTTGCTGTTGTATGTGCAACATGGCAAACAGTCTGAGTTTCAACACAACTGAGCAGGTTCTCTTCAACTGGCTTTTGTCACGCCGCTTTGGCCAACCATACCAAGTGATAGTGGATCCGTGGAGGAGGAGACGCATGTGGGTCCATCCACTTTTGAGGCAACGACTCACAAGAGGTCATTTTCACCGCCTCTATTCTTCTATGCGGCAGCATCCTGTAAAATTCTACCAATACTGTCGCATGAGCCTTGCAACATTTGATCGACTCTTGGAGACAGTGCGCCCTGAGCAAACCTATATCTGCAGAGGAGCGACTTCTACTCACAATACGATATGTACTACACAACCACATTCTCTATGTTCATAACGTGTTGGCCAAAGTATGTATTTTTGGCTTATTGGAGTAAGTTTAATGCCCTCATCTTAGTCCACATATTTCAACTTACAGACCAGAATGTTATGTGTAATATGTACTGAATATCACTTAGCAATTGTGCAACCAAATATGTGTGTGTTAGTCGCTCTGAATTCCTAACAAGTTTGGTATGTATGTACCTGCTTTTTTGGAATTTGTGCATTCTAAAATCTTCCTATACTGTTGTTCTTCAGCTTCCTGTCCAATGGCCTGTCTTATGCCGCCCTCCACCATGAGTTTCTCATTGGAAGATCTACCATTTCTGGCATAGTCAGGTCAACATGTATTGAAATCTGGACAAGACTACATCAAGTCATCATGCCCGAGCCCAGGATGGAAGACTGGTTGAGGATATCAAGGGACTTTGAGGAGGAATGCCAGTTTCCAAATTGTATTGGGGCCCTTGATGGCAAACATATCCGGGTGCGTAAGCCGCCGAACTCTGGCTCCCAATTCTTCAATTATAAACAATACTTTTCTGTTGTATTGTTGGCTCTGGCCGACCCTCAATACAAGTTTATAATTGTTGACATTGGGGCCTATGGAAGGACGGGAGACTATCGAGTCTTCAATACTTCCATTATGGCTCGGCGGCTACGCACCAACCAGTTGGATCTACCACCACCACGCCAGCTACGAGGCTCCACTTAAGAATCTGTCCCTTATGTCCTTGTGGCAGATGAGGCGTTTCAGTTAACATGCAATGTCATGAGGCCATATCCCCAGCGCAACCTTGACCACAGGCGCAGAATTTTTAACTTGCGCCTATCACATGCTTGGCGACTAGTGGAGTGTTCCTTTGGCATTCTTTGTGCCAAATGGCGGGTACTCCAGTCTGCCATTCAGCTGAGTGAACAAAATGTTGATGAAGTAGTTAAAGCCTGTGTGGTTCTTCATAACTTCACCAGGATACATGATTGTTCCTCCTCTGCTGGTGTTGTGCGTGGGTCGGACAATGTGCATAGGGTGAGACCACCTATCAACCCTCAACGTAGACCGCTCTCTGGGCTCAAAGTGCGTGATATTTTCACTAATTACTTTATGTCACCTGAGGGGAAAACTTCTTGGCAAGAGCATGCTGTATCTATGTTATAATTTTTGGTTTTATATGTGTCTAAATATATATATTTATACCCCTTCTGATTCTATGACTGTTTAATTGCATTGGTAAGAGTATGTTAGTATGCTGACACAGTTTTTGAGAATAGAGACAGAGACGTAAACTGGAGTAGACAAATTTTTACTTTTGCCTTTTTTTTTTAAATGACAAACATATTATTGCCATATGATAACTGGGGCAATGGGCCAATTGGCCTTTTTGCAGATGTGAACATTTTAGAAAAATACAATTTTCACACATATCCAAAAAAAAACAGAATGCAAGAACAAAATTGCTACATTAGACATTTTGAATCCAAAGGAAAAAAGAGGTGGTCTCCATCATCAAAATTATATAAAAAAGATAAAACTCACATTTATTAGGAAGGTTTTCAAATCATATTAATAAGCCAAAGCCACCATGACAGGCAAGGCTACCTTACGCGTTTGACACATATTACATGTCTGTAAAAAAGACAATATTTCACCGCGCTATACTGGGAAAGTCAAAGGATCAAAATAGACTACTCACTTGATAAAGCATAGAAAAGGCGTGCTGCCCTTATTCAATTAGTCACTTTTTTGGCAACTATATTCCCAAATCAAGGCGAACAGCCTCAAGAACATCACGCTTTCTCTATGTATTATCAAGTGAGTAGTCTATTTTGATCCTTTGACTTTCCCAGTATAGCGCGGTGAAATAGTCTTTTTTACAGACATTTAATATGTGTCAGAAAAGCGTAAGTAGCCTTGCCTGTCATGGTGGCTTATTAATATGATTTGAAAAACCTTCCTAATAAATGTGAGTTTTATCTTTTTAATATAATTTTGATGATGGAGACCACCTCTTTTTCTTTGTATTGGGATTTAGAGCACCAGTTGAACCACACTGGACATCTCCTGGCATCAGACCGCTTATGGACACTGATGTACGGAATGCGTAAAGAATTTGCATGTTTTTATGCTCTTATAAATTGTGGAAAGTTGGGGAAGGAGAAGGAGGAAGAGCAGCCTGTGGTTGCTGCTGGCTACTTTGCCCAACATTGCCCTGTGTGGGGGCATACTGTTGCCCATGATGTGGGTAGTGTCCTTCCTCTTGGGATTGTTGGG